>NC_060062.1:0-321789 GCF_020283565.1 Trifolium pratense
AAGATGCCAATCATATTAAAAGTCGTTTGCAAATACGAAGCATATAGATATGTTGACTACCATGTACCAGAAAAAGTATATAAACTATCAGAATTAATTGATAAGAGTAGAGTTGCATTCTTCAATTGTCATTTGCCAATTTGTGATTGCCTATTACCACTGATGTGGTACAAACAATGAGTTGAATGACAGTGTTTAAATTACTTCAATATTACCTTTCTGTGTTTGGATTGTTCACAATTATTTCTTTTATTGACAAATTCTTGTTGACAAACTTGACCTCAAAGTTTCGAGATAATAAAGACTTTATATTAGAGATTACAATACTAACTTTCAATGAACCGACTTGCCTAGATGAGATTGCATCAACTACAATTTTTGAATTACTCTCAAATATGACATGAGAGAGCCCTCTATTCAATCCATGTTAAATTGCTTCCTTGAGTGTTATGGCTTCTCCCTCCACTGTGCTTAATCTTCGTTGAATGAGATTAGTTCCTGCAAGTACAAAATGTCCACAGTGATCACGTAAACACCATCCCACTCCCGTTGTTCCAACTGCCGCTACGTTACACTTCAAGTATCCTGGCCTCGGTGGTAGCCACTGTAGTGTTGTTAGCAGTGCTGTTTGCTGCTGCATATTCATGTGGTTTAGCTCCTCAGTTACTTGTACTGTAGCCCATTCTTCCCCCATCTGAATCACCTTCATACCAATTTGCCGTGCGCTCAATTTGCTGTCGTTCCACACAAGGCTGTTCCGATTTTGCCAAATATTCCTTATGAGGACAGCAACCTTACCTGCAATCTGTACAGTCTCGCTACTGCATAGATGAAGATTAACTCATGTTCATGTATGCATTGGTTCTCATTCAAACACTGTTGTAAAACATTTCCTAGTCCCACGACATTCCATGCTTCCTTACTTCCTTCACAATCATAGAAAATATGTCAATTCTCTTCTGGTTCCGTTGTGCATAAGGGACATTCAATTGGACATTGTACAAAGCGATTTCTTAACCGTACCTGGGAAGGTAAGCATTGCTTACAAATCCGCCATAACATATGTTTGGCCATACGTGGTGCTTCTCTACCTCTCGGTTGGTGCCTTAGAGTTATTTCTTCATTATTGTCCTATATCCGGATCTTACCGAGTACTCTCCATTGCTTTTATCACTCCAAATTAATTTATCCTCTTGAGTTAAATCACAATTTACCACCTCCTCTGAAAATAACAAGGATGTTTTTTACCACCTCCTCTGAAAAGAACAATTTAATTTTTTCAACATCCCATTGCTTATTTGCTTTATATATGGAAGCATAAGTTGTTGGATAGTTAAATTGTACGCACCTTGATTTTGAGGAGTTTCTGTCCATCTACCATCTTCCACTCTCAACCATTGTTCATTCATCACTTTTATGCTACGTTCATCGCCTATTTTCCACCTACAACCATGAACCAGTACTTGTTTTGATTTCCAAATACTTCTCCAAGTAAAACTCGGGTCGGGTTATTTCCAAGATTAGAACCACATAGAGAGGACAGTGGAAAATACCTAACTTTGAGGATTCTAGCCACCAAGGAGTTTGGTTTAGATATTATGTTTCAACTTTGTTTTGCTACTATTGCCTCTATCTTCCTTAGAACACGCCATTTTATCCCAAGCAAGCCATGAGATACTCTTATTATTGTTTCCACCACGGCACCACCCCCACCAAAAAATATTTTTCATTCTTTCTATATCATTAATCAATGAATCTGATAAAAGATATATAGATACTCATAACATATGCCGAAATTGCTTGTAAAACGGATTTAATCATCACTTTCTTACCGACTTTGGAGAGAGGCCGACTTCTCCACGAAGTAATTCTCTTCCCGATCCGATGCTTGACATATGCAAACGAATCTTTCTTACTCATTTCCACCATCGATGGTAATCCAAGATAGATGTCAACACATGCCCTATTAAGCACGGATACCTCTATGATTAGGCGTGTCGCGGTTTCCAACACGTGTCGGTGTCCGACACTCGTATGACACTCGTACGACACGTGTCGGATATGTTAGACTGGTGTCCAAAAAAAGTCAATATTTTCTTTACTTTGACACTTCTTTGATCGGTGTCAGACACATGTAAGAAACTCACAAGATACGTGCCGGACAAGTGTCCCAAAAAATTGTTTTTTCTTTACTTATACTCTCCTTACACATATATCAGACATATCTACAAGAGTTAAGAATGTGTCGAAACAACAATATTGATTAATGGATTGAAGACATTACATTTTGATTACAATATTTTAAGTTTTTTTGATAGTAGATGGATAAATAAAGGTAAAATATTATTATAACTTGTTTTAAAACTTTTTTTAAGAAATAACTTGCTCAACTTAGATTTACATGTATATATTTTGATTCTCAATTTATATCTTTTACAAATATGTAGCGGTGTTGGTGTCCTATATTTTTTACATTAGCGGTGTCGCCGTGTCCATGTCAGTGTCATGTCGCCGTGTCCGTGTCGGAGTCCGTGCTTCATAGCAAATGCCTAACTCCCATAATATTAGATAGTTCTTCTTGAGTTGCTCGGCTAATGTTGCGACCAAAGAAAACTTCTGATTTAGCCAAATTTATTTCTTGACCGGATGTTTACTCATAAGTTTTAAGGATCTCCGTTATTTTTCTAGTTTCAAATAGGTTAGACCTACAAAAAAAAAAGTAATCATCAACAAAAAGTAGATGGACACCATTGGTGCCCCTCCGAGTATTTTAACTACGTGAATTTTCTCCGCTAGACACCGCTCTTTTCTATGAGAGTAGTAAGACCTTCATCTACTAAAATGAAGAGGTAAGGAATTAAAGAGTCTCCTTGCCTAAATCCTCTACGTAGGTGAATAGAACCTACTTTTTCAAAATTCACTAAAGCTGACCGAACTTAGCACATTATCATCCATCGTACATGTCAAAAAAAAAAAAACCATCTTACAAAGAACCCCCTTCAAAAAAACTCTACTTCACACTTTGTGTGTGAATCTAGCCTCTAATCTAAGTTATTTTATGACAAAATAAAGTGATTCATAAAAGAAATAAAAAATTTGCTCTAATCCACTTCCAAATAATAAACGACGTCGTATCCCCACTTTCCTTTTCCTTCAATTCTAGGGTTTTATCCAGTATTTCCCTCCCAAACCAACAATGGCTTTTTCTCTAACTCAGACCAAATTCACATTGCGATTCAAATCTTATCACAGACACAAACCCCTTCTACGAAAATCCCTCAAAACGTTAATCTCAATGTCAGAGGGAAAATCCAAAAGAACAATTTGCCCTTCATGTTCCAAACCCACTCGAACTTGTCTCTGTTCTCGAATCCTCACTCCTCCAATCCCTAATTCCGTCAATGTAACCATTCTTCAACACGCTCTTGAGTCTAATCATCCTCTTAATTCTACAAGAATTGCTAAAATGGGTCTCAAGAATCTCACAATTGCCACTGTTTCTGATGTTAATTTTCAATCTCAATTTCTTATTCACTTATTTGATCCCAATTTGTCAAAATCTTTGTTTTCTGATGAAATTGAAGATACCCATGATTTGTTTTGTGATAAAGATTCAAACTTGATTGATATTGATATTATTGATAGTGCTGGTTTGAAAAATGATGTTGATGATGTTATTTTTAATTCTAAGTTTGAAACTGTGAATCAAGTGAATGATGATTGTGTTGTTGTGAATGATGAAGTTAAGAAAATTCCAATTCGTCGAAATTGTGATGATCCAACTAAAGGTTATGAAGGACCTGCTATTAGTGTTACTGTTGGCAAATATGGTGCAATTACTTCATTGTCACATATTTGGATGCAGCAATGTGAATCTAATGAGATAGGTTTTGACAAGATTTTGTCTTGTGTTGAAGCATGTGAAGCACTCTCAAAAGGGTTTGTAGTGAAGAAGTTGCAAAGGAAGCAGTTGAATGGGGAAGAAAATGTGGAAGAGTATGAGGAATTTGAGCTTGAGGTTTGTCCTGGATCGGTTCTACTTTTTCCTTCTGATAATGCTGTTAGTGTTAGTGATTTAGATGATGTAGGTTTTGAGGTGAAGAACTTGATTGTTCTCGATGGAACATGGGCTAAGGCTAAAAGGATTTATAGTGAAAACCCTTGGTTGAACATTTTGCCGCATTTGAAGTTGGAAGTGAATGAAATGAGCTTATATGGTGAAGTGAGGAATCAGCCTAAAGCTGGTTATTTGTCCACCATTGAGAGTGTTGTGTTTGCTTTGAAAGCAGTTGGGGAGAATCACACGGGTTTGGATAATCTCTTGGATACTTTTGAGTGCATGGTTGATGACCAAAGGCGGTGTAAAGACGAGAGACTGAACAAACTGTTACCTAATTGAGGAGGTCCATGATTTCTTCTTTTGATTGAAGTTGAACAACTTGAAGAAGTTGCTTAAACTCAAAATAGAAATCATTTTGCAATGAAATATGAACTATGAAACCTCTAGGAGTTTCTACCCTGTGTATCCTAAGCAGATGGATTGCAAGCATCAAGCTGGAACTTTGAAGATTATAGAAACCTCAGCAGAGAGAGACAGTATCAAAGCGATCCAAACATGATGATGATGTATAAAGAAGATGATTGTTACCGCAACATGGAGAAACAAATTCTGAAAAAGATGAAGGGAAGAGATTTTACAACATGGAATTCACAACAAGACACATATATATCTGTTATTAGAACTCAGTTTTTCTTCACATTTCTCTAAATTTGCTATGATGCCTTACATGTAATTGAATTCTCAAAACATAATTTCATTTGCTTATAGTACTTCAAGGGAGAATATGCCTTGTAATGGATTTTCTCATTTTGATTTTCAAGCCAAGTTTGCTATCAAACACTTACAAAACACAGACACGACCTTCACACGTCGACGTCAGTAGTAACTTAAGAAAACGAATTAATTGCATGTAAATCACATATGTCGTTGTTGTGTTAGTGTCGCACACATATCACGGGTCATAGCTCACAATCTTCAAGGAAGAAGTGATGGAAGTGTTACGGGTTGGACGATAATGAAGAGTATCCGCAGCTTACTCCAAAGTAATTGGGAGGTGAAGATCATCAAAATATATCGTGAAGCAAATAGGTGCGCGGATAAACTTGCATCAATGGGAAGTAAAGGGAGTCATTCTTTAGTCTACTATGAGTCCCCACCTTGTGAGGTTGGTCAGATTCTTGATGATGATTTAGGGGTGTGTCTCTCTTTCGGGCCTAGACTACGTTGAATACCAAAAAAAAATTTCAGTTGGAAAAAGTAATTTAACTAGAATATTTTTCCTTTTTAGGAAAAATCATGACCTCTAAGCTAATTATTACGGCCTGAAAATTTAAAATTACAATTACACTCATTACTTTAATTACTTTTCAAGGAAAAATGGTTTTGTGGTCAAATAAAAACGTGCAAGTTGTTAATATTTTTATTTTTTATTTTTGGTCAAGTAGCCTAATGACAAAACTCACTCATTTAAATGTGGAGAAACGTGAAATCTGGGGTTCAAACTTCGACCACTCCACCACTACAATTTGAGCTACACTTATGAGACTGCAAGTTGTTAATTTAATTACTTTTTAAAGAAAAATTGGTTTTAGTTTTAGAGTTTGTTTGGTTCAAAGGAGAGGGAAGGGGAGTATTTTAATTGTAAATATATTTGATTCACAAGGAAAGAGAATACATTGTATAACTAATTTATATTTTTATCCTTATAATTTTACAATAGTCTCATGATATTTTTTTATATTTCTTAACAATAAAATCTCCATATAAAATAAAACACAAAATTTCTAACCTAAAAAAATATATATTTACAATTCATGCTAATAAAATCTCCATATCTCCATATATAATTTCTAATAAAAATATCCATATATAATGTCAAGAATATCTTCCTCAGTGATGACTTAGAAGTTGTAATTTAATTTGGGTCAGCACAAACTTGTAAATGTAATTTGAATTTTGAAATTGACTTTTTTTTAAGGAATTAGTTTAATTACAAACAATTTCCAAAAATATATTGATACAAAAAGATTCCATATTCAATGCTCCATTTGAATCAAAACACAAAAGATAGACTTTGTTACTTAAAATAATTTAGGTAGTTCATTTATAAAAAAATTCTATTAATTCATATAATGATACTATTTATATGTATTATTGTATTCTCAACACTATCAATCTTGCACCAGAATCACTAACAAATTGATCATACAATGTCAAAGTTAATATTGAGTATGTTCCTTAGTGCTCTATTGGTTTGCTCTACCTTCACTCGTGATGGAGAGGCATCAACTATCGACAAATATTTAGTGTTTCCACCGCAAATCAGACCGCCTCCTGGTCCCCGGATTCCTGCTAATCCGTATACAAGAGGTTGCAGTTATATAACGCGTTGTCGACGCCCACCATCTAAAGAGGCGAAAGAAGAAGATAATAAACACCAATAGAATACATGACTTATCATGTATACCATTATAATAAATATTGTGTATTATTTCATATCAATCAATAATATAAAATGATAAATGTTGTTTTACAACATTATCGGCCATTCTTTGAATTTTTACTTTTCTAGTTGAAAATATTATTTAAGTTTAATCACATAATTTTAGTGCTCTATTTTTATTCATTGAATTAATCTTTTATTTTAAAACAATTTATCAAGATGCTAAGAATTCAACTCATACTTCTGTAAAGAATTTAGAGTTATCATAATTGCTTGATGAAGGAAACATGATTCAGAGTTCACTTATCGTAATCCCCTTTATTACAAACAAACAAAATCAGCTAACGGCGATTTCACCACAAAATCAGCTTATGACTATATGACGCAATCTGGTTCAAAATCAGCTAACGGCGATTTCACTTTCTTGTTCGCACAGACAGTCATTTCCGTTTTCCAGTTCTCTGCAGAGTACATCTTTTAAGTGAGTGAGCTTCAATTTCGTTCATTTCTTTAATTGATTTGTCTTCTATAGTTGTAGTAATGTTTTTCTTTGTTGTGAATGATGCAAATCAATCAAGGCACCAGTCTTTCTTTTTCTATTTGATCAAGTGTTGCATATTTTATATCTAATTAATTCCATTTCTTACATGGTAATTGAAGGCGTGATTGCCTTCAATTTTATTGCAGGAGATATTTGCCGTGGAGTTTTAGATTGATTAACATTCAATGGCTCAATGGCAGATTTTCATCAGTTTTAGAGGAGAAGATACTCGCTACTCTTTTACGGGTTTTCTCTATGATGCTCTTTGTCGAGGAGGATTCAAGACATTCATGGATGTTGACGGATTGCACAAGGGGGACCAAATTTCACCCGCTCTTATTAATGCAATTGAAGCATCAAGACTTTCAATTGTTGTGTTATCTGAAAACTATGCAAGTTCCTCTTGGTGTCTTGATGAGCTTGCTAAGATCATTGAGTGCATGCAATCAAGGAATCAATTGGTCTGGCCTATCTTTTACAAAGTGGAACCAACAAACATCAGGAAACTAGAAAACAATTATGGTGAGTCTATGACCAACAATTAGGAAGTGACTCAGACAGATTTGAAAAATGGAAGTCTGCTTTGGCTAAAGTTACTGGTTTGGCTGGAGAAACTTATAAAATTGCCGGGTGCGTAGTATACTTTTACTTATTAACATTATTTCAAAATTATATAATTTCTAAGCCACTTGTTATAGATGTTAAGTTGCCTCACTTTTTAAGTTATATATGTGAATTTTTAAACAAGAAACTTGGTTTTCTTTATAAGTACTATCATTTTAAACATGATTTATAAAAAATTGTTCAAGTCACTGCATTTTGAGTGACAATTAATACTAGTGAAAATTTGTTGGTCATCTGAATTTCATACTTTTTTTTAATGAGAAGAGAAAACGAATTGAAATCCCTGTATACTTTTGTAGGTACGAGTACGAATATAAATTTATCCAAAAGATCGTGGAAGATGCCGATAAGATTAAAAATCGATTGTATATACGAAGTGTGGACATGGACTAGAAGGATGCCTATATTTCCCCTTACAATAAGTGCTACACTAGACATAAGTGCTACTTGTCAGAAATGAATTACGATTGTAATATACAAGTTCAATGATATGTTGTTTTTGAATATATTTGTCATACTCAAACTTATCTTCTTCATTTGTTGCATATATCTCTCAGTGGTCTGCTATAGAATTCTAAAAGAATGTATAGTACTCTAAAATTTCTGACATGGAAGGAAGGCATTCTTGAAGAAATGAGAGTTCTTGAGATAACTAAAATTCGGAGGGTGGTGACTTTTCGTAACAAAAATAATATTTAGGTTGTAAATAGGTCTTCATTGTGAAGTACAATTCAAATAACACAATTAAAAGGTACAAGGCTCGCTTTAGCTTGGTAGCTGGTAGCTAAGGGGTTCACTTTGACATATGACATCAGAGACTTTTTCTCCTCTTGCCAATTTGAATACTATTAAAAAAAAAAATTATCCTTGGCTGCAACCTTAGAGTGTAACCACCCTCTTATTCTACCAGATTCGCTAGAATGGGTCTCATGAATCTCACAGTTGTCACTGTTTAGGATGTTAATTTTGAATTTTGCTTCCTTATTCAGTTATTTCATCCCAATTCAAATTGTGCTGGAAATTTGTCAAACCGTGTTTTCTCGTGAAATTGTAGATGCCTGTGATTTGTTTTGTGATAAAGATTCACACTTGATTGATATTGTTAGTACTGGTTTGAAAAATGATGTTGAAGATGTTATCTTCAAGTCTAAGGTTGAAACTGTGAATCATGTGAATGATGGTGTTGTTGTGAATGATGAAGTTAACAAAATTGGTAGGTTTTCCTATTTTTGCCGACTAGAGCTATATGTATGTTGACATAGTGTTCTTAGAGTTGTAATGTGTTTAGTCCAATTGTGGTAGTTATGCATGGGGTGTTGTGCAGCTTCCCTTGCATTCTTGTACAAGCATCTGGGCGATGCCAGTGTGCATTGGATGATACAGATGACAGATTATTCCACCCTTTAGCAGGTACAAAAGCTTATATTATATAAGCTATTAATTGATGAGTTATGCTAAGTGATTCATTAATGAATATTTGAACATTTTCCCAATACTGGCTCTCGACACTTGACCTTGCACACTGAGGAGGCACCTTGAGCAAGTCACAGGACACCTTTCAAGGGATAGAGGAGCTTGAACTCACAAGTCACAGGTCAGCTGCTTTCCTTTCGGAAGGAGCTTGAAGAATTGACCAGAGGAATAAAGGATGTCTATTGGACGCCTTATGGTCGCATAGACAACATCAACCATTTCAGGAGACTTGTTGTATTCAGCGTACATCAAGCAGGGTCTAATTATTCACGCACACTTGTTAGAGAGAGTGTTGCGGCAGTATGGATATGTCCAGAGCATCCCTCGGTCACCTTGCTAGGTTATTGCCAGGTGTAATGACATCTCCTGATGATATACACAAAATGTGGCTGCATTTTGCAGACCGTCTGATTGGCGATGCCACTAGAACATGTCAGGTCAGGTGGAACATATATCCAGCAGATTGCACTGATTGATACACACAATGGTTCCACTGGTTTAACATAGCGCATAGTGGGAATGAGGAAGGACTTAGATATGAGAGAACTAAGAAGGTTCCATCCATCTCTTGATGTTGTATTTTGTATTTTTTTTTGGGTTGGTAGTTGTATTTTATTTGCTTGAAAACCTTTTTATCAACTCTATTTTTAAATATTACTCATTTTGCAATATATATAACTTTAATTGTCGCAATATTGGTATCTTCTGAAACATTTCTTTAGAAACATCTTTTGCAGATATTCATTTTGTAGGGCTATCTTTTTTTGCAGCCACTACCTTGTCCTCAAGGTGAAGGTTTGTAAATAGAAACTATGGATGCTGTGAAGCATGATTTAGTTTAAGAATTTAAGAAGCAATTTATCTCAAATTTCAACATAAAACCATCATATAATAAAACTTCAGGGACACTATAGTAGTGGATTTCTCTTTAAAAATGCTTGAACATTTATGTGGAGAGGTTGTGGTACTGAAACTGTATATGGTGATAAAGTTGTCACCTGATGACATGGTTAAGATGATAAATTCTATATATTATATTATGATAGGTAAATAGGTACAGTTCAAAATGGTTAAGATAAGAGTATCCAAAAAAAAAAATGGTTAAGATAAGATGGTTATTTGTTGTGTATTGAATCAATAGTAGCTAGCTACACACATAGCTGGATATTATCTATATGCAAATTGTTACCAAACTTACCATTGTATTGATTATGAAGTTTTTAATGCCTACAACATCCCAGTAAGAAAAATAAGGCATTCATTCATATTCAATAATACTACTTGCAGTTGCAGGGACAATATCCTGCCAACATTGATTGAAGAATGACAAGAGCAATCAATACTCTACTATTAATACTCTCGGTCACAAAATAAGTGAGTTATTTGACCATTTCAAACATATTTAAAAAATATATAAATGAAAGAGAAAGAATAGTCTTTTTACCGAAGTAACCTTAATAAGTACTAGTCGATTAATTGGGTCATGAGAGGAAGCCGGTGGATCATCCACATTGGACTCAAAACAACTATACAAGTGAGTTGGACACCACAATTTTACCCAAAACCTTAAAACATTAGATTTATGGGTCCTCTCACTTATAAAGTGTTCAACATCCACTTTTCTATTCAATGTGGGACTCAACTCAAACTTGAAATACCAACACGATCCAAGTGCCGAAGCATTCGGTCAATTTAGCCAACCTTGCAAATACAATAAATGGGAAAGGACAAGTAATTAATAAAAACATGAAATAGCAGGTGGAAACACTGAAATGCAGCTGTCAAATGAGTGAGGGTAAATGAACAGTTTGAGTTTTGCATCTTATTTTCTTACCTGCTGCTACAGCACCCAAGTCATTGACTTTCTTCTGATTGGCAGAGACAGTCATTTCCATTTTCCAGTTCTCTGGTTCATCCTTTTTGTTGTTTGTGCCTGCAGCATACATCTTTTAAGTAAGTGAGCCTCAAATTCATGCATTTCTATAATTCATTTTCCTTCTATAGTTGTTTTGTAGTACCATTTTTTTTTGTTGTGAATGATGTTAATCAAGGCACCAAGCTTGCTTTCATTTTCAATTTGATCAAGTGTTGCACATTTCTCTAATTCATTCCATTTCTTACTAGATCATCACATACATTGTAATTGAAGGCATACATTGTAATCAAAGGTATGATTGGCTGCCTTCGATATTATATAGAAATTTATTTTATCTGTCACACATGAAATATTTGTCGGCCATTGATTATTTTTCAGGTTAACTGCTTTGCATGATAAATACTCACTCAACTCAATGCCATTGGATATCTTTGCAGATTTTTTGGTCAACAAAACTAAGAAGCTAATATGTTTGAAAATATCATGAAAGATGTCGAGAGTAAAAAGAATAAGTTGATTTTAAATCAAGATCTTGTGCAGGAAAAACTTGGAGCAACTCCTAAAACTGAAAAGGTCAACAATGCTGTTTTTGAGTGACTAAAAGAAAATAGAAGAGATTCTCAAAGAAATAACAGAACTAGAGATTCTCAATTATGATTGTTCATTTGCATGGATACTGTGGTTATTGTGTGCTGATCATAAGATGAGAAATAGGAGGTACAGAGAAATGCTAGATAGATTAAAGGCACTGAATAGCAAGTGTGAATTTGAGCCATTTTCCACAACAATTCCACCTCTAGAGTCCTTCTCTTCGGGATTTGTCCCTTTTGAGTCTATAAAAGAGGCTTCAGATAGACTTTTAGCGGCATTACAGGATAGTAATTGTTCTACGATTGGATTGTATGGAAAAAGGGGCTCTGGTAAAACAAAACTGGTGAAAACAGTTGGTGAGAAAGCGAAGTATTTAAATATTTTTGATGAAGTTGCATTTGCTACCGTGTCTGAAAACCCAAATGTTAGAAGGATTCAAGATGAAATTGCCGACTCTTTGAACCTGAAATTCACTAAAAACACTCAAGCTGGAAGGGCAAGAACAATATCTTCAGAATTAAAAAGTAAGCATCGAGTTCTTGTGATATTGGATGATGTTCAAGCAAGGATTGAACTAGAGGATATAATAGGTATTCCTGGTGATGATATGAAAGGTTTCAAGGTGCTTCTGACCACACGCCGTCAAAGAGAATGTGCTTTGATGGATTGTAAAGAAGAGTTTTCACTAGGTCCCTTATCCGACGATGAAGCTTGGACTTTGCTCAAAAAACATTCAGGCATAGGAGATGGGACATCATCTGACATATTAAACGTGGCACGTCAAGTTGCTTTGGAATGTGAAGGGTTACCCGGTACAATTATAGAAGTGGGATCTTCCTTAAAAAGTAAACATATTAAGGAGTGGAAAGCATCATTAGACAATTTGAGACATTCAATGGCCCGATGGCAGATTTTTATCAGTTTTAGAGGAGAAGATACTCGCTTCTCTTTTACGGGTTTTCTCTATGAAGCTCTACTTCGAGAAGGATTCAAGATATTTATGGATGATGGTGGAGGATTGGATACTGGTGACCAAATTTCACCCTCTCTTATTAATGCAATTGAAGCATCAAGGCTTTCGATTGTTGTTTTATCTGAAAACTACGCTAGTTCCTCTTGGTGTCTTGACGAGCTTGCTAAGATTCTTGAGTGTAAGGAAAAGAAGAATCAAATTGTTTGGCCTATCTTTTACAAAGTGGATCCGTCACATATAAGGCATCTGAGAAATGGTTATGGCAATGCCATGACTGAACATGAAAACGTTTTTGGAAATGAGCCTGAGAGATTACAGAAATGGAGATCGGCTTTGTTTGAAGTTGCTAGTATGTCTGGAAAGCCTTATAAAGCCAATACCGGGTGCGTATTATACTTTCAAATACTTTTATGAACATTATTTCATAATTATGCAGTCTCTAATCCAATCTTATAGTCGTCAAGTTAGTTAGTTTTTTAAGTGATGACTAGTGCTTGTGAAAATTTTGTTGTTCATACTTAACTTCATACTCTTATTGATGAAATAAACGAATTGAAATCGCTTGTATATATTTTGTAGGTACGAATATAAATTTATCCAAAAGATCGTGGAGCATGCCAATAATATTAAAAGTCGATTGTATATACGAAGCATAGACATGGATTAGAAGGATGCTTACATTTCCTCTTACAATAAGTGCTACACTATAGACAAAAGTGATGGCCATGCAACATCTAGTTGTTTAAATATGAATGACTATTGTAATATACACATTCAATAATAAATTGTTTTTGAATATGATTCCTAGCGAGAGGTTATGGAAGACCTGCTATTACTTTTACAATTGACAAATATGGTGTCATTAACTCAGTGTCTCATACTTGGATGTTGCAATGTAAATCTTCGAGTTAAGCTTTGACGATATTTTGTCTTGCCATGAAGCCTGGGAGGCTGTGACACAATCTCAAAAGGGTTTTTGTGAAGAAGTTTCAAATGAACCAAATAAATAAAGTTGAGATTCTCCAGTTTGAGAGAGAAAAACACAGATTGAAGGGAGTCATTCTTTAGTCTACTATGAGTCCCCACCTTGTGAGGTTGGTCAGATTGTTAATGACGATTCTAGGGGTGTGTCTCTCCCCTGTTTAGTTCCTAACTTGTAATTTTTCTCTTTCGGGCCTAGGCCCCGTTGAATACAAAAAAAAATATTTCAGTTGGAAAAAGTAATTTAACTACAATATTTTTCCTTTAGGAAAAATCATGATCCTCTAAGCTAATTATTACGGCCTGGAAATTTAAAATTACAATTACACTCATTACTTTAATTACTTTTCAAGGAAAAAATGGTTTTGTGGTCAAATAAAAACATGCAAGTTGTTAATATTTTTATTTTTGATCAAGTAGCCTATTGACAATTCATGCTAATAAAATCTCCATATCTCCATATATAGTTTCTAATAAAAGTATCCATATATAATGTCAAGAATATCTTCCTCAGTGATAACTTAGAGGAAGAATGTATACATGGATAATACTCTTGGCTTCAAAAACACAAGTTTAGATCAACTGTCATGAAGAAGTTTGGATAAAAATTATAACTTAGATACTGATAGCACTGGTTTGAAAATTATAACTTAAGAGACTACTAGCTTTACACTCCATTTACATACAATTCCAAGTCCTTACAGTATGAGTTAATATATACACACACAACCAGCAGATGTGTACTACTATACTTAAGATTACTAGCCCTTATGACACAATCAAAGTGCTTATTAAGTAATGAGTATAGCAGACATTAGTCTGCTATGGTGTCGCAAGCATACTCCTGAGCTCATGTCTCTTCTGATCAACGCATCCTGAACTTACCAAAGAGGTTATCCATATATCATCAGCTTTTACTGATTCATCGTTATCATTCCTATGCCAACTCCAGAAGGCATGAGTAGAGTTTACAATCTTCAGCTCACCATGACCAAAACTGGCTTCGCGGAATTCCGACCACTGTGGCTGTGGATTTATGTACCTAAAGCAACAATGATGTGAGGATACAAATTGCAGACTGTGTTCTTACCGATAAACTACCTTCACACAACAAACCATTCAAATAAGACATTTCTATGTTATGTGTTTCGCAGATACTACTTACCTATGAGCTAAGCCTTCTCTGTTTCCACCATCACCAATGGTTATATGGACAGCACCACAAGGATCCAATCTTCCATTATAAACACGTTTCTGTCAATCACACAAAGCACCACTTACGAGTTACGACCAAATTTCCAATAAACGGTGCTTACAGATTTAAAATAAAGGCTAAACCATGAAAGACGTACCGAACGTTCGTAAGCATGAACATGACCAGCAAGAACTAAATCAACACTAGCAGCATAAAGCAATGGCTCCATGACTGCCATCATATAATCCCCGGCACCTTGATGAGCTTTGTTACTATTATACCATGGCACATGAAATAACATGAACAGCCATGGTGTCCTTTTCCGGTCCACCTTTGAGAGATCTTCCTGTAGATGAGAAATGAAGAAAAATTAGAGACAAAAAATGTGTCAAAATAACGGCAGAAGATGATTTCTCATCCATGTTTGTTATCTAGGATTTGTTTGGATTGAATTATTTGAACTTATCTACCAGTATAAACACTTGTGTGACTTTTTGGAAGAGCTTATGAAATGTCTATAAGTTGTTTCAGCTTGTTTCCATAAGCTCTCCTGGATAGCTTATGAAAACAACTTATAGCTTATCTAAAAACAGTGACTTTATTTTATCTTTTTTTATAGAAATACAAGTAATTTATAGATAAGCACTTGCATGATAAGCGCTTAAGTAGTTTATTCAATTATACTAATAGTTGATCATGGATCCCATTACACTTATCCAAGTATAGGGCGATAGACTAACCTTTAGCCATCTGTATTGTTCCGAGTACTCATCATAATCTGCATAAGACCCTAGCATGATAACATGAACACCTGCAACTTCAAAAGAATAATACAGATTTGAAGTTGATCTACTCTCCTTAAAAGGCATTTTCCATCTAGAATTATAGGACACAAACTCATCGGTTAACAATAGTATATTCTCCTCTTCATGATTTCCTTGTGTTACCATCCATGGCCTCGCACTAGCAAGCGGCTCAACTAACCTTCCAAACGAGTCCCAAAGATGCTGCATACAATCGGCATACGAAAGGTCACCTGGAAGAAGATAAACATCATATTTACATCGATCAATGTGATCTAACGTTGATTTAGTCCAACCAGTTTGACCAAGATCTCCAGCTACAGCAAAAGTAATTGGAAATTGAGCAGGAGGAGTTTTGAGCTCGAACTCAGGACCTTGTCCGCCACATCGGTAAAAGTACACGGTATTGTATTCCAATGGTCCAATTACAGTATGGTGTATCTTTCCTGAACTGTATAACAGATAACTATATGATGTGTATTCTCCTTCCGATATTGAATCATATCTACCAGGTAATGTTCCATATTCTACAAATGAAGGTGAATGTTTATCATCAGTTATCCATGTAATTCTCATGTGTTTGTCTCCTGCCAAAGAAATGTGTACCTGAAAAATTAATTACATCAATTTTTGCATCTCTAAGAATCAGAAATTTACTAGGTACCATAATTTGAAATTGACTTTTTTTTAAGGAATTAGTTTAATTACAAACAATTTCCAAAAATGTATTGATACAAAAAGTTTCGATATTCAATGCTCCATTTGAATCAAGACACAAAAGATAGACTTTGTTACTTAAAACAATTTAGGTAGTTCATTTATAAAAAAATTCTATTAATTCATATAATGACACTATTTATATGTATTATTGTAGTCTCAACACTATCAATCTTGCACCAGAATCACTAACAAATTGATCATACAATGTCAAAGTTAATATTGAGTATGTTCCTTAGTGCTCTATTGATTTGCTCTACCTTCACTCGTGATGGAGAGGCATCAACTATCGACAAATATTTAGTGTTTCCACCGCAAATCAGACCGCCTCCTGGTCCCCGGATTCCTGCTAATCCGTATACAAGAGGTTGCAGTTATATAACGCGTTGTCGACGCCCACCATCTAAAGAGGCGAAAGAAGAAGATAATAAACACCAATAGAATACATGACTTATCATGTATACCATTATAATAAATATTGTGTATTATTTCATATCAATCAATAATATAAAATGATGAATGTTGTTTTACAACATTATCGGCCATTATACATGCTTTGAATTTTTACTTTTCTAGTTGAAAATATTATTTAAGTTTAATTACATAGTTTTAGTGCTCTATTTTTATTCATTCACTGAATTAGTCTTTTATTTTAAAACAATTTATCAAGATGCTAAGAATTCAACTCATACTTCTGTAAAGAGTTTAGAGTTATCATAATTGCTTGATGAAGGAAGCATGATTCAGAGTTCACTTATCATAATCCCCTTTATTACAAACAAACAAAATCAGCTAACGGCGATTTCACCACAAAATCAGCGTATGACTATATGACGCAATCTGTGTCAAATCAAAGTAACAGATGGGACAACATATGGAGATGGGAGGGTCCTCAAAAAATTAGATGTTTTCTCTGGATGGTTGCTAACGACGGCCTGAAGACAAATGAAAAACGTAACCGATGTGGATTGACATTCAGCGCTACTTGCTCGCTGTGCAACTCACACGCTGAAACATCCATACACCTCCTTCGTGACTGTGTTAACATTCAACCGATCTGGCAGCAGCTTCACTTCAGCCATTTCATGCATACTACAGATATGGACGTTCATGATTGGCTCCATAAGAACCTCAAACCGTCCATGGCTGCTGGTAGCACCGATAGGCATGTTATTTTCGGGGTAGCAGTGTGGTGCATTTGGCTCGGCAGGAACCAGCAGGTATTTGATGGAAAACAATTCAAACACAGCGTGTAATAAACCAAATTCGAGCACTTGCAGCGGATATTCAACGTATTGGGCAGGAGGCACCTCACATGGGTCAGCAATATCAAAAAGTGGAAGTTGGTTGGAAGCCGCCTATTGCAGGCTGGATTAAATGCAACTCCGATGGGGCATTATTTGCGTCGAGTAACAAGGCAGCTTGTGGTGGTATCATTTGAGATAACTCTGGTGGTTGGATCACAGGGGTAGGGCGCAATCTGGGCACTTGTTCGGTTTTAATGGCAGAGCTTTGGGGTATGTTAACTACTCTCCAGTTGGCTTGGGACAAAGGTTTTAGGTTGGTGAATTTGGAGTCTGACTCTATGTTAGCCGTGTCTTTGGTTGTTAAAGGGTGCCCTCCGACACACCCTTGTTATTCCATTGTCGCTCTCATTAATTGCCTTAAGATGAGGGATTGGCAGGTTTCGGTAAATCATATCTACAGGCAGGCCAATCAAGTTGCCATTTGGTTGGCAGGTTTTGCTATCAAACTACCTACGGGTATTCATTATCTTAGTAGTCCACCGCCGGGTTGTGTCCCCCTCCTATGGCAGGACGTAGCTGGTATTCACTTTAGTCGTAGAGTCCTTATGTAATTCGGCCTAACGGCCTCCAGTTCAACAAAAAAAAAAGAAACAAACAAAACAAGTTTAAATATGATATTAGTCCATGCAATGCAACTATATAGTGTTTTTTGGTTTTAGCCTATGTTTGGTATCAGGGTGGATATTTCAGAATTACGGTGACCTACCGCGATACCAAACATACACACTCAGTCCCTACAAATTCAAAAACAGTTTTAGTCCCTATAGTCAGTCTCCTTATTGAGCTACATGGTGCCAAGTGTCATGATTATATTAAGTCACACATCAAGGACTAAAAACAACATTTTTATGAATTTGCACAGACTAAATGCAAACAAAAAAACAAACGCTATATTTTGAGGAACTAAAATCATAATTAAACTAAAAAAATATCAAATACATATTGCTTCAAAATGAAGAAAAAAGTACATAAGAATCTAAAAGAAAAAAAAAACAATAGGTTACTTAATCCACAATTCCAGATTAAGAAAAACAAAACTAAAACCAGAAAGAAATTAATAATTGATACTGTTACTATAATTGATAAAGTATAGAATAGAAAGAGAGATTAACCTGTTGAGGTTCATAAGAGTGAGTTTTGGATTTGGAATCCCATGGCCATGGGATGTTTAAGTTTTTGCGAGGTAAAGGACGAACATATTCAGAAGTGATGGTTGAAGAAAGAAACATTAGAAGAATAAGAATGAATTTGAGTTGTTCCATGATGATGATGATGATGATGATCAAAGTTGGGTGTAACAGTAACCTGGTGGTGGAAGAAAGAAGTAAGGAAGAGGAAGACAATAATGTACTTCCACCTCCGATCTTAGTTTTATCATCATCCTAGTTAATGATGTCACCAAATTTTTGTCGTGTGTGGCGTTAACTTTTTGTTTTTAGTTTTTACTTTGTTTTTTACATAGTACTAAGTGTGTGTTTGGTTTGGCGGCGAATAGAATTGAGTTTGAGAGAATTGAGTTTGACAGAATTGAGTTTGGTTAAAAGTGAGTTGAACAAATTTGATTTATGTTTGGATGAACTCATATAAAAGTGATTCTTATGAGTAGAATATTGTTTGGATAGTTTGAATCAAAATTGATTTTGAAAGTATAATGACCAAATTATCCTTAATGTATTTAAAATGAGATATCCCCATTCTCATTATTCTTGTCAAGACCCCTCATTCTCATTTTAATAATTATTTAAATCTATATAATATATAAAATCATAATATGGATTTTAAAATAATATTATTTTATAAGAGTAATTTTTAATTCAAGCATCATTTTAAAATAATATGTCACCTTGTACCAAAAAAATAAAATAATATGTCACATTGTCTAGATACTTCACTAGTACTATTTATTTCATTGGTGGAATATTTATAATTAATTATAATAATTATAATAATTATTCAAAAAAATTATAATAATTATTTTTTTTAAAATAAAAAATAAGAATTAATTTCAAATGATAGTTTGGTATCTAAAAAGAGGCTTTTGTATGGAAGAAAACATGTGGGTCTAGTTATTTTTATTAAAAAAAAAATCAATTTGTAACATAAACTAATGGGCTCGGGTCAACATAAACATATGGCTTTTTAGGCCCAAATCCTACTTCATCTCTAACCTAGAGACAATCCCTTTAGCATGAATAGCAGACGGCGATGAAAAACAAAAAAACCAGAACTTGCAAAATGGTCACTGTGTTTGTTGTAAGAGGAGGGCAAAATTGATAAATCAAATTCATTTTAGTGGAGAATCGATTTTGCCAGACGCAGAAGCTTTAGTTTGTAGCTTCTTAGTGAACGTGAGTTTGAGACTAAAATCACGTTTTGCAAATTCACGTTTGCAATTATCCAAACATCAATTTTTTTGCTCAATCCGCGTTTCACGTTCAAAACGCACGTTTGGTGCTTTCTACCGCTGAACCAAACAACCACTAAGTAGTACAGTAAGTACTTTATTCATTTTTTTGACTATAGTACTTTATTTTTTTTATTGACAAAGACTATGTTGGATTCTTATAAGAAATAATTTATGTAAATAAATAATTTTTTATATGTTATTGTAATTTTTTCAAGATAGTTTGTGAGAAAATAACTTATAATTATAATTTTTGTTAGTGAAAATTTACGAATTAGTATAAAAATTTACTTATTTGCAATAAGTTGTTTTTTTTGACAAATGCAATAAGTTGTTTTCTAAGCTAAAAAATAAGCGATATCTAAACGGGCCCAAATAGTAGTATTTTTTTATTTAGTCAAAAAAAATTACTATTTTTTTTATATAGTATGATGGTTAGAAATCTCACATGAATGGGTGGAGTATCCACACCTTCAATCTATGTTCATGCATATAATGCGATACTAATTGAGTTAAGTTTACTGGTTATGACAAATAATAACACTTTTGTATTAATTGCATTTTTCGTTCTAAAGTATCACATTTAGTATAATTTTGATTCAATTCATGTTTTTAGCCTCTAAATTTTTATTTCAATTCATATTTTTAGCCTCTAAAATCAATGATTTTTAACCCAAAAGTAATTTATTTGTTGCTACAATTTTTTAATTTGAATTTTTTTTACCATTTTTGTGGTAAAAAATAACTTATATGTAGGCTAAAAATCACCATTTTAGGCACCCTACTTGTACAATGTTTTTTAGAGTGAATGCTTTAGATATCAACGACTTTAGACTAAATCTCATTTTTAGGGTATTGCATATGAAGTTAGTGAGGTAAGGGTATTGCATAAGTACACATTGCATGAAAGAGGTGAGGTATGGGTATTACATAAGTACACATTGCATGAAAGGTGAGCTAAGTGTATTGCATGAAATAGGTGTGGTAAGGTAAAGGGACCAAAATTTTAAGATATTGAATCTCAAGTGCAAAAGGCAAAGAGAGCTTGATTGCAAAATCCACCCGTTGAGTAGGGACGAAAGTCGTCTTAGCGATTCGATGGTGCCGAGCGGAAGGGTCGTCCCACAACGGATACAAATTACTCTAGGAACAACATGCTGATCTTCCCCAAGAGCTCGCATTGAGTTGGTTGATGGCCTATATTTTGTAGATCGAGTGACTGGCCCCGATCAAAAGGGCGGAATTCCTTTACTTTTATCTTGTGAAGGTTTGACACCTCGATGCAGGCTCTTCACCACCCTCCAACAAAATATACTGCAACATATCTCCTTGAAATGATCAAATATAAGTAGATTTTTGTGGAAGAGATGAAAGAGACATCATGTTTATAATTAACGTGTGCACGTGTTTGTACATGTTTATATATATATATTAGTATTTTGTTATTCCCTTCATAATCATAATTATAAAGATCACCTTTATTTAACGTGTTGTCTAATGTGCGCAAGTTGATTGTGCATGGTGCGTGTGTTGGGGAATTTAAACATAAACTACTATACACTAAACATGCGCAAAATGCTAAACTATCAAAACCATAGAAATGAGAAAGACACAACAAAGAGAATAATCCAACCTACAAACTTCGCACCACAACAACATAAATGCAACAGAGCAAAAATATCCAGCTTACAAACTTCGTACTATAAAAATAGGTAGCAGAGAAAAAACGCACCCCTAATTTTGTCAATTTAAGGATATTTTGACAAAACCAGGGTTGCGTTTTTTCAATTCCATCCTTAACTTTTGTTTACTCAGGATATTTTCTCTCATTTAAGAACTTTTGTTTACAAAGGATAATAGAAATTAGAACAAAAGTTAAGGATACAAACTTTGTACTGCTGACAAAATATCCTTAACTTTTTTTTTGTCCCCCTCATTTTATCTATACTATATAGGCTTTAATGCATTTTTTGTCCCCCTATTTTGAAAAACTTGAATTTTTGATCCCCTATTTTAAAAGCCAACTTTTTGATCCCCTATTTTGAAAAACTTGAACTTTTGATCCCCCAACTCAATTTGGTCAAATTTTTGCTTATGTGGCAAACTCATTGATGTCGTGGCAATGATCATGTGAACATATCATATTACATGTAATTAATGTTTTTCTTTAAATCAAATATTATATTTTAAAAGTAAAAATAAAAATATTATGGATTTTTAATATTATATTTTAAAAAATAAAAATAAAAACTCAAACAATGTTCTTCTTTTTCTCTCTCCATCTTCATCTTCTACCCACAAACTCAAACCTAAAATCCCATAAATTAAAAATCATAAAAATCCAATCAATTCAATCATTCCAATCATTTTTCAATTCTTCTTATGTTTTCAAAATCCAATCCACTCAATCAATCCACTCGCTTTTCATGGTGTTAATGTTTATTTCTATAAATTTCATTCAAAACCACAAAAATTTAGGACCTACTAAATGTTGTTTCATGACCAATACGCAAGACATAAGAGAAAAACAAATTTCAGCAACCAAAACAGTTTTTTTATTCTGGATCTCGTTTGCTCTTGATTCTAAATTTTCAGATCTCTTTGTTGATAATGGAGTAAGAGTTTTGGAAATTGTTTGTTCTTGAAAGATGAGTTTTGTTAATAATGGTTATTTTATGGATATTGTTACTTGCGTCAGAAAAATGGATACCAAATTGCGTGTTCCTGATAATAGAGTTAGGATTTTATTTTGAGTATGACTTTTTTTTAGGTTGAAGATGATGAAGAAAGATGAATATTGTTAAGTTATTATTTATTTTTTTATTTTGAGATTTGGGGAAGATTGATGAACATGATGAGTATGTTCATCAAAATTCTGAATTTGTTTAATTTTATTAAAAAAAATTTTTTTAAAAATAAATATATACAAATTTTTAATAGTAAAAAAACATAATATTTAATTTTAAAAAAATTAATGATATGGAACATGATTTGTCCACATTAACATTGCCACATCATCATATAACTTGCCACATCAACATAAAATTGACCAAATAATAGGGGATGAAAAGTTCAAGTTTTTCAAAATAAGGGGACCAAAAATGCATTAAAGCCTACTATATATAAAGAGAATACATGAATTTTGATGTGAACTTTTCACAATGCCAACAATATCCTTGATTTTTTTTAGTAGCAACAAAAATATTTTATTAACAAACTCACCATAATATAAGACACATTTTTTTTAGGAGCAAAAATCTTTTATTAACAAACTGACCATAACATAAGCTATATATATTTTTGGACATAAGTTATACACATACAGGTGCGTAGTTTATTATAAAACAAATTATAAAATGAATTGAGGTGTTTTTATTTTTCAACCAAAAACCCAAATTCTTATTACCAAAAAAAAAAAAAATACCCAAATTCTTTTCAAACTAAAAAGAATTTAAATATTTTAATTATTTATTGGGTCGAAATAATTTGTGAGACGAAACGACGTCGTTGGCGGTTAGAAAGACTAACCCCTAAACCCTACTGCGCCACATTACACACTTCTCTCTTCTTCTCTGCCTCTCTTCGACATTACTGCGAGAACCAAACCAAATAAGAACAAAACGAAGCACCAAAACCCTAACCCTAACCTCTCAATCCTCTTTTCATCACAAAACCATAGCTATGGCAACTTCCATAGCTTCCCAATTAGCTTCTATCAGATCCAAAGCACTTGTTGATTCCGCTCCTCAAAAAAGACCATTTACTCGTCCTTCAATCTTATTCGATCCTAAAGAAGCTGCTGATATTGATATCGAATCCATTTTCAATATCGCTATTCAAGGTAGTATAACTTCACTTTTCAATTTTTTCAATTTTTTGCTATTTTTCATAACCTTACTTGAATGAATTTAATTGAATTTGAAGTTTTGTTTATGTTACAGGTTTGGAGGTTCTTATTAGCAATGATGAAAGGTTTAGGAATTATAAGAATGATTTGTTCAGTCACAGAAGTAAAGAGATGGATAGAGAGTTAATGGGGAGAGAAGAGAATGATAAACTTGATGTCTTAATTAATTCGTATTTGAAATTACTTTCTGGATACTTTAATCTTCCGTCCGCACTTAAAACGCTCGAGTATTTGATACGTAGACACAAGTGAGCATTCGGTTTAAATTCAGATTTTTTTTTTGGGTACGGTGATGATTATGTTTTGTGATTTTTAATGTGATTTGTTTTGAGTTTCAGGATTCATGTGCACAACTATGAATATTTGATTTTGTGTGCATTGCCGTATCATGACACACATGCATTTGTTCGGATAGTACAGATACTCAATATAAGGTTAGAAAAATATGATTGTTTGGTTCTGTTGTGAATTGTGATATAGATTACTAATTGGAGTTGGAATGGTTTCTGATGTTTTTATTGGTTTCTGTGAAGGAATGGTACATGGGGGTTTCTCGAGGGTGTGAAAGTTTCTGGTGCACCGCCACCTAGAATGGTTATAGTGCAGCAATGCCTTCGTGATAAGGGCGTATTAGAAGTTCTATGCAACTATGTGAGTAAAAATACCCGTGTTTAGCTGTGAATTTGATAGTTGTGCAAGAGAATTAAATAATAAGATGACTATGGTTTTGGTTGCAGGCATCTCCATCTAAAAAGTTTCAACCTTCAAAGAATGTAATTGGCTTTTGTACTGCTGTTTTCATTGAAGTTTTGGGTACCATTGTGACGGTTGATGATGATATCGTCAAGAGAATACTTCCTTTTGTGAGCTCTGGTCTTCAGCATGGTATTAGTCGGGTTTCAGATCACAAGGTTAGATTGTTTTAATTCACTAAAACTGATTATAATATTTGTGGGCATCAGCCATCATTTAGTAATTTTTGTGACGACCCTTTGGCTAGTTGGCAATGCACATACTCTGAAATGGGCAGACCATTTGAAATGAATTTGCATTTCCCCCTTCATGTCAACTTGTCAAGATCCATTAACATATTATTATTCATCACAAATAGTAATGCATTCTCTTGTAGCATAAGTTGGCCATAACATTTTTGTTAAGAAGTGCTATTCACCGTAATCACTCAGTTTCGATAAATCTAGAATATGCTTGGACTAGCTCATGTTATAACATGTGATTTGTTCAATCAATTAATCGCATGATTTTGTGTCTCCTTATATGATTTTTAAATTCCTCAAACTTCGGATTAGCAATATTACCCTAGTATATAGTTGGATAGGGCTGAGTGGTTGGTACCCTTATTTTTAATTTACAATAGAAATAGAAATATAAATTTAACCATTATTATTAAAGATCTCTCCAATCTCCATATTTGTAATTGTGAACTCTATAGTAACATGCATTGATCAACAAAGTATCAAAAAAAGACCATGGACCAACTCTCTCTCTCAATCACACAAGTCTAAGGAAATATATTCCATTTAAGATTTTGCTCCTGTCAAATAGACCAAAGAACAACGTACATTGTGTACCACTTTAAAAATATAGTTCTATATGTATCACCTTACTTTTAGGGCTCAGTTTCTGCTAGCAATCTTCCTATTTGGAGTGTCTATGTTAGGCAGGCTAAGAGGGATAGTTAGACATAACTGTCTAACTGATTTAAATATAGGTTCAGATATAGGGAATGGATTGTGAAAAGGGGAATAAAAGTGGTAAGTTTGGTGAGAACAAGCAACTTTTTGTAGCCAGTTGATTGCCGTGGAGGACCTGGCCTCATATTTTTAGTAGTTTAAACTTTAAAAAGAGTGCGTTCTCTGTATTGTTCTTTATTCAATCAGGAATCAGGATCAATATTCTTTTTCTTAGATTTTGTTTCAGATCTTATGGTTTCTTTTATATATATATATATATCGGTACTTTTTTCTTTCTTTTTTGATAAGTCTATATATCAGTACTTGATGCCACATAGTGTTATCAAATATCGGTGATGGCAGATATCGGTTGTGGGTTTTGGGATCTCTGCCATGACCAATTTTCACCAATATTATGGCTCTCCGCCATGATCCGCCACTGCCATGTATATATTTGTTTTATTTTATTTTTCGACACCTTGTGATGTACTTTTGCCATTTGCAGGCCAGTTCCTTGATGATAGTTAGCTTGCTTGGAAGTAAAGCTGCATTAGCTCCCAAACTTTTGAATAGATTGATAAATTCAGTTGCCGAGGTTGCTCGCGAGGAGGCTAATGAGTTGGATCTTCAATGGTTTCGGCTGTCCCTTATTGCCTTAATCAATCTTGTCCAGGTACTATGGGGTGACATAATTGTTTATCTTTTCTCTTTGATAAACGTTATTGACCCTATTTTCTTCCTGTTGTGCTAGCCTATTTTTTTAACTTGGCTATACTTTCATTCTTACTTTGTTTTGTTTGAATTTTCCTAGTCCCAAAATGTTGGAATACTTCCAATAAAGGCCTTGGAGGTTTTAAAGGAACTAAGGTAGTCTACCTCAAACTGCTCAGCTTGTTAATGATTCATGTTGTTCGGCTGTTGCCATTTGCATTCTATTTATGATTTATACAATCCTTTTTGTTATAGGGATTTGCCAAGGGTTTTATTAGAATTTTCTAAGGAGTTCAACATTGAAAAGTTTCTTGTTGTTCTCTTGGACTCCCTCATTGACTGCAGGTGAGAATTTCACGATTTTATTTCTGGCAATCTATGCTTACCATACTATTACAATCTTGTGTTTTGTGCTGATTTTTACAAATGTGCAGTTCTAAAGATGAATACTGCCAGCAGGCTTTGCTGTCCTTGATAGAAAAGGTCCCCATGAATGATTCTGTTCATCAGGTGGTCACCAAAATCCTATCAAATTGTGTGAAACTATCACAAAAAGTTGACGACTCAACATCTTTGAAGTCAGGTGTGTATTATGATTATGAATATAAGATTTTAAAGAATTCTAGAATGAGAGAAAATTTAAAAAGGACCAAAATGAATTTCTCTATTGAATCTCCAAATGGATCCGATAAATGGACTATTTTTTTATACTAGTATAACTGCTCTAACAAACAACAGAATTAGTTGAGATTTGACAGCTGAACACAGCTCAGCTCTTGGCTTAATGACTAAACTATATAGCTAATACAATAGTTGCAGCAGTCATCTATTCAATTATCATTTGATGCCTGGATATTATCCTCACAATTTTGTTTTTTAAATGTCAATTAGCTGGCTGGGCAAAAAAGACTCTGATAATTGTCAATACAAAGTATCCTTCTGAACTCCGTGGAGCCGTTCATCATTTCCTTCAGGTGTGCTGAAGAATTTTATGCTTTTCTTTGTTAGCAATTATTGTTAGAATTTCGGAAAGTCTTGATGGTTTAACTTTGAACTTGTTCAACTTCGACAGCATAACAAAGCCCAATCTAAGAAAGATAATTCACTGTATAAGATTTTATGCAAGATGTTGGATGGGAATTTGGATTCATCATCTGATATCTCAGAGTCAAAACTTTGGTTTGCCTTGTATCATCCAAAGGTACCACCAATTTACTTTCTGTTGTTCACTGTCTATAATCCTAAAGCGTGTATTCTCTTGTTCAATGGTCATCAATTTTCTGTTTGCACGTACTAGCTTCATTCTTATTTGTTATGGTATAGGCTGATGTTAGACGTACTACACTGCGTGATATAAATTCTTCTGGCATCCTGAACAGCGAGGCATTTGTTTCAGAGGTATGCTCTGCTACTCTTACCCTGTCCTCCAAAAACAATATGTTTATAATAATTTATATTTTCATCTGACACTAATTTATTGCTCAATGTGGTTAATTACTATATTATTGATATTTTAAAAAATCTCCGATCATTATGGCATATTGATTAAAGTTTTTGTCTATTTTTTATTTATATTTTTTCTGAAAAGGTTGCTTAACATATTTTTTACTGTCAAACTGGTTTTGTTTGGAAATGTTTTATATGATGTGTTCCATTAAAAATGATTTGAACTGATTATATTTGTAATCTAATATAATATATGCATTGTTGACGCAAGAGAGTTGTACGGCCATCAATATTACACATAATTGGTGGGTGGGGGATTTGTTGATTTTGATAGAGGACTTGATTAGGAGGTTTACAAGGTAGGGGGATTATGGACTTGTTCAAGTTTTAAATATTTGTATTTGTGATGTAACTTTTTTTGTAGCTGTATTTTCGTTTAAGAATAGCACTAAAACAACATTTTTTGAGAGTTTTGTTTTATTTTTTATATATTTTTTTATTATAATAAATAACATTATGAAAATCTGGGAGTTTTAATATATTTTTTAGAGTGTGTTTTTTTTATATGAAAATCTGAGCTGATTTGAAGTTGACTTGGGGTAATCATTATAACTTGGTCAAAGTGTTAGTTGAGTTGGGTTGATGTGGCTAGTTGTGTGTGCATCAGTTCATGTACATATGAGAATATGAGAAATCTCTTCCGGTATGAATTTTTTTCCAAATATACTGTGCACATAGGTGATTCATATTCCATAACCCTCAACCTTTTAATTATACCATTCTACCCAAAATGTTTTGTTGATCAGGGTCTAATTGACATTCGAGAGGCCATATTGAGACAGCTTGATGATAAAGATTTAACAGTTGTTCAAGCAGCTTTAAATGTTGATGGCTTGCAAAATGTACTAGGTTTTTCTAAGCTTCTCGAGGCACTGCAGAATGTGTTACGAAGATGTGTTGGCAAGCTGCTGTCTGGTAAGTGTGGTATATTAAAAATAATTTGGTTGGAATTCATTTTCCTCGTTTGTTTAAATGCTACATTAAAGCACTAACAAATGTGCCCACATCTGTTAAATGATTATATAAAATATGCGACCAGTAAATGATATTATGAGAAAAGACATGCATTTTGTAATAAAGATGATAGATGGTACACTTACCGACTGGCTTCTGACCAGCTGTCGGGATTTTTTTTCCTCTGAATGCATTCTTGTTGGATGATAAGCCAGTAGTTGGTGTGGTGGAGTCCTGTGCAGATAACATAGATTTGGCCTTCAAATGCATTACAATTAAATAAGAGTTGAAGTCTCCTTCATGCTTATCTCTGAATATGCTTACATTCTTTATCTTTTTGATGGATGTCTTGTCGTGAATGTATAACCTTCAACATACATTTCCATTTTTTTGCTGAGATAACCTGTTGTTTCATTCGTGATAAATTGATGACTACGGTGTTCAATTAAACCAATCTTAGATTTTACAGTTGATTATAAAGAGAGGTAGTCCCTTCATTAGATAGGAAGAAATAGCGACTTGGTGGTCAAGAGGGATTGGGAGAGGAGCTCTAAGCCTCTAACTTGTACAGAGATAGTTTGTTTAATGTGAAGTTGTGGGAGACGAGTATAAATTTCCTCACCGAAGTCCAGAGCTAGTTTGTTTAATGTTAAGTAAAACTTATTGTTACATTATGTCTCTGGATAAGTTCATATTTATTTCCAAAAGAAGTGTTAGAAATTCTTTAAACGAGTGTTCTTGCCTTTGTTTCTTAGTAGTTATTCGTTCAAGGACCACACATCTGCCCAATGAGGATAAATAAATGATTTGTTGGACCAAGGCCCAATCTAGTAAAGCTCTTGCTTTCTGCTTCCAAATTTTTTATTTTTATTAACGTTTCCTATCAAAAACTAAAAGGAAGTCACTAATAAATTGACATGTAGTAGAGAAATCTTTTATTTATTTTTGCTAAATCTCAATTATAATTTGCAATTTTTGAAATTACTTTGGAAAAGGAAAGCCTCAGTTTAGATTTTGATTTAGGACTATATTTTTTTTTGGGTAAGGAATTTAGGACTATATATATGCCCGGCATATGATTGTTGATTTGTTTTTCAAATTCTATTGTGCAGGTTCAACCGATAATGTTAGTGTAACTGGAGAAGTTGCTATCACTTGTCTAAAGAAAGCCATATCGTACTTCCATGATCATTCTGATTACTTGAAGAACATTGCTGCCATGATTTTCCCATTACTACTTGTTATGCCACAGGTTGCATTGGACTTCAGATTTAACATTTACTTTTTAAATATAAAGATTTAATATACTCCTGACTTTGTGTGTTCTTACTAGTTACTTAATTGTTGCATTCAGATTTCTGCCTCGTCTTGGTGATTATTTTCTGTTGATTACTTATCTTTCTTGTTGCAGACACAGGGTTTAAATTTAAAAGCTCTAGTACTAGTCAACAAAATTAACTGGCCAGTTTATCAGAATATTGCTGTTTCTAGCTCTGATGAAGCGGTAAATAACTACATGGGATTCAGTTTGTCCATATTTTTGTATTGTAATTTATACTTAAATATTGAAGAAACCAAAGTCTGTTGTTCAAAAAGGCAAGTTTGTAAAACTCATGATCCTACATAGAATCGGCCAAGGTGAACTAAGAATATAGAATCAGTCATGAAGTCCCTTTAACTTTGGAAAAACAAAACTTCAAAATTTTAAAGTTCAATTTTTTCTTCTTCTTGACATTACTTTAAGTTTGACTTTAGGAATGGGCAAATAGTACCCTGTGTATGAGTATCTTGATGTTTTACTGATAGTTTGTGTCGCAGTTGGGTGTTTTCTCATGGATATATTTTGGCTTCATCGAACTTCAAAATTGTTAACCACAACCAGTCATCAATCATCTTTCACTTTACTAATTCTTAAAGTTCAATTGCAGACATCGATACCTGGAAGTTTATCTTCAATTAACTTGAAAGTTATCAATAGCTTGGCTGGCAATTTCATGGCCCACCCTGAAGATAATATTTCTTGGTTTGTTGAAAGCTGCAATGATTCAGAATTGTCAAAGACACTCTTTTTTTTTGTTCTACTTCAGTCTCTTCTGCTGATAAAACCAAAAGGTTTGTTTTCCTTTTGTCTTTTTGAATCCCATTTTTTCTCAAATAGTACATAATAAAAAAAACAAATAGATATGTTATATCTTAATTATTTCATGACTAAAAAATATCATTTTAGCAAGTATTTTAGAAGTGCTTATTCAGAGTATATTTTATTGCTCCCAAGTTTCAATTCTCTTTCTGTGTATTAGATTTCTTTGTCAAAAAATTTAAAAACGGGGTTAGAGAATGATGGATGTTGACTTTCTATTTTGATCAAAGGTGATGAATTTTCTGCACTGTTTGGAAGTGTGTTTCCTATTCTGAAGGCTGAGTGGGAATCTTTAGTGAATGCTGGTGATGTTCTTTTGGATGAGGTACGAGGGTTTTACTCTCATATGGCTGCTTTTATTTGTCTTATTTTTTCTTGTGATAAACCAACTTTTTATGTTTATTTTGTAATTGTTTGCAGTTCAATTCTGAAGTGTTAGACTGGGACTGTAGTGCATTCTTTGATCAACTTTTGTATGCCAACCTCAGATCCCTAAATGCAAAAGTTATGGTTTGCATATTTTGGAAGCTGATAATGTCAGCCGATTCTTCAGGCAATCTGCTGGTTAGTAATTTCTTCTGTATTTGTTATGCCTGTATTCAGTTTTGTCTTATTAACTAGGTTTCCTTCTTTTGGAATTGATGTTAGTATTGGAGTTATAGCACGTAGTTATGCACTTAGGTAGTAGTCATATCAATAACTTCGTTGTGAATTTAAATTATGTTATGTTTATTGCTAAAAGTGAATAAATAGAGGATCAAGTCAACTGAGTGTAAATAACTCAAGCCTCAAGAATTTTTTTCTTTCTCAAATATCCTTTTATGTTCTTCAACTGTTGTTAGCCTTCCACTGTTCACTTGTTGACTGGTTGGATGAATGAACCTTTTGCAATATGCAGGATGATAGCAAGATAAAGGATTTGTTTGTATTTTTTGCTTCCTCAAAGTTCAAACATGTATTCAGTAAACACCTCCATTTCTTAGCAGCACATTGCAGTGTATCACCTGCCCGGCTATTATCTAAGTTTTTCACAGACGAAGGTACACTCTACGTTATCCCTGTTGCTTGATTTACTCCTTATCTTAAATGGAAAATACTGTGTTGGTTGTACTGTGAAATTCCTACTTCTAAGATAGAATATACAGTTTCTTTGTAAAAGTCAAAATCTCACATTATGCATAGTTACATTTGCTTGATTCTTTGTTGGATCTTTTATTGTGTAGGCGTTCCTGCTGCAGTTCAGGTTGAAAGTCTCCAGTGTTATGCATTTCTTTGTAGGATGTCACAAGATAGATGGCAAACTGAACTTTTGGTCGAATTTCCTTCTCTTCTTGTTCCATTGGCTGGTGATAATCAGGTATGAGTATTTTTCAGATTTACCTACTGATTTTGTGTGTATTTCTCCTTATCTGCTTGCTGCATTTATATGGTTAATTGTTATGGACAAATGGGTTTTTTTTAATTTATTTTTAAAATTGCTTATGCTATTTATTCTTATGTTGGATGTTCTCTTGATTTTTGAGGAAATGTGATTGGCTCAAATGATATATTTACACCTTTTGAAATTCCTTGCAGTCTGTAAGGGTTGCTTCCATGAACTGTACCGATGAGTTACGTGCCTTGTGGCGTCGCATCGATTGTTCTGGCAAGATAAACGGTACTTTATTGTCAGAATAGTTGTATTTAATCCTTTATTCCTAATTATTTTACCTTGCAAAGTACCTAAACTTGTGTAACAACAGGGAATAATGCGACATGGTTCGATTTTCTGGGTGAACTTCTATTGCTGTTGGATCAGCAAAAAACACTTATACTGTCAGACAAGAAATTTCTTCCATCATTGTTCGCATCCACGCTAGGCTCTTCCTGTCATAATATCTTAGTACCTCAAAATATGGAGAACAGGTATATAATGTTACTATGACTATTTCATCTATGCTCCACTTTTGTCACCACAAAACTATTTGATATATTGTCTTAGCTGCTTATAAACTTTATTTCCATGTTTTCTGCTTTGGTTGTTGGAATTTGCCAGATCTTTCAAATGTGTAGAGGGTAATCTGGATAGATCTTTTATTTTTATTTCCTTACAATGTGTAAAATATCGAGATAGATTATTTGGCCTGGCTTCTCACAAGTATTTGAGCTTCTTAGAGGAGATATATTAGGTTTTAGAGATATTCTGTTGTGATTGGCTCTGTATTAGTTGATGCAAATTTATATGATGTGTCTTTTGGTATTTTCTCTATGTTAATTATACTTTTTCATTTTGGCTGTTGCCTGTGTGTAATTTTTTCCCTGCGAGATTGTTCATTATCTTCATTCAAAAAGAATATTCATTTGTATTTACTTTCAAGATTCTCCCCCGCTTTATTTCTGTACTTGTCATTTTTTCAGATTTGATCAGCCCACAAAAGAAAGAATAATTGAGTTCATTTTGGGTTCTGCTCTGGAATTCTCCAATTATGGGAAGGTTTGATTTCTTCATATTAACTCTCTTATTCTATTTTCTCTCTCTATAATTTTAATTGTGGCAATAGCGATATAGGTTGAAGTTTCTTGTTTTCAGTTTCATAAGATTTAACAGTGTTATGTGTGGGTTGTTATTATTCAAAGCCAACATTGTAAGACAATAACTTACTTTCGGACATTGATTTCTTTGGCAGCTAATGATTCTCTCCCTGCTCAAGGGAATTGGGAATGCTATTATGCATCCTAAAGTTGCGCCAATGTTGTCTCGTTTTATGAAGCAATACTATGACAGGAGTCGCAAGTCTTCCCAGAAATTTTCAAACACTGAAACTCGGATAATGTGCCTTTTGTTGGAGGTGGAGGTGTGTATTCTAATATTGTGTTTTAGCAGTTGAAACCTTCAATCTGTGGTTTGGTTAGCTAATTTCTTTTCTTTGTATAGAGCTGTGCTATGTCATCTTCCTCTGGTGGAGACGATCTTCAATATCCTTTACTGAAAGCGTTGCAGGTGAGATACCAAGATCCATTCTTTTCATAGGTCCCGCCATGCTTGATATTTTGAATTTACTGACCTTGGTCATTGCCTTTTTCAGTTGGATGGCATGACTTCTGATGACCCTGCCTACATAGAGCCCTGTATTTCTGTCTTGAACAAACTTAATAGTCAGTTCTACACGGGGTTGCCGAATGAAGTGCAGGTCTTATTAGCAATACAGTTATTTATTTCTAGAGTCTGTTGTCATTCATGATAAATAGACATAGACATGTGCTATTTATTAAATCATTACATGTACACTTTCTAAGTGTGATTCCTTATGATAATATTTTTGTTAGGTATATGAAAAAAAACCATTACCAATCTAGTCTCTACTACGACCTAAACTATTGGTTTTTTCTTATATGTCAGGAGCTTTTATTTCGTGCGCTTGTGTTTTTGTGCCGTAATGCAAATGGTGATGTACAAAGTGCAACTAGAGAGGCCTTATTGCGCATAGATGTGAGTTTCTTGCTTTTGGTTATTTTTTTTGTCAAACATGTATTGTCTTAATTAAGGTTCTTTTGTTTGTCTTTCAATTTGGTGCCTGTTTTGCATTTCTGTAGTTTTTCCTTGCAATATAAAAAAGTGAGGCACTCACATAAACTGGGCATCACATAAACTGACCTCATTAGCTTAACACATTTTATACAATATCGCCATAGACATAATCCTACCCTGAAATAAGCCAATTCCAGATAAGCGCTTCAAGCAATGCACTTAGGGTGCTAACTGACTGAGACGAAAAATTGCCACAATATTAGGATCGTAGTTTTCTTTTTGGACAATGCCTGTTTTTCTGTTTATGCACAGTTGAATAAGTATAATTTATTATTATGATATATTTTAAATGTGATAAATATATTACATCATTCCTTGTGGCAACTGTCGACTATTAAATTTTTTTTTAAAATGAAATATTAGGATACACATTTTCTTTTGAAAATCTTAACAGTAAGATTTGAAATCTGTGTTTGATCACTGACCATAACATTTTGGATCAATGGTTTATTTGCGTTATGCATTTTTTTCTGTTTGTTTTTGTCTTTGCATTATGCATGTTATTTTCTGTTTGTTTTTGTATTATTTTTCTGTTTATGTATATTAGGATTTTGTTCCAGCTTCCATTTCAAAGAATGGAAAATTGAAACTGAGAATAATTTATGGCTTTTATTGAATTGCAGATAAATTTCTCAACTGTTGCTCACATACTTGATATCATACTTGCAACAAAATGTGGCATAATTAAGTCAGCAAATGAAAAGACAAAAAAGAGGCAGAAATTGACAACAGATCAAGAAGATAATCCGGCCTACATTCTTAGTCCCCTTCTTGATGTTTTGTTATTGAAGAAAGACATAACAAACAGGTGATTTGATTATTTCCTTAGTACCATGACCAAATAGTTGCACAAAGAATTTCATCGTGCTAAATTTGCTGTTTGATTCTTGCAGGCATTTTCTTTTAGATCCCTTATTTAAACTTCTTAGCAAGGTATTTTCAGAAGAATGGGTAAATGGTACTCTTTCCCTTGAGGAAGAATCAAGCCAAACATCATCAAGTCCTTCTGAAACAGTAAATCATATTCAACAGACTCTGTTGATTATCCTGGAGGATATAATCATCTCTCTTAAAAGCATGGATGTGTTAAACGTATGCTTTCTAATTGTGAAGCTGGCAATTTATATTATAATAGAAAATTTAAACTACCTCTTCACTGTTTTTTCTGCTTCCTTTTATTAATTTTCATCACTCATGACAGGAAAAAAAAATGACGAATGAGATTAACATTAAGCTACTGATAGAGTGTGCCCGGACTACCAATGTTTTGGTCACCCGCAACCATATATTTTCTCTGCTTTCTGCTGTTATTAGGGTCTTACCAGGAAAAGTCTTTGGGCATATACTTGATATTCTCCCAGTTATTGGAGAATCAGCTGTCACACAGGTTCGTAAATTCTGGCTTTCCCCCTCTTTTGGTTTCCCTGTTTTTCTTCAATCCTTGATTTTGATGATTCAATCCATATTAAATCTTCCAACTTATGTAAAAGCTTTTACTTACAAATTTTTGAGAATATGATTCCAATATTCCAAATAACCACGTGTCACCATTTCTGTGTCCATGTACGAGTAGATTGACAGTCATTCAAAGCATGTTTTTGAGGATCTTATATCGGCGATTGTTCCTTGTTGGCTGTCCAAGACAGATGATGTGGAGAAATTACTGAAGGTTGGTATTTCATGAGAATACTTTTGTGCTTTCATGTCTCTCCTACATGATTTGAAGTAACTCTTAGTAGATCAATCTTCTGATATTTTTTTTCTTCAGGTTTTCATAGATGTTTTTCCTGAAGTAGTTGAGCACAGAAGGCTATCAATTGTTCTATATCTCCTACGGTACTTTCCATGATCTTAATATTGTAACTTAGCCATTGGTTTATGATCTTCATCTTATAATGGCGAATATTTTGCAGAACTTTGGGTGAGGGTAAAAGCTTGGCCTCGTTACTTATCTTGTTGTTCTCTTCATTAGTTTCAAGGAAAGCCACCTGTTTCATCAATATTCAGACGCCAGATGCCTTAACATTTTTTACTAAAGAGTGGGAATATAAATTAGCAGTGCAGATTTGTGAACATTTGACAAGTATGATTTGGCTTCCATCTTTAGTTATTATCCTTAAACAGAGAGTAAATAAAAATATTGACCAGTCAATGTTTCTGGAGTTGTTTCTGGCAATGCAATTTTCTTTGCAAAAATTGCAAGATCCTGAATTGTTGTTCAAGCTAGAATCAGGAGAAGACACAGTTGTCATTCAGGTATAATCCTGATCACAAATGATGCAACAAAGTTTTATGCCTTTTAATGTCTTTGTTCAATTCTACTAGTATAGTGCAAAGTCTTGATAATTTATATAATGATTTTTCAAAAGCGTCAGTGTTGAATGACCATTGCAAAGTAATGGCAACAGATGGGGTATCAAATATCAATGCCATAATTGAGAGATTGATATCTCGTAGTTGATGAATTAATGTGATGTATTGCACGGTGAAATTGTTAGCTTTCAATTAATCAGCAATTTCCTCAGTTATAGTGTGGTACAAATCTTTTGCTTAATACTGAAGCAGTCACTGGTCTAGCATACTTTTATTTGATTGAGTGTTCTATTCTTTGATTAGTCTGTAAACACTTCTGTTTATCCCAACAAAGATTCATATTATTCAAAATATGTGATGGGCTGTCAATATTGCAGAGTGCACTTGGAGAGCTTATGGAATATGTTGTTTTCCTCTTGCATCTTGTAGATGCAAAAAAAAAGCAACTGAATTTCCCTGTCATTATGAGGAAAGAGTTGAAGGGAACTACGCGTGCTGTTGTGAAGAATATTACAATGGTCATGCTACCTTCAGTATACTTTAAGAGCATAATTAAGTTGCTCCATCATTCAGATAAAAGTGTTGGAAAAAAGGTATGATTTTTTAGAAGATTCTTTCAAGTTTAAGAAATTTTATTGGAATCTTGCATTTTTTTAATATAATATGTGGGCCATAATTTGTTGGTCTTTATTCTCCCTGCTAGTTTTAGAGATTAGGACCATCGTTTAGAGATTAGGATATTGGTTTGGGGTTATTCCCTTAGACATATATTGTATATTCATTTGATGATTTGTAATAACGACTCATTATGCACATATTTTACACATGCTATTGATTCTACTACATCTAGAAAAAGCTCTTTTTTTGTTGGTTTGTAATAAATACACATGCTTGGTAAACAAACTAAGCGTGTGGAAGCGAGACATTGATAACTGTTATCTGATACTGCAACACTTTTGCTCCAGGCTCTTGGGCTGTTATGTGATGCTGCAAGAAATCATGAAAAAGTCAGCTTAATGCTTAAAGACAAGAAAGCTTCAAGGTCAAGATCAAGTTTTCCTTGGCTTCATATGGATGAAAGCTCTCACGAATCACTTAATAAAATGTGTTTAGAAATTCTTAGTATACTTGATGATTCATCAAATACCTCCTTGAAAGTGGCAGCAGTTTCAGCGTTGGAAGTTCTTGCAGAAAGGTTCCCTTCGAATAGTTCCATCTTCGGTGTATGCCTTGGGTCTATTACAAGATGCATTACATCTCATAACATGGCTGTGACTTCTAGCTGCCTTCGAACATCTGCTGCGCTGATCAACGTTCTTGGTCCAAAAGCACTGGCTGAACTTCCTCAAATTATGGACAACGTGATGAAATCCTCTCGTATTGTAATATCCAATCAGGAGTTGAAACCAAAAGCTAACGAGGTTTTATCAGCCTCAAATGAACCCCATTTTATTTCCGTGCTCATTACTTTGGAGGCGGTTGTTGACAAGCTTGGTGGATTCCTAAACCCATATCTCACAAATATCATGGAGCTTCTGGTGCTTCATCCCGAATATGTCTCAGGAATGGATTCCAAAGTGGAAACCCGAGCTCATGGATTACGAAAGCTTCTTGCGGAAAAAATTCCAGTAAGGCTTGCTAATCATAAGCATTGTTTGACCATGGTAGTGCCAGATGAGTACATGTTTTTTCTAACTAAACATCATTTTGTTACAGGTACGACTTGCCTTGCCGCCACTGTTAAAACTGTACCCTGCTGCTGTTGAGGCTGGGGATAAAAGCTTAACAATTGTGTTTGATATGTTGGCAACATTTATTGGTATTATGGACAGATCATCAATTGTGGCATTCCATGGAAAGATTTTTGACTTTTTCTTGGTTGCTCTTGATCTTCGCCGTCAAAGTCCTCTTTCAGTTCAAAACGTTGATTTAGTGGAAAAAGGTGTGCTGAATTCTATGCTTGCGCTGACCCTAAAACTAACTGAGAGCATGTTCAAGCCTCTTTTCGTAAAGAGTATTGAGTGGGCAGAATCTGTAGTGGATGAAACTGCATCCGGAGGAAGCATGGATAGGGCCATATCTTTCTTTGGCATGATAAATAAGCTTGCTGAGAACCATAGGTAAGTCATTGCCTAATGTTTTTACTTTTTATATTCCTTCATAGATAATCCTCTTAAAAATAAACATGTTTTTTGGGAGAAGAGTTAATAAAGTAGCGTATTGAGTTGAACTTCATAATTATATCAATTTTGTTCAAGATGCAATATGAAATAGATGCAATTTGTTTATAATATTATATTTAAAATTTTGACTTATGGGTATATAATAAATTATGATTGTTTTTTCTTATATAATTAACAATTGACATCCTTTTCATATTTCTAGGTCTTTGTTTGTTCCTTACTTCAAATACTTGATCGGTAGCTGTGTTCATCATCTTGGTGATGGTGAAGACTTTAATGTGTCTAGTCTGAGGAAGAAAAAGAAGGCTAAGATTTTGGATGACGGCGATGTAAAAGAAACAGGTAGCTTGTCTATTAAGGGATGGCATCTCAGGACACTAGTCTTGTCATCCTTACACAAGTGTTTTCTCTATGACACTGGGAGCTTGAAGTTTCTCGAGTCCTCAAATTTCCAGGCTAGTATTTTTTTAAAACTTTTCACAATATGAAATTGTTATGAAAAAGTTTATGAAGTTTTTTTTCCATCTTATTGTTTGAATGGCACATTCTGTAATAAGTTTGGGAAATTTTCCATTGAGCCTCCTTCACTGACTTTCATATGATGCTTGTTGCAGTTGTTGTTGAAACCTATTGTTTCTCAACTTGTCATAGATCCACCTGCTTTGCCAGATGACAACATGAATGTACCTAGCGTGAAGGAATTTGATGACCTACTTGTTGTGTGCATCGGTCAAATGGCGGTCACAGCTGGCTCTGACCTTTTGTGGAAGCCTCTGAACCATGAGGTATATTTTGTGATTTTCTATTTCTCTCATGCAATTTTATAGACCACCTATTCTGCTATTTTGAGTAAAACTAAAGTAACTGTGTCAAATTTTCCTCATCTTGCAGCTGACTATTTTGTTGTCGTAATTTGGTTGTTTTGTAGGTTTTGATGCAGACACGCAGTGAGAAGATGCGAACTAGAATATTGGGCCTGAGAATTGTTAAATATTTTGTAGATAACTTGAAAGAAGAATATTTAGTGTTATTAGCGGAAACAATCCCCTTCCTCGGCGAACTGCTTGAAGATGTGGAGCTTTCAGTTAAATCACTTGCTCAAGAAATTTTGACGGAAATGGAGTCTATGAGTGGGGAGAGCCTTCAACAATACCTATGATGAAGTTAAGATTAGGAGGGTAATATTTTCACGGTATCATGATATGTTTGAGCTAGAAATGTGTAATCAGTCAAATATAGGAAATTTGTTTTGTAGACATGTAAATTGTGGCCATTTAAAGGAAAGATGGCATTTTTTATACTGATAAGTGTTAATCCAATTATTTTCTTGTGTATTTTCAAGCTGTATTTTTTCTTTCTTTCACAAGTGCCAATCATTAAAAAGATGAATCCTTTTTTTTGACAAGATGAATTCTTTTAAAAAGTAGTATTCATAACAATAAATAAGATGAAATATTATGTTAAATAAAACAAAAAGAATCCCATATTCCTTACTTCTTACCACTAAATGTGGAATAATAAGATCATATGGATCCTCTCATTTCCGTATTAACTCGTTCTCATTCCTAGCTCTCTATCTTTCTCTTAATTCTACTTTCTCTCTTCATTGAAAATTTAAAAGATAACCAAGAGATAGAGTGAGATTAAGAGAGATAGAAAGTTAAGAGAGGGAAGGAGAGAAAAGAGAAGGATATGATCCACTGTATAAACAACATGGTCTCATATCTTTTAGCCGTTTTTTTATAAATATTTTCCGCATACCTCGGGGTGTGCACGCAATCTGATCAACTTGCAATGACAGGTAATTAGGTACCATATTTTTAAAAAAATGTGTTCCAAAAAAATCTCATTTTGGCTTATTCAAAAAAATCTTCCACCCATCGCCCCCTTTCTCTCTCCCTCTCGATCTCTTTTACACCCCTCTACATTTTGGCTCTATTTGGATAAACAACTTAATTAAGCACTTATAGCATGAACTCTTATTATATAAGTCTTATGTATAAGTTATTTCTATAACAAAAGCTTTAATAAAGTCAAACTGTTTTTATATAAGCTATAAGTTGTTTTCATAAGCAATTATGGAGAGCTTATAGATTTAAGCTGAAAACAGTTCATGGAGATGTCATAAGTTGTTTCTATAAGCTCCTCACAGGTGTTTATACATACAGGACGGAATGTCTTTCATGTGATGTCAAAATTGATCCTATCCATTTTTTGTTGATATTTTTGCTTTTATATTTGCAGTGATATGGAATATCTGCGCATGCATTAACTGCGGCAATAAGAGCGCACGATGGTTGCGGTCCAAGTACACTGCTGACAAGTAGTATTTTACAAGCACTTGGTCTTTCTTCTGCAGAAGAATTGATTGGGTATACATTCTAGCTCTATAATTGTTGACGCCATATATAGTTGCGAAGTAAATAACTAGAATTTTGAAATCCTACAATTTAATGCCTTTTTGAGCAAGGATATAGTGTCTCAGTCATTTGTTTGTCTCATTGAAAATCAGGTGGACCTACGCAGATCCATCTTGGGCTCGCATTGCAGCTCTCATTCCAGTTGTAGTATCCTGTGCAGAGGCCGGGGATGAGGTTGCATACAAGATCTTGCTAGAATCGGCGCAAGAACTGGCTTCAAGTGTTAAAGCTGTTGTAGGCAGACTTGGATTGTGCGGTCAAGGTTATATATACGTTTTTTAATCGAATATATTTTAACACATACATCACTAAGTCTTTGTGCCTGTGTGATCAAATTCGAAGTGATTGACTTGCCCTCTAGACACTCTTTTAAAATATAAAACAAAACAATGGTTTTTCTGTCTTTTATGAATATTTATGCAACCTAAAAGATGGTGTTTCATATCTAAGACTGATATTCTGTAATTTTGGCAGATGGAAAGGATGCTTTCGAGTTTCTTAGAAATTCCAAGTTTCTTGATCTCAAGACCATCATCACTATTCACTGCTTTCGAGGGTTCTTCGTATGGAAAAGTTTCAGCAGCATAACCAGCGCGAGAAGACAAAGAGGCGCGAAATAGCAAAGGTTGTGATTTTGAGGTTAATGATTAAGCTACTTTTGTGCGTTCATGTCTCTCCTACATGATTTGAAGTAACTCTTAGTAGATCAATCATCTGATATTTTTTTCTTTCTTCAGGTTTTCATAGATGTTTTTCCTGAAGTAGTTGAGCACAGAAGGCTATCAATTGTTCTATATCTCCTACGGTACTTTCCATGATCTTAATATTGTAACTTAGCCATTGGTTTATGATCTTCATCTTATAATGACCGAATATTTTGCAGAACTTTGGGTGAGGGTAAAAGCTTGGCCTCGTTACTTATCTTGTTGTTCTCTTAGTTAGTTTCAAGGAAAGCCACCTGTTTCGTCAATATTCAGACGCCAGATGCGTTAACATTTTTTACTAAAGAGTGGGAATATAAATTAGCAGTGCAGATTTGTGAACATTTTGGTTTCTCAGTGTGATGTCACTGGTCTAGCATACTTTTATTTGATTAGTCTGTAAACACTTCTGTTTATCCCAACAAGGATTCATATTATTCAAAAGGTATGATTTTTTATAAGATTCTTTCAAATATAAGAAATTTTTATTAGAATCTTGCATTTTTTTTTTATATAATATATGGGCCATAATTTGTTGGTCTTTATTCTCCCTGCTAGTTTTAGAGATTAGGATATTGGTTTGGGGTTATTCACTTAGACATATATTGTATATTCATTTAATGATTTGTAATAACGACTCATTACGCACATATTTTACACATGCTATTGATTCTACTACATCTAGAAAAAGCTCTTTTTTTGTTGGTTTGTAATAGATACATGTCTTGGTAAACAAACTAAGCGTGTGGAAGCGAGACATTGATAACTGTTATCTGATACTGCATCACTTTTGCTCCAGGCTCTTGGGCTGTTATGTGATGCTGCAAGAAATCTTGAAAAAGTCAGCTTAATTAATGCTTAAAGACAAGAAAGCTTCAAGGTCAAGATCAAGTTTTCCTTGGCTTCATATGGATGAAGGCTCTCAAGAATCACTTAATAAAATGTGTTTAGAAATTCTTAGAGTACTTGATGATTCATCAAATACCTCCTTGAAAGTGTTAGCAGTTTCAGCGTTGGAAGTTCTTGCAGAAAGGTTCCCTTCGAATAGTTCCATCTTCGGTGTATGCCTTGGATCTATTACAAGATGCATTACATCTCATAACATGGCTGTGACTTCTACTTTTACTTTCATTTCCTAAATAAACACTTGTCAGTCTTCGACAATCCCTGTGAAGATGAATCTTTATAAATTTTATTACTCGAAGATAAACTAATGCACTTGATAGGGGTCATGCTCGTTCTCCGAAAATGGTTTTACCTGTTTCTTCATGTGAGACTTAATGTCCTGACTTGAGCACTACTTCAACATCAACAACACTTTATAGGTTTACACCGTTTGATAATTATTTTACTCTAATAAATTTGATAATAATATAAGAATCACTAGTAAAGCAACTTTTTGGATCATGACTTTTTCAAGCCAGGATCGGTTTAAGCCACTATAAGTCTATAAGTCAGAATGATCATAATGATTTGTGGAAAAAGATTACAAATGATCATAATGATTTGTGGAAATTTTTGAGAGGAAAATTCAAACCATATTAATGTGCCTCACCGCCGGTCCCATTTTTTCATATATAGGACTTCCAAAGTCTTTACTTTCCTTATCAAAAAATATAAATTATGTCCAAGTGACAAGCATATATATTATCTAAAATAATTTTTATTTTAGATATAGTGTACAATTACTGTGTAAAATTACTGAATTATAGAGTAATGTGAAAGTAGTTAACCATTGACAATTAAACAGCATATTTAGAAGGAAAAAAACACATTCATCAACTAATTTTCATACATGCACCGTACACTAATACTTGACTACATAGTAAGCTTGAAAAACACATCAATTCAATACATTTATATTATTTCTACATAAAAACTATAAAATAATGATATATAAAATTAGAACAATATTTTTATGATTATAAATTTTGTATGCTTATTTATTCTTTTTAATGTAAACTTGAGCTTTAGTAGGACTCAAATGGGCGGCAAACTCTCCCTAAGAGTTTTAGGAATGCTGCATGCCTAAATCAGTTATCGAACCTTGCAAAGACTAATCCCTTGAGCCTTGTAGGAACCAAATGGGCGGAAAACTTTAGGGCTGTCATATGCCCAAACTAGGGATCAAACTCAGGACCTTGATTAAACTAAAAGAGACTCGTGTCATCTCATCTAAACGCTCTTGGGTGATTATTTATTATTTTAAAATGATTAAAATTATAAATTATGTATATTAAGAGAATGAAGTTAACTGTAAATTTGTAATTTTCAACTGAAGTATGTTAAACGATCAAGTTCACTGAATTTAGGACATCCAAAACTAAATTATGCCTTAAAAAAATTTGTATCATATTATTTATTGTATATTCAATTTGGCTATAAATATTAATGTTACATTCCTTACCATTTCATACAATCACACTTTCTTTTCTTTCTTAAAGATAAACAAACCATTAACACTTTCCACAAATTCTGCATTGTATTGATGAAGCAAAATCAATTATTCATGAGTTGGTTGCTTCTTTGTATCCATCTTTTGTTTTTCCAATTTCCATCCTTTTCTTCCTCTTTCAATTTCTTATGTCATCATGATGAGAGTGATGCTTTGCTTCAGTTCAAATCCTCCTTCACTTTATTACCTGATTATGATTTTGGATTCGGTTGTTTTGGCGATGATTGTTGTTCTTATTATCATCTGAAAACAGCAACATGGAAAAATGGAAGTGATTGTTGTTCATGGAATGGTGTCACATGTGACACCATCTCCGGTCACGTGGTTGGTCTCAACCTTGGCTGCGAAGGCATTCAAGGTATATTACATCCTAACAGTACTCTTTTCTATCTTACTCACCTTCGAACACTCGACCTTTCTAACATTGATTTCACCGACTCTCAATTTCAATCTCATCTTCATTTTAAGTTTGGTAGGTTTCTAAGTCTTACACATCTTGACTTATCTGCTTGTTACTTTCAAGGTGAAGTTCCTATTCAAATCTCACATCTTTCCAAATTAGAATCACTTCGTCTCTCTGGGAATGTCGAGTTAGTTTGGAGAGAGACTACCTTGAAGAGACTTGTACAAAATGCAACAAATTTAAAAGAGCTATATTTGGATCAAACAAACATGTCTTCAATAAGACCAAATTCCATGGAATTTCTCTTTAATCAATCTTCCTCTTTGGTTACTCTTAATCTTCAACAATCAGGATTAAGTGGAAAATTGAAAAAGAGTCTTCTTTGTTTACCAAATATTCAGGAGCTAGATATGTCAGAAAATGATAACCTTAAAGGCCAACTTCTAGAATTGAGTTGCAGCATTTCTCTAAGAATCTTGAGTCTCTCAGATTGTCTATTCAAAGGGCCAATTCCTGTATCTTTTTCTAACTTCACACACCTTACTTCCTTATCTATTTCAAACAATAATCTTAATGGTTCAATCCCATCGTCACTTTTAACTCTTCCACGTCTAACTTATCTTAGTGTTTATGACAATGATCTTAATGGTCAAATCCCAAATGTATTTCCTAAGTCAAATAGATTTCAATATTTATACTTGCATAACAACAAAATCGGAGGTCTAATTCCAACGTCACTTTCAAACCTGCAACAACTTACTGACTTTAGCCTTTCAAACAATTTTTTTTCCGGTAAAATCCCAGATGTGTTTGGTAGGATGACTGAACTTCAATACCTCTCTCTAGATTCAAACAATTTAGAAGGACAAATTCCATCTTCATTATTCACTCTGACTCAACTTGATACATTAGACTGTTCTTATAACAAATTAGAGGGCCCCCTGCCCAGCAAAATTACAGGGTTTCGAAAGCTAATTAGGTTGAAATTAAATGACAACTTGCTAAATGGAACAATTCCTCCCTCCTTTTTATCTTTGCCTTCTTTGGTAGATTTAAATCTAACAAATAATCGACTAACAGGACATATCAGTGCAATCTCATCGTATTCGTTAGAGACACTATCTCTATGCGGCAACCAGCTACAAGGCAATATTCCAGATTCAATTTTCAACCTTGCAAACCTATATACACTATGTCTATCATCAAACAACTTGAGTGGTATTGTTGATTTTCGACACTTTTCCAAACTTATGAATTTGGAGTTTCTGTCTCTTTCACATAATAGCCAATTATCATTAAAATTTGAATCCAATGTCCATTACAAATTTTCTCAACTTAAGGAATTGTATTTGTCTTCTTTGAGTTTGACTGAATTTTTCCAATTATCAGGAAAATTCTCAAATTTGGTTTCTCTTGATTTGTCCAATAACAAACTTAATGGAAGGGTGCCCAGTTGGTTGATCGAAACATCGGCATCTTTGAACCTCTCTCAGAATTGTTTCACTTCAATTGACCAAATCTCAAGGAATATTGACCGCCTTGCAGTCCTTGATCTTAGTTTTAACTTACTGCATGGTGAACTCTCTATGTCAATTTGTAATACAACTTCCCTTCAATTACTCAATTTGGCACACAATCAGTTGAATGGTAACATTCCACAATGTCTTTCAAATTTACCCTCCCTTAACATTTTGGATCTACAAATGAACAAATTTCATGGAACTTTGCCAAGTAACTTTTCAAAAGAAAGTATGCTTCGCACTTTGAATCTCTATGGCAATCAATTAGAAGGGACATTGCCTAATTCTTTATCCAACTGCACATATCTGGAATTATTAAATCTTGGCAACAACAAAATACAAGACAAATTTCCTGACTGGCTTCAAACTCTGCCATATTTGAATGTACTGGTTTTTCGAGACAATAAGTTGTACGGTCCCATTGCAAATATAAAGATCAAGCATCCATTTCCAAATTTAATCATTTTTTATATCTCAGGCAATAACTTTAGTGGTCCACTACCAAAAGCTTATTTAAAAAATTATGAAGCCATGATGATTGTTCCACAAGTCGGAGAGAAGACCAATTTGCAATACATGGACATGTACAGGTTGAATTCTACTGATTACTATGATTCTGTGACTATTGCAACAAAAGGGATCAATATAACACTAGTGAAAATTCCAACAATCTTTGTAAGTATTGATTTGTCAAGAAACAAATTTGAAGGAGAGATACCATATGTTATTGGAGAGCTTGGTGCACTCAAAGGGCTTAACCTTTCCCATAACAGACTCAATGGTCCTATTCCTCAATCCATAGGAAACTTGACAAACTTGGAATCGCTGGATCTCTCGTCAAATATGCTCACCGGTGTGATTCCTTCGGAATTAACGAATCTTAACAGTCTTGAAGTCTTGGATCTTTCCAATAACCATCTTGTGGGAGAAATACCTCAAGGAAAGCAATTCAACACATTTACAAATGATTCATATGAAGGAAACTTGGGGTTATGTGGAATTCCATTATCAAAGAAATGTGGACCTGAACAACATTCTCCACCTTCAGCCAACAAGTTTTGGAGTGAAGAGAAATTTGGATTTGGATGGAAAGCAGTGGCAATTGGATATGGATGTGGATTTGTGATTGGAATAGGCATTGGATATTTTGTGTTTTTAATTGGAAAGCCAAGATGGCTTGTGATGATATTTGGTGGGCAGCCTAAGAGAAGAGTGAATAGGAGAAGGACAAGGCTGAGGAGGACCAATGTTTCAACTCAGATGGTGCAAATGTCATAGTTTCATTTTTGTGGTTATTTTCTGTATTGTGTGTTACTTTTTACTTTCTTAGTGTTACAATCACATCACTCTGGTTTAATATAGCTAGTTTGATTTTGGGCTGTAAGTTTGTACTTTGAATGTATTTTGTGTTTTTAATTAATAAAATTGCAAGTTTATACATATGTAATTTTGCAGCGGAATTTTTGTCATTTTCAGAAGCAAATTTCTAGTAGTGAGGATAATTCTTTTTAATTTTTTAACATTTATTAGGAATCTATTTTTAATATTTAAACTGGACCTTCAAATAGTCAAGACCGGCACTACCTGATTATAGATATGCCATAACTTTATATCTGCGACAATGGTTACAAACTTACAATACTGTTATTGAGGGAGACTGGATTCTTATGTTCTTGATGATGATGGTCCAATGTTGCTGCTAATGATGATGTTGTAGTGTGGTTCTTGGATATTGATGTGAGATCCACATCTACAACCCACTTATTGTGATGTAAGTTAAAACATTCCACTTCATCAAAAATTTGGGTGTAAAATCTAATTTTAGATATTCAAATAAATAGAGATATAACATAGTAAAATTAGAAATATGAGGACAAAAAATCTAGAAATTTGAAGTGTATGAAGGATTATAATTCAAAATTTTGGTGAAATAGAAAATATTAATATTAAAACTAATTGGCTGTTTTAAAAAAAAATACAATTAAGAAAGAATATTTTTACCTTTTTCAAGTCAATGTGTAGTGTAGACATCTTTGAAAATTAAAAGTCAGTATCGAGCACCACCCACCACCACCATAACTTAATGGGCGGGCTTGAAAATGAAAAAAAGTTTGATGGTTTCTCTCCCAACCCCCCTCAATTCTTTTCTACCCCCCAAAAATCCAAGTTTCCCCTTGCAGTTTGAAACATTTTTGCCAAAAAACTTCGGTTCGTATTCACCGAAGCCAAATATTAGACCATTTCGGTAACTGCAAACCGAACATTAGCGTTTTCGGTACACAAAAAACGAACGTCAGTTTGTTCGGTATCTGCGAACCGAAATGTCATAGATTTCGGTACGTTGGTCGCTGGAATTAGGCCATTTTCGGTAGAAGTTTACCGAAATAATTATTTCGGTACCTGCGAACCGAAATGTCCCAGATTTCGGTAAGTGGTTACCGAAATTTATCAGAATGTCAGCTTATTTCGGTTCGTATAAACCGCAGTACCCCCAGGGGCAAAAACGGAAATTCAGGGGGTAGAAAAGAATTGAGGGGGGTTGGGAGAGAAACCATCAAAAAGTTTTTCCAAACTTAAAATATTCCCCAACTTTAGTTATGCTTGTAACGTGTCAATAAGATATATGTAATTGTAACCTAATTTTTAGGAAAGAAAGTGGAAGGAAAAAAAATACGGAAATATGAAAGAACTTGGACTAACACTACTAGTCCAAGTTTATTCATCTGTTTCCTAGATGGCTTGTGATGATATTTGGTGGTCAGCCTAAGAGAAGAGTGAACAGAAGAAGGACTAGAGGGAGGAGGACTAATGGTTCAACTCAGATGGTGCAAATGTCCTAGTTTCACTTTTGTGGTTATTTTTTCTAATGTGTGTGTTACTTTTTACTTTCTTAGTGTGACAATCATATCACTCTTGTTTAATATAGCTGCTAGTTTGATTTTGGGTTGTAAGTTTGTAATCTGAATGTATTCTTTGTTTTTATTTAATAATAACATTGCAAGTTTATCCATATGTTTGTATGTAGCTTGAATTCACTTTTTATCCAAAACCTGTAAAAATACAGTTTATACTTCTCTTTTGAACAAAATATACTGCTGTTAACTTTCTATGATTGCATAACAGAATACAAGATAGAATTTTTACTTTTCAAGCTTCCCAATTATAGTTTTCAATTATGTAAAAGTAATTATATCTTTGAAAAAAGAATCTCAATTATCAATTTTTCATGCATCCGATTTTCCACTTATGTGCTTACGTGACCGCCACTTTCTTAAGGGACCAAGACTTTGAGACCATGACACTTGCCACTTGGACCAATTCGTGATTTTGTTTTAGTTTGTTAAATAAATTGGAATTAAATGAAAAATTGGTACCATATATATAGGTTTGCTGACAGTTTAGTTCATGCAGTCTTGGCTTCTACCAAATGGATAAGATTGCTGACAGTTTAGTTCATACTCTTTAGGGAAACAATTTATTCAAAAAAAAGTCTTAGTTCATACACTTTTTCCTACAGTCTTAGTTCATACACTTTTGAATGTTTTGGTTCTCCCTTTTTTCATGTGGCGGCATCTATGATTGTAAAGATATTACTTAGGAAAACAGTTTCATATATTTCTTTTGGAGTAATTTGAGGTCAAATGTTGGTCTTCCATTTTCCATCCATCTCTCCTGATTGTGGCGAACCTCAGAAAACAGCAACATGGAAAAATGGGACCGATTGTTGTTGGTGGCATGGTGTCATATCATATGTGACACCATCTCTGGTCACGTGGTTGGCCTCAACCTTGGCTGTGAAGGCCTTGCAGGTGAATTACATCCTAACAGTACCCTTTTCCATCTTGCTCACCTCCAATCACTTAAGCTTTCTTATAACGATTTCTCTGACTCTCATTTTCATTTTAAGTTTGGTAGGTTTCCAAGTCTCACACATCTTGACTTGTCTGAGTGTAACTTTGAAGGTGAAGTTCCTCTTCAAATCTCACATCTTTCCAAATTAAAATCACTTCATCTGTCATGGAATTATAAGTTAGTTTGGAAAGAGACTACCTTGAAGAAGCTTGTTTTGCAGGACACAAATATGTCTTCTATAAGACCAAACTCCATGGAATTGATGATCTTCAATCAATCTTCCTCTCTGGTCACTCTTAATCTTGAAAACACAAAATTAAGTGGAAAATTGAAAAAGAGCCTTATTTGTTTACCAAATATTCAAGAGCTAGATATGTCAGGAAATGACAACCTTGAAGGCCAACTTCCAGAATTGAGTTGCAGCACTTCTCTCATAATCTTGGATCTTGAATAACAACTTACTAAATGGAACAATTCCTTCTTTGTGTTTTTCCTTGCCATCTTTGACAGCAATAGATCTATCAAACAATCGACTTACAGGGCATATCGATGACGCATTCTCATCAAATTCTTTAGAGTTACTGTATCTAAATAACAACATGTTACAAGGATCCTCCTGTGATATGCCATACCAAGGAACAAAATGTACGAATTCTGTGACTCTGACAACAAAAGGGATCAAAATGACACTGGTGAGAATTCCAAAATTGTTTGTAAGTATTGATTTCTCAAGAAATAAATTTGAAGGAGAGATTCCAAATGTTATTGGAGAGCTTCATGCACTCAAAGGCCTTAACCTTTCCCATAATAGACTCATCGGTCATATTCCCCAATCCATCGGAAACTTGACATACTTGGAATCTTTGGATCTTTCCTCAAATATGTTAACCGGTGTCATTCCTACAGAATTAACTAATCTGAATAGTATTGAAGTCTTGAATCTTTCCAATAACCATCTAGTGGGAGAAATACCTCAAGGAAGGCAGTTCAATACATTTACAAATGATTCATACGAAGGAAACTTGGGGCTATGTGGATTTCCATTGTCAAAGAAATGTGGACCTGAACCTCATTCTCCGCCTCCACCTCCAGCCAACAACTTTAGGAGTGAAGAGAAATTTGGATTTGGAGGGAAATCAGTGGCAATTGGATATGGATGTGGATTTGTGATTGGAATAGGCATTGGATATTTTGTGTTTTTGATTGGAAAGCCTAGATGGCTTGTGATGATATTTGGTGGTCAGCCTAAGAGAAGAGTGAACATGAGAAGGACTAGAATGAGGAGGACCAATGGTTCTACTCAGATGGTTCAAATGTCATAGTTTCATTGTTGTGCTTATTTTCTGTATTGTGTGTTAGTTTTTACATTCTGTTTAAAATAAGTTCGATGTGAGTGTGACAATCTTTCCACTCTTATTTCATCTAGCTAGTTTGATTTTGAATTGTAAGTTTGTACTCTTCAGTTAGTTCTCCTTCATATGTGCCTGTCGTAACATGTGTTATTTAATAAAATTCAAAGTCTATATGTTTGTAGCTATATATTTACTGTCTGAATGTTTATGAGCATAGTAGTACACTACAGAAAGTGTTTGTAAGAAATCAACATTTAAGAAGTGTGCATATTTGGTGAGCTCTAAGAAATCTAAGAAATCAGCAACCAAGTAGGCTACAGTTAAAAGCTCTAAAATATTTATGGAGGAATTCTATGCCATCAAAAGCTTTAAAATTGATCCTTTCTTTTGTGTTTTCAGTGTGTTCTGGTTACAACATAGAGAGGAGATCAATCATTGATTGGTAGTAGAACTTGTGCTTCACTTAAAATTAAGTTTTTGCCTTTTGTTTATCCAATGGACGATGCATAAAAAATGAAATTGTGCAGTCATGAAAATTCTACTGCATAGCTACAGATGCCAATGAGGCAACTATTTGGAATTGTAATATGCTACTGGTGGAAGTACCAATGAGTCTTTGTAATGTAGCATTCATAGATTGTTTAGGTCAATTGACTTAATTCATACAAATTAATGAGAATTATTTTTTTAATTGTGACAATAACAAACTTATTTCATTCATAATAATGTGAGTAATACATCCCGATCAAAAACTTGGGAACCAAGAAATAGCCTTCACTAAACCAAAAGCCTCTTTTGGTGACAAAATTGCAGACTTGAAGAATGTGTTGGCTTGAACTAATTCTCCTTTATCATTTCATAAACACATACCAATACCGTATTTCCTTTGCGATTGAAACATGGAAACATCGATATTGCATTTGAACTCCCCCCATGTACGGCTTCCTTCACATCTCATTGACTCTTGAATTCAGCTTCGAATATCAAGTGCTGAATCAAAAAGATATTCGGGGAAAGCCGTCAAATATTTTTGTTCTTGCTCATTGTTAAGATTTCCATGGTTTGGGAAAACTGGAGAAAACTTTAGCAAGTCTTCAAGATAGTAAAAATCATAAGGATTCATATTTGATAAAAGATAGTGAAAATAGTACTATGATGGCTCTTATATAGAGCAATTTGGGGGTTAACTAACTAACCACCTAATAACAAACTCTAACAAACTAATATAAACTCTAACTAACTAATGGAAGCTACTAACTAATCTCCATTATTCTTAACACTCATGTCCATGTATTTCAGGTTCAGATTACCTACAACGTGTGACGAAAGCATTTTCTTTGTTTCAGAATGACTATTAGAATCCTCAAACAGCTTCTTGCACAGGGCAGTACCAAAATCAGCTATAACAGGCTCCATATTATTGTCAAGAAGTATATTCTTTGGTTTGATGTCTCAGTGCACTATTGGTGGAATACAATCATAATGAAGATAAGCAAGTCCTTGAGCAATTCCAATTGCTGTCTTACGCCGAACATTCCATGTTAAGGGGGCGGGTTTCTTTTCATGCAAAATTTCATAAAGACTTCCATTTTCCATGAATTCATACAAGACTAAACCCTTTTGCATTAATATATTCCCTTTTGCATGTACCAGACAAAGCAAAAAAAACATTGAAAGATAGTAGAAGATGAGTTTTTAAAAAGGATAAATTTAAACAAGTAAAATACATTTTTGTCAATGTAATTCAATGAGTTTTTTATTTTTTTATCAGTAGGAATCGAACTCGGCATCCTAAAATTTACAACATTCACACACATTGTGCACCAACCACTTGTGCAACCATACAATTGGTAATAAATACAAACTAGGATTCATCCTATTTTCGGAGAAAGAACCATACAATTGTTAGAAAACATGACTAAGACTCAATTCAGAACCATTAAATAAAACATTATAACATGCTAGACTCAATTCAAAATGGAGGCACAAAATGTCTAAGACTCACTCACATGTTCCGAAATTGTGAATATGGATCAAAGTCTTGAAATCAATCCACCAGAAACACCGCGCATCAATAATTTGGGCTGTGTATACAAGGATATCTGCAGGTGTCTATATTGACCCCAACGTGATAGGAAAAACCAGTTGAAAGGTTTGGTAAGTATTGGACCAGTGGTAGAGGGAAGAAAGATCAAACTAGACCAAGCATAGGTTATTTTTGGAACAACTAGATTCGCAATGCCGACAACAATTTCATACCGAATCTTACCATTTCCCATCAATTTAATTACAAGTCCATCAGCACCATATTGAACCTCATCACATCTCAGATTAAACAAGTTCTTATTATAAAAGTCAATAACACCTTTCATGGTCGGCCTCTTTTGTGGATCCTTCTCTGTGCATTGTAATGCCAATGAAAGCACTGCAGTGACTTGCATGGTTAGTGCTATTGAATTGGGAAATGCACTTGCAAGGTATGGATCAACAATGTTCTCAATCATGCCTGTTTCCATCATTACAGATCTAGCCCAGGTCACTATGTGGATCTCGTTCGCCTCATCATTTATAGACGGAACTAATAATTTCTTTCGGGTTATTAGCTCGAGCAAGACAACTCCATAGCTATATACATCAGACTTTCTTCCAGGCACTATATCATATGCATTCTCTGTTGCAGATGAAAATTGAAACATGTTAGAGAATATTATCTGGCAAAACTCTACTTCCAAGCTGTGTTGGAAAATAAAGTTGTTATCACAACCTAGAAATCAAATTACAAAGGTCTATGAAAGGGGTTTGAAAATCAAAAGTAATTGTGGATGAAGAGTTAATTACGTACCCGGTGCAATATAGCCAGGGGTACCTACAACGTGTGACGAAAGCATTTTCCTTGTTTCAGAATGACTATTAGAATCCTCAAACAGCTTCTTGCACAGGGCAGTACCAAAATCAGCTATAACAGCCTCCATATTATTGTCAAGAAGTATATTCTTTGGTTTGATGTCTCGGTGCACTATTGGTGGAATACAATCATAATGAAGATAAGCTAGTCCTTGAGCAATTCCAACTGCTGTCTTACACCGAACATTCCATGTTAAGGGGGCGGGTTTCTTTTCATGCAAAATTTCATAAAGACTTCCATTTTCCATGAATTCATACAAGACTAAACCATAGTCCTTTCCAATCCAGTAGTCAACATATTTGATCAAATTTGGATGCTTAATGATCCTAAGGACTTTAATTTCGTTGCGCGTGATAAGTAACCGCTTTTGCTTGTTGCGTCCAAATTCAAGCTTCTTTACAGCACAAACTTGTCGACCTATTATGGCTTTGTACACAATACCATGTGCTCCTCTTCCAATAATATAGTCATCTTTTAAGTTCTCTGTGGCCTCCAGCACTTGCTCTTGAAGGGAAGACATCTCCTTTTCAGTTGAGATCTTTAATTCGTAATCACTGTCGTTTGTGAATTCAAAACTTTCTTCTCCTCTTACATTAAAAAACATTAGCTGAAGATCAGAGGCCCTTCTTGATTCCTTTCTAATGCAATAAATTCGAATTATTATTACCAAGATGGCAGAAATAAATATTGAGGGTCCAAGTTCCATCAGCACAATTATTCGAACTTTACTAACTTTGTGAGAACCCTCATAAACAGGTTGTTCTTTCGAATAAGAATTAGTGTGAATGCAACCAAATATAACACATAGGAGAGGATTACCTATGAATGATGAAGGCGAGGAATTCAATAGCTTTTGGAGAATTATTGTTTCTGGTACAGAACCAGTGAAGAAATTGTAAGAAATATTGATCTCCGTTAATGAAACAAGACCTCCAAGAGCATGTATACTTCCTGTTAAATTGTTCAAGGATATGTCCAGACTTTGCAGCAGTTCTAGCTTCCTAATTTCAAAAGGAATATCACCTATCAATCCATTAGCACTCAGATTCAATCCATAGAACAGATTATCCAATGTTCCTATCCATGAAGGAATTGTGCCTCCAAACAAATTTCCACCAAGTTGTAACTCGCGAAGGTTACCAAGTGCTGCCAAAAACGCTGGGATACCTCCTGTGAAGTGATTTTCACTTAATACCAATGTGGTTATATTTGTCCAACTTCTCAAACTTGAAGGGAGTGAGCCATTTAGGAAATTGAATCCCACATCAAAACGATCCATTTTAGTACAATTTGACAGCTCAAGTGGCAAAGAACCTTGCAAGTTGTTGTGAGAAAGATCCAAAATCACAAGATTCACAAGGTTTCCAAGCTCTGATGGTACGAGTCCGGCAAATTTGTTCCATGACAAATTAATATATGTGAGATTTGTGCAATTTCCCAAACTTGATGGAATTGATCCACCCATATTGTTCTTGCTGATATCAATGTATTTCAGGTTCAGATTACTTTCAAATTTAGGAAGAGATCCGGTGAAATTATTATCACCGACAAACAACCTCCTTAGAGTTTCACATTTTCCTATATCAGAAGGTACGACGCCTTGAAGTTGATTGCTTCCCATATTGAGCTCACTCAAATTCTTTCCAAAGCAAAGATTTGGCGGGATATTACCACTGAACTTGTTATTCGTACAGTCCAACTTTACTATGCTACTGTTGATTCCCAAGCTTTGAGGTATGACTCCTGAGAACTGATTATCAAACAATGAGATATTTTTTAGATACTTGAGCTTTGTCATCTCGAAAGGTAGTTCCCCAGAGAGGTTGTTGTTGTGAACCAAGATGTTCACAAGACTTGGTATTCTCCAAATACTTATCGGAATTTCGCCTCTCAAATGGTTGGAAGACAATTCAAGGTGCTCTAGTTTGCTGCAATTACCAAGAGATGAAGGAATAGTCCCTGAGAAACTATTACCTAACAAAACAAGGGTCTGCAAATGATAAAGGTTTCCAATTTCATGTCCAATTTGACCAGAAATCCCAAGACCAGTTAGGTTAATGGAAATGACATTTTGGGCATGGTCACATTGAATACCAAACCATGAGCATGGATTCGAATCAGATGCCTTCCAGCTAGACCTGATGAGGGTAGGAACAGAAGTCCAGTGTGTCAAGAGTGACAACAGAGTCAAACCATCAGAGGTAAGAGTAGTCAACAACAAGAATGTAACAATTCTACTGCTAAAACTAGTTATATAAGTCATTTATTACACAACTTTGTAGGTTGCAACTTGCAACGGAATAAGAAGAACTTACTTACCTTGTCACTTTCCAAAGATATATTTTAGTACTGATGAATGAAATTGTTTTGTTGTTTGAGGTGTTTAAAATGAAACTTAATTAAACTGAGCTATCTTGAACCAGTGAAAAGGAAATTGCATGGTAAACTCATTTCTGGTGCATGCATGCCTCTTTATTTTTATAAAAAAGTTAAGGAGAATTTCTTTGAAACTTCCATTAAAACAAAAGCAGTGTCATGAATCATGATTATGTTCCTCCTTTGTTCTCTAGTTCATTTAATTCTCATGTTAAAGATGCTGAATAGGAAATTTCAGTCATAATTCCTTTAGCATGCCATTAGTATTTTATTGGTTGTAGTTCTCTTTCAGTGTAGGGCCCTGTGTTTTTCTTTTTGATATTTAAAAAAAAAATAAAAAATAGTTTTTTTCTAAAGCTTATCATGTCAATGATTATGCTAACTGTTTGCTTTATCCAAATAATTGATACCCAATAATGTAATTTGACACAACCAGCAGAAGAGGATCCAAATTCCTCAATAATGTAAGTTGGATATCGAAGAATTTATTTTGTGAAATATGAGTCAAATGTATTTGTAAGTTACTATGTAATCAATTGTTTTGAATCAATAGAAATCTTTGAGAGAGTGAAAGTTACCATGAGAAACACATGGTTTCTTTCTCTATTTGGTGTTTAATTTCAACTATTGTCGGAAGCTTTGGAAAACTTTGGCAAATGTGAAAGCAAAGGTCAAAGACAGGTGCAGTAAAAATTGAAAAATGATAACCAACAATTTATTGTACTTGGTTTCAATTCATCTAGAAATAGAGGTTTTATGCAGAACAATAACACTAGTGTTTCTTGTTTAGCTAGTTTTATTTTGGGTTGTAAGATTTTGTACTTGGAATGTATTGTGTGTTTATGTATTGGGTTCCAAAAGCTATTTCATTTGAGTTTGAACAACAAATTGATCAGTATCATTCCACAATGTCTTTCACATTTGTCATCCCCTTTACATTTTGGACCTGCAAGTGAACAGATTTTATGGCACTTTGCCAAATAACTTTTCAAAGAACATTGTCCCATTAGAAGGGAAGTTTCCTAAATCATTGTCTCATTGCAAAAACCTAGAGGTTTTAAACCTTGGCAACAACAAAATAAAAGACAATTTTCCTGACTGGCTGCAAACTCTGCAACACTTAAATGTGCTGATTTTGCGAGACAATAAGTTGCATGGTCCTATTGCCAATCTGAAGATCAAACATCCATTTCCCAGTTTAGTTATTTTTGATATCTCAGGAAATAACTTTAGCGGTCCACTACAAAAAGCCTATTTAAAAAATTTTGAGGCCATGAAGAATGTTACACTACTGGGGAAGGATAAAAGTTTGCAATACATGGATGCATTTACCACTGATAGCAGTTATGCTGGATTTGCCAATTGCCATACCCACCTATCTGAAGTCTTACCTCGGTAGGATCAACGTCATAAAATATTGGAATTATGTGTTGATTTTTTGTCTTTTTACACTCCAGTATCTTGGCCAGTTCCTCAAGACAATAAACGGAAGTTGCAAATTCTTTGGAGAACACAACAATTGAAATCCTTGATACTTGAGCAGTGAGATTTTATCGCCTATCTTGAATCCGCCATCATCCATAAATGTCTTGAATCTGTTGCAGCGCAGAGCATTATGGAGAGTTGCGGCGAAGGTGTGTCTGGTGTCCAAACCTCTAAAACACAAAAAAACATCATATTCGTAGCTCTCGTAGCTCATCAGAAGGTTGAGTTGATCTTCATCAGCGGTAATACTAATGACTTCTTCACTGGCCATCACGTTGACATCCATGGAAATGGGACCTAAGCTACTTTGATTAATTTTTCCTGCCTAATCTTACCGTCCTAGTTCCTTCTTTATTTCGTTTTTGCATAGCTTGAGGTACAAAATTGGATTATGACATCTAGACCGTTTGATTAATATTAGGAGGTCCAAATTTTAAGATCAGATTTTAATAGTTTTTAAATATATTCAAACTAAAACTTTGCACCAATTAATCTTAATCAAACAGTCCAGATATAACTGAGTGCAGTACAAGCTCAGTCAAGATGTGATGCAATGTGTAGACTTGTTTTTTTTTTTTGGTACATTGCAATATTGTATAGACTTTAATATTTGATATTTTGATTGATCTAATAAAAGACTTTGATTTCGCAAATGAAAGTGGTCTTCTCACCAACAACTTGCAACTTTTTAATTGCTAATTGGGTTTTTTATTCTAATTTCAAACGACTTGGCTTGTCAGTCTTACTTATTAATATTTTGTCATTTTCATAAAATTATAGTAAAAGGAAGAAAAGACAAAAGAGGATTCAAAAATAAAAGGCGTGGATTCCATACTAATAATTGTGACAAAAGAGAAAAGACAAAAAGTACAGGTATATGTATAGTATGTATATTTGAAGTTTGGTTTGGGGTGGTTGGTTGTAGCCAAGAGTCTTGGCTCACTCTCATTTATTGTATGGGTGGTGGCGAATTTGTTAGCAGTAGAGACCGAATTTGTTAGCAGTAGAGACCGAACTCTGAACCGCCTTTATAATTCTGTATAAGCATCGCGACCAATACAATTAGGCTACACCTTATGGGACTAGTACCAATTTTTTGATTACTGACTCCTTCAATATTTCTCAATTGTTTCCAATTAAAGTTTAAACATCACTTTGTTAATCAAAGAAGGAATATTAAGGTTGATAAGTTTTTTCTTTCAGTTTCAATCTAGTTATGTATGCGTCTGTCACGATATGTTCTTGTGCAGATATATAACTCACGAGCTATTTGACAATTTACTATTTGACAATTTATAAACTCGTGAGAAATATATGCATAAACATCAACTTACAAGCTCTTAAATATATGAGTCACTATTCTTTTAATAATAAACTAACACCAGAAAAATATTACTACTATAATCTAATGGTAGTAGAAACAATGTATTGTCTGCACTTTATCAAAGTAAGTCTTATCAAACCCACTTGGGATGGTCTAGTAGCGCGTTAGCTTTGGATCTTAGAATGTACTCCTCTCAAGGTCACAAGTTCGATTCTCTATGGTGCCAATTTTGGTGGGCTAGTCCATATAGAGCTTTGCTTTGAATTTAAATGCCCCCCCCCCGAAGTGGGCGGTGGAATTGATTCTCTCGAATTAGTCGGTCCTTGGACCAGATACCAAGTTTTCAACAACAAAAAAAAAAATGTCTTAACATTTCCATGTACTATCAATTGTTAATGCCTCTTCTATATTGAATTTATCTCTTAACTATGTTGAACGAAACAGACCCGGCATATCTTCAGTTGCAATCTCAATAATGATCATACACCAATAACCATTGAATAACAACAACGAAACACAAATGTCTAATAGGAAGTGCGAAATATACCGAACAATGAAGCATTGAACATACATCAAACAGATAGTAGACATTTTCAAAATAAACAAGCAATTCTAGAAAGGTGCATAAAAACAGAACATTACCTCAATCTGATAAAGTAGGGGATTCAGCGAGAAAGTGACGAGAACCCTAAAAAAGAGACAATAATTTAAGGAATCAGAATCAGAATTAGGAACTAATTAAAATGATGAGAGAGCAATGTATAGAAATATGGACAAGCTAAGAGATAGATGAGGTCAACAATGGCGGAAGAAAAAACCCTAGAACTAACATTGCCGTTGGTGTTGAAGACTTGAAGCGCTTCACTGTGAAACAGTATGCTGCTTTTACGACAAAAGGAATCCTAGTCCACTTCTTATCTACATTTCTCTTTACTTTCTAGTTTCTAACTCTAATACTCTTTCCGGTCCTATGTATAACGAACATTTGGGAAAAAAAATTGGTCATTTTTATAAGAAACACTTTTTAAATTTATTCTTTATTAAATAGATAATCTCTTTTATACCCTTATTAAATTGTATAAAATGCAACATATTCTAATGTTATGCATTAATTACATAACACAATCTCAAGGTTAGTTTTGGAATAACACATAACATTTTAGAATTTTTAATAAAAAAAATAAGTCTTCTTTATATGTGTGTTTTTCTCAATGTGTTCCTTATATATAAGATCGGAGGAAGTACGTTCTTAACATGTGACAAAAAAGATAAATATGAAGTCACTTAACCATACGTCCTCAGTTTCACTTAAATAGATTTCAGTTACTTCGAGAAATCTATACAATATTAGAAAGTTGTATGTCGGTTAAAGATCAAAACTGTCATCACTTCATTTGGTGACATGTGTCTAAAGTAAGGGTATTTGGTGTCCAAAATTTTTGTAATGGAACTAAAAGTACACACTATTTGGTAAACAAATCAAGTCATCTAAGTCATTTTGCATTTTATGAGTGGAAAGGAAAGATAAAAGTTGAGTTTGGACCAAGCCATTATGTCATATTCATGACAATGACACTCCGGTTCCAAAGGGAAGTCACATGAGTTGACACATGTGACTTTTTCACATCATATACTTTGAAATCACATATTTCTCGGTCTTTACAAACTTTTCACTTTTCATTCAAATTCAAACTGATAGTAGCAAGATAAATTTAGTCTCTTCAAATATTCAATTTTAGACTTTTAGTGCCAGAGAAATTTCAATTATCGTCAAGTATATGGTGAAATACTTCATCAAGTATTTTACGGTGGATAAGTTATGAATTTTATGATGAAATACCTAAAACCGAAGTACAAATGCATGATAGTGTCGGGTCCACATCATCAGGATAAATGATGTGTTTGTCTTCATGCTAAAACAATACTTTTTGATCTACTTATCTTTGTAGTATTTGAAAATTTGAGACAAGTTAATAAATGCTTATGTATTAAGTTGTTTTACTACCGTAGTTTGTACTATATTTCATGATGTTGTTTGGTTGTGCTAATAAATTTTATGTGGATACAATTATGTGAATTTTTGAATTCTTGATGAATAAGTGTTTTATGACTTGCTGATTATAATATTATTACTACCAACTGAGTTACACTCATAGTCTTACTAATTATATCAAGGACTACATAAGTAATTTTTACTCTAATGGAAAAAAAAATGTGTTCTAAAATAAGGGTAAATTTACATTTTATCACTTTGTTATTTCACATTGCTTTCATAACTATCTTTTGTTCCATTTTAACCTTTAACTTTCATTTTGTTGATTATATTGGTACTCTCCGTTAACTTTTAATTTAAAATGTCTAAAATGAACCAACATAGTGATTCTCAAAAGATCTTATTAATTTTATTTTTATTTTAAGCATTCGATTTGTTTATCAAAATAAAAATCATTGGATCAATTACATCATTTTTGGTACAATGGATTTTGCATCTCTATTACATATGCACCATCATCAATAACTAATTTCTTTTCACCTTTATTCTTCTTTCATCCTCCTCCTCTCTTCATTCTAATCATCTAACATGATTATTAATTACAACCAGTTTACAACTTTTTGACATTTTAACCATGTCTCTTTAAGTTACAAAATAGATCCATCACCATCAAGTTTTTTTTTTTTTTACGATATTCTGAAAATTTTGAGTTCGATCTGAAGACAAGTGAAGTTTTAATCAAAAATATATTCAACCATTTCTTTAACTCGAGTTCCTCCAAATAATCGTTCTTTAGCGAAACTCATTGATTAATTGAGCTCAATCACTTAGTTTACAATGTTTAGATTTTTAAAAAGATTAATGTTATAAATTTATTGCATTGCATATTAACTTTTTCTTTTTATTTTAAAAAATGTTCTTTTAAATATTTTTCATTTTATTTATTTTGACTGAATAATAAATATCTATTATTTTATTAAATACATTATAATTTTTTTAATTTAATAATAAATATCATTCATTCGTTAGTTTTCTTAATTAAATAATTAAGTTTAAAAAATGAGGAAAAAATTTAAAATTTAGAGAGTGGTCATGTAATATAAGTGGATCCCTTTAAAAAAGTAAAATATAGTCCACAAATCTTAACTCAATTGACAAAAATACTGAAATTTTTAGTTTGGACGCCGTGAGTGAGGTTCCAATTCTCCGACTCCTCCACTTATGTGTGAGTTTCCAATGGTTATTGTCATTTCGTCTATCTATAAAAAAAAAGTAAAATATATTTTATAAATAGTCATCCTAAATTAAATCAATATATATAAAATTAAAAAAAAAATATTGGTCAGAGTTCAAGTATCTTTTACCAATATAAAGTTAATAAAACCGAAATTTTTATTGTATCATATCACTCTCACCCAATCGATGAACAATTTGCCTCCTCAATCGCTCTCAATGATGAACAGTGTGTTGTCTATTGCTCCTCTCCGTGTTTCTACCCATTCTGGCTCCACTGTCGATAGGATGGCATACATGAAACGCCTTGTTATTGAACTCAGCAAACCTGATCTCAGAGAAAATGCTATTCGTGTGCTCTCCAAGGTTCTAACCAATCTATCTTTTAATCTGTGTTTATTTTTAATATCTTTCATTGAACCACAAGTAATAAAAATCTTTAGAATTGTTGTCTAGCATTTAATGTGCTTCTCTGTTAAACATAGATTTGAACTATGATATATTGCATAGTGATATTAGCCCTTTTTGCTAGATTTAATCAAATGTTTTTTTGTAATTTTTTGTTGTTGTTGGTATTTTGGAGAATTAAGATGAGATTCTAGTCATAATTGTGTCATAAAGGTGATATGATATGTGAGAAATAACCTAGAATTCACTACATTTAGTCATTATAAGTTGCGTGATAAAAATAAGATATTTCATATTGTTAATTACTTCGGAAAATTGGGATCTCGATATCACGATTGTTTGATCTTCTTTAATGATTGAGATCATTAACTACAATGATTTTGACGGCCTCAAGTCCATTTGAAAATTGTAGTTATTATGTGACGCGTGTATCACAATATTTTATTCTCTAGAATAACAAATCTCTTAGAAAACTCTTGTCGTATTCTCTTAAAGGTTCCTACAAATCTATCTTTAAATGTTTTTTCTTCTATTTTTAATATTTTTCATTAAAATTAACGGATAATCCAAATGTTGAAGAAGTTTTTCCTCTCTCAACATAGATTTTAATTGTGTTACACCGTATTGTGAGACTAACCCCGTATACTACACTTAATCATGTTTTGTTGTAATTCCAACATATTTATGTTGTGTTTTTGTATATTCAGAGTTCTTGATTTTGTATTTTTCCTATATTTTAGCGGACTGAGTTATTTCATGAACTTGCACCTTTATTGTGGAATTCTGTTGGTACTATTGAAGTACTTTTACAGGTATGCTATATGTGACTTGCATTATGTGTTAGGTTTTTTCTTAGGTTGCTTTTGAAGAAATATGGCTAATTTAACCAACACCCAATAAAAATTTAGACACATGAAAAATTTATAAGTTTCATAAAAATTAGTTGTAACAAGTTTACTCATGTGATAAATTTATACTGAGTGTTGAATAAATTACTCATGGTTCTTCAAATACAAACTAATATATTACTTTTTAGTTGGCTTTCTTTGCTTTAGTATTTCTACAAATTTCTTTGTGACAGGTTGGAGTGTCAAACCACTTGAAAAATCTTTCTCTCTTATGATATGTTTACACTTTTTTCTTTTCTTTTCAGGAAATAACTTCCATATATCCTAATCTTTCACCGCCAACTCTTTCTCATGCACAATCAACTCGAGTGTGCAATGTTATTGCACTACTTCGGGTGAGATAGTTTGTCCTAACACTTTCCTTATACACTAAAGTACTATGTAATCAATCAGATTAGAAACGAGTTTATCTACAAATGTTGTACTTTTTATTTTCTTCATATAAGAAGAATATGAAATTAATTACTATAACCCTTTTCTCTTATGTTTTTACTACAGTGTCTGGCATCTCACCCTGATACAATGTCACTCATCATGGGTAATGTCATGTTTCTTATACTTCTTAATTACTCTGAATTCTGATTCAATCATGTACTTTACAAGTTACAATGTTGATTTGATAGTGATAAAACCAGAGGTCATATTTAAAATAAGTCGTTATTGTGAGCATGTTATGGAACGGCTATAATTTCATTGGTATTTGTTTGATACCATATGAGTAATGGCAATGTGAAAGAGTATTCTGCATAATAGCGATGAATTCGAATTAGGTGTAATTAGCTACATTTCGAAGTCGTGTGATTAAGATTAGACAGTTTAAATTTTGATACAATTTAAAAAATTTAAATATAGAATGCAGATGTTAAAATTTGAATTGTCTAGTCTTGATTAGACACCTTAGAGTGGCTGAATTGAATGGTGTATTGCAATTTCTTTTTTGAAATATAGAATATAATCATGAGACGTTGCTTTGGCATTATTTCATCTTAGATTTTGCTCATGTAAGAGAAAAAATATATTAGTTTTTCCATTATGTACACTTACCTTTTCTTATTTACAGCTATGATACCTATGTATCTGTACCCTTTCCTTCAAACGACAAATACCTTACCCCAATTTGACTGGTTGAGGCTTGCGAGTCTTGGAGTCATTGGTGTCTTGGTAAAGGTATTAATTACATCTTTGTTGAACGTTTAATTTTAATCTAAAATCTTAAGACATATTTTTGTTGGTTCTATCACTTATATGTACTATTCAAATTTTCTTGTTGACATTTACTGTTCATGTTAGAGAACGAATTTGGATCCTCTCCAACTATTTTTGTGCAGCTCTCTCATTTTCTTAATTCAATGGTAAATTGAACCATAAAGTAAAAAAAAGAAAAACCGTACAGAAGAGAGAGAAAAGAAAATGAATGAGTGACTGAGATCAAGGCAGGATGACAACAGGAGAGAATCCAAATCCTTAGAGAATTCTATCTATTTAAGTTTCACAATATTGAGTCAAAAAATTTCTCATATTATGTGTTTGTGATGTACAAATATTTCAAGTTGTTAAGATACACCATTAGAGAATTAATATTTCTCAACTATTATTATTTTGTCAATTGTAATAATTTTCTATTCTAATACTTGATATATTCACAGGCCAGAAGCAAAGAAGTTATACCTTTTCTTCTTTCAAATGAAATTATTCCATTGTGTTTGCATAGCATGGAAATTGGCAACGAATTGTCAAAATCAGTGAGTTTCCTTCTTACAATACATATTATTTAATTATATGAATTGGACTTAGTTGCTTTTTTCTTCTTTATTTTTCTTTGCTCCACTTTTGTTGGGTATGTCATAATAAAAGTTGTATATGTAAATGCAGGCTGCAACTTTCATCCTACAAAAAATTTTGATGGATGAAGATGGTTTAGCTTATGTGTGTGCCACGGCACACCGCTTCTTTGCTGTAAGTCGAATTTTGGACATGGTGATGGAATATGTTCAGAGACAACCTTCATCTCGGCTTTTGAAGCTTATAATTCCATGTTATTCTCGCTTGTCTGAAAATCGCGGGTTGGTTGAGCAATTTCATAATCTTATAAGTTCTCTTGAATATACCTTTTTACCTTCTTTCAAAGTTTCTGATAAAAAATTCTTCCATATTAAAGTAGGGCTGGAATTGCATTAACAAGCTCTCTTCCGGGTGTGTTTGCAAACCCCGCTTTCATTAATTCCCTTCGTGTAAGTAATTCTTATAATATAATCTAGGAATCACCGACACTTCTCAGATTATGTGTGTCCATGTCGGACACGTGTCGGTTTTTGTGTGGGACATCGACACCGACACTTATAATTACACTAAATTATGTCATTTTTCCAAATTTTTATCGATGTCAAAGTGTCAGTATTCGTGTCGTGTCTGGTGTCCGTGTCTGTGTCCGTGCTTCATAGAATATAACTATGATCTTGTTTGAATAAACAAATTAATTTTCGAATTTTGATATAAACGCTTATCACGAGTTTATGTGGTAATTCAAATTTTTAATTTGTTCACATTACATTATTTGATATTGTTTTCAGGAAGATCCAACAACTTGGAGGTGGGCAGAGCAATTGTATGAAAATATTAGGAAGAATCGTTTTCAGTCAGATCGAATGTATGATATTGTGTGGTCCACATCATCATCAGGATAAATCATGTGTTTGTTTGTGTTCATTTATCTACTTATCTTTCTATTTGAAAACTTGAGACAAGTTAATAAATGCTTATGTATTAAGCTGTTTTTGTTGGAATTTCAAGATGTTCTTGGTTGTGTGGAACCAATTATGTTTTTTTTTTTTTTTTTAATTCTTGATGAATATTGAAGTGTTTTTAAACTTGCAAATTATAATATTCCTATCGACTGAGCTATGCTCACAGTAATAAATGGAGAAATTTTTTTTTTCTACCCCAACAATTATACCTTTACCCCAACAAATAATTTTTATTTCCAATTTTACCCTTTTTATCATTTGACTTAATCTTTTTATCAAAGTTTTTCGGTATTCAAAATGAAAAGAGATCCGGTATTTTTTTTTTCACAGTAAGAGTTCCGGTATGTTATAAAGAAAGAGATCCGGTATGTTATAAAGCAAATCAAATGGAGATAACTACCGGAAAAGTTCGAAAAAGAAATCCGGAAATTTTGCCACGGTTAAACCGTGGCTAAACACATTAAAACTTTGGCTAAAATTGAAGTGAAGATTTGGCTTCCTTCGATTCATTCTTATTCCATTATTAATTCCTATGGTTGCAACTCTAGATCTCCTTCCAACGAAAGCCAAACCCCTAATAACCCAATAACCCACGGTTGAAGCGAGGACGATTGAAGATCTCTGGTTGTGATTAAACCCAGGAATCGTGCAATCCTTCAATTGAAGTTCTCTGATTGTGATTGAAGCTCTCTAAACGATGTCAAGAAAGCCTGTTCGTAACAAACACTAACCAAAACCCACTAAGCTCATGTTTGTAATCTTTGTTTGTTTCTCTGACAATACACCCTCGATTTGTTATTAAATCTGGAAAATTGTGTTGTTATAGGTTTTTAATCTTTTGTGGTATAAGAAGCATCCAAAAATTTGTAATCGAAGGAGGTCTGCGAAACTGCACTTGAGGCAAACCTTTCGGAATTCTTTTCCATACTTTTCCATACATACCGGATCTCTTTTCTTTAAGTGTTCCAGTTTGAAATTTTGACTACCAAAAAATTTTGATGTTCCGAACAAAATTTGTAAGGGTTAAGTCAAATGATAAAAAGGGTAAAATTGGAACAAAAAATTATTTGTTGGGGTAAAGGTATAATTGTTGGGGTAGAAAAAAAAAATTCCATAAATGGGTAGTTAAATAACCGATAGTCTTTGATATGATTTGATTTTTTGGTTCATTTATCTTTCTATTTGAAAACTTGAGACAGGTTAATAAATGCTTATACAATTAAGCTTTTTTTGTTTTTTTTTTTTAAATTTCAAGATTTCAAGATGTTGCTGGATGGGTTGTGCTAATATAAAATTTTTAAGCTTGACTTTGATAAATGCTTAAAAAAAATTGAGGCCTAAGATGTTTCACTTTGCTTTCATAAATATCATTTGTTCCATTTTAGTCTTTAACTTTCATTTTGCTGGGTTATATTATATTGGTGTTTTTTATTAACTTTTAATCTAAAGTGTCTAAGTTGAACCAAGATCAATAATCCTCATGTCCTCATCAATAATCCTCATTTCATGAAAATAAAAATCATTGAATTATACATCTCTTTTATTTTTGCATCATTATTACATCTAAAATGGTTATAAATAACAGCCATTTTACAACTTTTGAGATTTTGGCCCTGTTTGGATTAACTTATTTTTGAGCTTGTGTAAATAGCTTATGTAATTTTGATGTATTATTATAAGTTTGTCAAGATAATTTATGATAAAAATAGCTTATAAAAATACAATTATCACTAGTGTGAACTTATAAAATAGCATAAAACTTAATTTATATTGCATAATTAAACTCAAAAATAATAAATTAATCCAAACGGAAACCATATGTCTCTAAGTTACAAAATTAAGCCATCACCACCGAGTTGTTTTTTAGGAGCATGATCTTGATAATCCCAAATTCGACCAGGACATATAAGTTTAACCAAAAACAAAAATTCAATCCATTTATTTAACTCGAGTTTACCCAAATTATGATTCGTTTTTTGGTGGAACTTATTAATCAATTGATTTCAATCACTTAGTTTACAATGTTTAGATTTTAGAAAAGATAAATTTATTGTATTCATGAAACGCCTTGTTATTGAACTCAGCAAACCTGATCTTAGAGAAAATGCTATTCGTGTGCTCTCCAAGGTTCTAACCAATCTATCTTTTAATTTTTGTTTATTTTTAATATCTTTGTAATTTTAATCAGATGTAATATATATTTATATAAATTTTAAAAAAATGTAATATATATTTATATAAATTTTTAAAAATGTAATATATATATATATATATATATATATATATATATATATATATATATATATATATATATTAAAAAATAATTTGGTCAGAGTTCAAGTATCTTTTACCGATATAAAGTTAATAAAACCGAATTTTTATTGTATCGTATCACTCACACCCGATCAATGGACAATTTGCCTCCTCAATCGCTCTCAATGACGAACAGTGTGTCGTTTGTAGCTCCTCTCCATGTTTCTTCTCAATCTAGCTCCGCTATCGATTGGACGGCGTACATGGAACGCCTTGTTATTGAACTCAGCAAACCTGATCTTAGAGAAAATGCTATTCGTGTGCTCTCCAAGGTTCTAACCAATCTATCTTTTAATTTTTGTTTATTTTTAATATCTTTGTAATTTTAATCAGATGTAATATATATTTATATAAATTTTAAAAAATGTAATATATATTTAATCAAATGTAATTTTAATCAAATGTAATATATATTTATATAAATTTTTAAAAATGTAATATATATATATATATATATATATATATATATATATATATATATATTAAAAAATAATTTGGTCAGAGTTCAAGTATCTTTTACCGATATAAAGTTAATAAAACCGAATTTTTATTGTATCGTATCACTCACACCCGATCAATGGACAATTTGCCTCCTCAATCGCTCTCAATGACGAACAGTGTGTCGTTTGTAGCTCCTCTCCATGTTTCTTCTCAATCTAGCTCCGCTATCGATTGGACGGCGTACATGGAACGCCTTGTTATTGAACTCAGCAAACCTGATCTTAGAGAAAATGCTATTCGTGTGCTCTCCAAGGTTCTAACCAATCTATCTTTTAATTTTTGTTTATTTTTAATATATTGCATAGTGATATTAGCCCTTTTTGCTAGATTTAATCAAATGTTTTTTGTAATTTTAATTTCTTCTTTTTTTTCTTCGGTATTTTGAAGAATTAAGATGAGATTCTAGTCATAGTTGTGGTATAAAAGGCGATACGATATATGAGAGAGAAATAATCTAGAAAATTGAACCTGATTTCACTACAATTAGCCCTTATAAGTCGTGCGAAAAAAAAATCAGATGTTTTATGTTTTTACTTTGGTAAATTGGGATCTCAATATATCACAATTGTTTGATCTTCTTTAATGATTGAGATCATTAATTAACTACAATGATGTTGACTTTGTTGTAATTCTAACATCTTTATCTTGTGTTTTTGTATAATCAAAATTCTTGATTTTGTATTTTATTATTTTCTTATATTTCAGAGGAAAGAGTTATTTCATGAACTTGCACCTTTGTTGTGGAATTCTGTTGGTACTATTGCAGTACTTTTACAGGTATATATGCTATATATATGTGACTATTGTTGCATTGTATATTAGGTTTTTGTAAGTTGTTTTAGAAGAAATATGGCTAATTTAACCAGCACCTAATAAAAATTAACAACTTGAGTAAATTTGTAAGTTTAGTAAAAATTAATTTATAGGTGTCACTTACAAATTTATTGACGTGACTAATTTTCATTCATGAGTGTTACTCACAATTTCTTCAAATAGAGACTCATATATTATTTGTTAGTTGGCTTTCTTTGATTTAGTATTTCTACAAGTTTTCTTCCTTTGATATATTGTAATATTTGTTTAGATTATGAACTTATCTTATCTCTCTCTCTTTTTATGCTAGCTTTTTTCTTCCACGTAAATCTTTCACCAATTTACGTTTATACATTTCCAAACTTTTATTTTTCAATGTGAAGACAATATTTTCTTTTTAAAATTCAAACAAAAGAGACATAGTTAGGAGTGAGAGTTAGAAGTAAATTAAATGATTATATTTAGAAGTTATTTCAAATTGTTTTACTCTAAAGTTTCTCAAAGTACCTTAATATTTGCATCTTGATTGTGACCGGTTGGGAGGTGTCAATTACTTGAAAAGTTTTTCTCTCTTATGATGTGTTTAAACTTTTTTTTTTCTTTTCAGGAAATAATTTCAATATATCCTAATCTTTCACCACCAACTCTTTCTCCAACACAATCAACTCGAGTGTGCAATGTTCTTGCACTACTTCAGGTGAAATGAGTTTGTCCTAACAAGTTTTGACGTTGTATTTAACATATGGACACTTTCATTATACACCAAAATATCTTATAATCAATCATGTTAGAAACGAGTTCATCAACAAATGTTGTACTTTTTCTTTTCTTCATATAAGAAAAACATGAAATTAATTTCACTAACACTTTAATTTTCTCTCATGTTTTTACTACAGTGTGTGGCATCTCACCCCAATACAAGGATGTCACTCATCATAGGTAATGTCAAATTTCTTACACGGTCTAAATTTGATGTAATTTTTAAATTTTTAAATATAAAATCCCAATGTTAAAATCTGGACTCTCAAATTTTGATCGGGCAACTCAAAGTGGCTGAATTAAAAGGTGTATTACTGTTTGTTTTTTGAAATACAGAATACAATCAAAGTTTGGTATTATTTCGTCATCATGGATATTTCTCATTTAAGAGAAAAAATATATTAGTTTTTCCATTATTTACATTTACCTTTTCTTATTTGCAGCTTGCATACCTCAGTATGTGTACCCTTTCCTTGAAACGACAAATATCTTACCACAGTTTGACTATTTGAGGGTTGCGAGTCTTGGAGTCATCGGTGCCTTAGTGAAGGTATTAATTACATCTTTGTTGAACATTAAATTTATTTCTCCGGTCACTTATATATTATTATTATTATTATTATTATTATTATTATTCAAGTTTCAATTTTTAAATTAATATCAAACTTCTAACTTCATGTTTACTACATGTTCATCATTAAAGAATTCTATCTATTTAAGTTTCACAATAATGAGTATAAATAATTCTCATATTATGTATTTGCGATGTCCAAATATCAACTTGTTAAGATACACAATCAGAGAATTAATATTTCTGAGTACTATTGACAGGCTAATAGCAAAGAAGTTATACTTTTTCTTCTTTCAACTGAGATCATTCCATTATGCTTGCGCAGCATGGAAATTGGCAAAGAATTGTCAAAAAATGTGAGTAACCCCTTATTTCAGGATATATTTTCTTTTTACCAACTAATATATATGTCATAATGAAAGTTGTATATGTATATATATATATATGCAGGTTGCGACATTCATTCTTCAAAAAATTTTGCTGGATGATGATGGTTTAGCTTATGTATGTGCAACAACAGACCGATTTTTTGCTGTACGTCGAATTTTGGACATGGTGTTGGAAAGTCATGAGAGGCAACCTTCAACTCAGCTTTTGAAGCTTATAATTCCATGTTATTCTCGTTTGTCTCAAAATCGCAGGTTGGTTGAGCAATTTCATAATCTAATTAAGTTCTTTCAAAGTTTCTTACCTTTTCAAAGTTTCTAATAAAACTCTTGTTCCATATTAAAGCAGGGCTGGAATTGCATTAACAAGCTCTCTTCCGGTTGTGTTTGCAAACCCCGCTTTCATTAACTCCCTTCGTGTAAGTAATTCTTGTTTGGATAAACACTTATTATATGAGTTTATGAGGTAATTCACATTTTTAATTTGTTTACATTATTTGATATTGTTTTCAGGAAGATCCAACAACTTGGAGGTGGATGGAGCAATTGTATGAAAATATTAGGAAGAATCATGTTCAGTCAGCACGAACTGAAGTACAAATGGATGATATTGTGGATAAATTATGTGTTTGATTTCTTGCTACTTATCTTTCTATTTGAAAACTTGAGACAAGTTAATAAATGCTTATGTATTAAGCTGTTTTATCTAGTTTGAATTTCAAGATGTTGTTTGGTTTCTGTATGTTGCCCGGGTGCGGGTACGGTACCGGTACCCGGTACCGGTACCGGTACGGGGTACGTTATTTTTAGAAAAATTAAGGTACGGGTACGTCCCTATAATTTTTTTTAAATATAATTATATATATCAAATAATATAGTTATATTGTTAAAACAAATAATTAAACATAAAAAAGATCACACCACACTTTAAATGTAATTTAAATTGTTCGAAACATCAAAATATGAAATTAAAAACCAATTAGCTCAAAAAGAGTCAATTATTTCCCTCTTCATCATCACTAAAAAGAGTGACCTCTAGTTAGGTTCACCGCGAGTAAGACTAGCAATTTCAAGAATATCAACTATATATTAAATAAATCTCATTCATCTCTACGAATATCAACTATATATTATAAACAAATAAAAATCGTAAATCTTCCTATAAAAAGAAAACTAATAATAAAAGAAAAAGGAGAAAAAAAAATCGTGTTTTTTTGGATTGGTGTACCACGTGCGTACCACAGGTGTACCACGCGTGTACCCATTGCAAAAAACAAACAAAAAAATTAGGTACGGCGTCGGTACGTACCGGGGGAGTACCATACGCGTACCGGTACCCGGTACGTACCCGGTACCGGTACTCGGTCTAAAATGGAGTACCCATGCAACATAGGTTTCTGCTTATGTATTAAGCTGTTTTGGATGGTGTAAACTAAGAAAATTAGAGTACCGGAACTCTAGCTAGGACCATTAGGAAAGCAAATTCAACATTTCATTTCTTTTGAATGAATGTTGAATTATTGCAAAAACTAACTTTTGGCTAGCGGTGAGCATGAACCCGAGACCCGACTCGAAACCGATATAACCGACAACATATTGAAGCATTCGGTCGGGTGCGGGTCGGGTCACGGGTCAACAAATTGCGAAAAACCGGGCATGAACGGTTGCATACGGGCGGGTGCGGGTCTCTAAAATTCAATTTCTCCATAACCGAAACCGACCGAACAACCATTAGATGCAAATTAATTTTTTTCCTTCTCTCCCTCTCGATCTCATATACTCTTCTCTTTGTTATTTTTATCCATCTTTGATATAAAATAAAAATGTTATATTTTACAAAGCTTATAATTAATAATATGGTGATGAAGAAGGTGGGAAAAATATTCTAATATATATATTCTAGATCTATTTTAATTTCTACGTCTCTTTTACTTGATATTTTATTGTGTTTAGATCTACATATTGAAAGAAAGCAACTGCATCTAACCCTCTTTGTTTTTTAATTTACTTCGTCTATCTTTTGTTGCATTGTGACGAGGTATTAAACTATTCGAAAATTAGGAATTTTTGGAGAATGGATGAGTTTTAGATGTAAACGAAGTTTTGATATAACCCGTAATAACCGACCCGTTCAACCCGCCACCCGTATGACCCGAACCCGAACAAACTGAAGATATAGACGGTCGAAATTGGGTCCAAATTAAATGGTTGCGATTTTTATCGATTTAGTGATTTTCGGCCCGAACCCGACCGAAACCGACCGATCCTCAGGCCTACTTTTGGCTCAGCATTGCAGGACTCTACTTCAATGCTGACTAATTTCTAACTACTCTAATGCCAGTTCAGCATACATTTATAAAGACTAAAGAATAATAATATAAAAATTATATATATTGCAAATCAAAACAAAATATGGGACTAATAAGTAATTATAGTGAAATAAAGGCCAAAAGGGTAATTTCATTAGTATCAACTTTACTATATATATACATGACTGACTGGGACCAATAACCTGATACATTATTTGCCTTGCATCATTACCATTTTCTTCGTCTCCCATTACCCGTCTTTGAGGTTCTTAATTTTTTTTTATAATCTTTTATGTAGTTTGTTGTTATTAATTTTTTTCCATTATATGTGTGTATTATTTCTATATCCTCATTATTTTTCCGCTATCTAAATTATATGCAGTAGTTCTATTCAAATGCAATTTCAATTTTCATTCAAGTGGGAAATGACCGTGACAACCTCAACCGCTAAGGGTAGAAATGTCCTCGTATTTATTTTAATTGTTTTGTACTAATTGTTAATGTTAATTTTGATTTTGCTATTATATATATTTTAGCAGATATTAAAATTTCTTCATTGCTTTGTCATTATAGAATTTTCCAAGAGAATACTCCATAAATTGTTTATCAAACTCTAAATCTATCATTCATCTTTTGGATATTGCTACCGAAAAAGTGTTTAAGCCTCCAATCTTTACGTCCACCAAAAATAATGAAGACAAGTATGTTTATTCTTGTTGGAAGAAGTTTGTGAAAGAAAACAAATTGAAGTTCAAAGATAGGGTTATTTTCAATGCTCCGGATGGGAACAATGTGTTAGAAGTTCAAATTTTACGTAGAAGTCATTCATGTTAGTTATATTATATATCTAGCATGAATAAATAAACTTTAGATTGAGTGTTGTTTTATTTTTTCTTCATGTGTTACTTAGAAGTCACCCATGTTTTATTGCTTCGAATCTAGCGTTGATGAATGTTAGATAATTGGGCCTATGTTATTGAACTTTTTATATTAGTATTTTAGTCCATTAAATAATATTATATATTCTCTCTTAATATTGTTACAAGTTATGAAATTGACATTATGAAACTCAAGCTTCCTTTCTTTTTCTTAAATTTACATACTCCTTACCTCTCAAAATAATTGTCACAATTTGACCATGTGCACTATTCATGCAAGCTATTTTGACCGGGAATGGATTCTCTCAAGTGTAATTTACACTTGAGAGAATAAAGTGTGGTTTGTTACCATTGATCAAGAGAGAAAAACATATAAAAATTTAGAGAAAATGAATTTAGATGGTGTTAGATTACACTTTATTCTCTCAAGTGTAAATCACACTTAAGAGAATTCATTCCCATTTTGACCATATTTTTTTATTAATGTATAAAGATAAATATTACCATATGGGATATTGTTAGATTTGTCTCGATGGGTACTATCGAAATATAAATTTTTCATAATTTTTAGTAATACACAACTAAAGATATTAATCATCAAAATTATGCATCGATAAGTGTGCAGTAGTAAAATATGACAATTATTTTGGGAGGGAGATAGTGTCTCTATTATTAATGATCGCCTGTGGTTACAATTACAAATAGGTCAACCGCGTATTATTTTATATAACATATCTTGTGTTTATTTTTAACTAGCGGTAAACCCGTGCGTTGCACGGGTTCCATTAAATATATAATTAAAATATTTTTATAAATAAAAAATAATAATTATTATAAATATAATAATATCATATAGTTAAATGATAGATATTAAAATAACTTATTTAACTCCTCTTCAATATATTATTGGTCAAAAAAGAATAAGAAAATATGAGAAGTTTTCTAATTTAAAATTTTATGCATTATTATTGCATATATTTGTATGAAGCCTTATTAGAGGCTGCACATCAACAAAATCGAGACATAAGAGCAATACAAAAAATGAGAGAGCATGACTAAACAAAAAGTATGTGATACAAGTGAATAGATATTAGTTACATAAGGACCGTGGTTACATTGAGAAGTATTCCAACAGTCATAAGATTTAATCGTAATGAGTATTTAATTATCATTGCATTATATTTTTACAAATTAACTATGCAAAGGTTAATTTATAGCATAAGAAATTAGAACTCTTTATGCAAAAACCACAATAACACATGGAGTTTTATTCTTTTCATTTTAGTGTGCCGTTTCTTTTGTAGATAATCAAAAGTCACACTATTAATTTGTGTTTCCAATTATTTGCAATTAAGCATAAAATAAATCTCATAACCGATTTCAATTATTTTTTCTTCTATGGACTAATAATAGACATGTTATTGTTATCGTATTTATCAATTCTTTTTTCTAAAAAGTCCGATATCAAATATAAAATTATATTCATAGTTATACAATAACTTTAGTAAAATTACCTATTATTAATGTTTTTTTCTAAGGAAGATATTTTTTTTTGTTTGTTTATCAGAGAATTTTTTAGTAAAGTTGAACGCAAAAATGTCAATATAGTGCAATTCAGTTTTTTCTCAATTATTTATCATTAACAAGAAGAGAAAAAAAACTCAAGAAAATTAAAGTTGGAGAGTGGCGGCTGTTGAAGAGAAAGAGACGATTAGGAGTAATATTTATTTCAAAGGATTGTTTTATTGTTATTCCTACAACAACAAAAGTTATATATTAACAAATTCCAGTTTATGTATCCAAAAAAATAATTCCAATTTTTTATTCATGACCATAATATTGTCAATAGAAGATGACATACATATAATTTTGGATCTTAATTTTGGATTAAATTAACCCTCCCTCCTTTCAAGCAATTGTAAGTGGAGATAAATAAACAATATAAAATCAAATCATGAACAACGTTACACCAAACACCAATCTTCATCTTCATATTTTTCTTCTTTAATTTGTTCAACAGGCAATGGAATCTTCACTTCTTTTTCATCTATAGTGCATGAATAATTTACATAATTATCAATATGGTCAACCTTTTCATCTTCCACCTCCGCATCATCCATATAGCAATTACTAATATGGTTCAAGGTCCTGGTCGCGGACAACCCGTCTAGCTTCGAATCGGATTGATCCATGAACTGGATATGCTTGGAATTACCTTTGGATTTGTTTTTTGACTTGGAGACCGGATGGAGGCGGCAACCGGTGCACCGTGACGTGCAACATTTACCCGTAAATTTGGAATGGTTGGTGGGCTTGGAAGGTACCTTTGTGAAGAGTCCAGCTGTTGGAGGTGAATCGAACCGATTGATGAATCGGGTACCGGGTATTGGGTTTGGTAGGATCTGATATGTCCTCACCATACCATGTTGTTTACCCTCTCTCTTCATTTTGTTGAATTGGGGTTTGGGCTAAAGAGATTGATGAAAAATAGATGAATGAATTGTGATTATATAATGAAGTAGAACTTCTTGGGAAGCAAGGTGAAGTAGTATAGTTATGCGTGCCTACCAAGTTTTTTTTTTTTTTTTTTGGATACATATATGCGTGCATACCAAGTAGTTATCAGAATAATTGGACCAAATAAAATAAATTCATAAAATAATGTTATTATATATAAAGATTTTTTTTTTACTCATATATATAAAGATTTAAAAAAAATATATAAATTGTACCAATAAGGTTGTTTAGTTCTGATAAATAAAAAATAAGGTTGTTTAGTAGAGGAGGCTGAATTTTCAACTCATCGTAATAAATTATTTGAGTTTGGCAATTCATTCTAATTAAATAAGTGTATATAATTTTTTTTTAAAACTTGGTATCCGGCTCTATGACCGACTAATCCAATGAGACCAATCTCACTGCCCACTTGCGAGAGCCCATTTAAAGCCAGAGATTTTTTCTCTGTATGGACTTAGCCCACCAAAATTGGCACTAGGGGGGTCGAACCTGAGACCTTGAGAGGAGCATATTCCAAAAACTCAAGCCAACATCACTAGACCAACCCAAGTGAGTTAATAAGTGTATATAATTAACTAAAGGAGTTTGGCAACTCATTCTAATTAAATAATTAAACAAGTGTATATAATTAATTAAACAAGTGGTTGTCTCTCTTTCTAATAATATACTCTCTCCTCGTCCCATTTTATAAGATATACTGTACTACTTTGAATAAATGTATTATTAATATGTCTTGTTTTGACTATATTTTTCTAAAAGTATATAAATATAAATATTATCATATAACTGATATAACATATTGTTTGATTTATTTCTATTAATATTTTCAAAATATCAAATTTCTATAATTTTTACTAATAGACAATTAAAGATATTCGTAATCAAAATTATGTATCGACATATATGCATTAGTCAATGAGTTCTTATATATTGGTGCGGAAGGAGTATACAACACAATCATACTATCAACAAAACAAAATGCAACACACTCAAACGTCATATATAACCTTTCACTTTCTTTTTATATACACAAAATAATACTACTTCCGTCACTAATTATAAGACCTTGTTGGACCACTGCACGTACGTCAATGCACAATTTTGATCACTAATATCTTTAATTGTTTATTAGTAAAAATTATAAAAGTTTAATATTTTGAACATACTCATCAAAACAAATTGAACAACATCTTATATGCTAATATTTACATTTATATATTATTAAAAAAAAATACGGTCAAAACAAGATAATTGAATAGTATATTTTTGTCAAACAGCGTCTTATAATTAGGTACGGAGGTAGTATATACCATTGAAATTCACATAAATTTTGAAGTTTTTGTGTTCGAATTCGAGTAAAAATGTTTAACCTAATATTCCTTTCGTTCCTTTCTTAAGTGTCGTTTTAGATTACTGAACACATGTCAATGCACAACTTTGATCACTAATATATTTAATTATCTATTATAAAAAATTATGAAAATTTATAATTTGAAAATATTCGTCGAGAAAAATAGAACAACATCTTACATGCTAATATTTATTTTTATATATTAATAATGCGCATGATTCTCAAACGACAATTAAAAAAGAACGGGAGGAGTAATATATTAATATTTGTCTGTTAAACTATAACTTTGTCAACACCTTTTCGTATTCTTCTTTTGTTTGTTCATAACCATTTTTTTTATTTTAAAAATGTACTCTCTCGTTAATGTAATTGGACTACATAGAAAAAAATTGATGCTAATTTATAATATGAATTTAATATAGATAAGAAGCAAATATTTTTACATATAAGTATTTTCCCATACACTTTAATATTTTAATATACATTAAATATCTTTTCTATTTTGGCATGATGTTTGGTTGAAAGTTGACATGGAATTAATTATCTCGGAAGGAAAACGCTAATTAGTGTATTTGGGTCACTAGTACCATTGAAATGCAACATTGAAGAGTTTTTTTCAACCACCGCATACCTTTTTTTATTGGACGACACCTCAAATTTCGTGATGACATATATCTTTCCTCGTTGCACTTTTTTTCCCTGAACTCAGCTACAAATGACTTAGGTAGCGTTGCATGGATACAATTGTACCGTAAAGAAAACCAATAAGTTATTATAAGATACTATACTTAGAAACAGAATTTTTACGAAAATACCATACAAAGTGATACCTCTTCATCAATCAACACCATGTCAATACTAATCAACTGTTTTTTGTCATATACATGCAAATTGTCCCACATTCGAGCAATGCACACTTTAATACTACTATCATTTGTCGCATTGCTTTGTTTAAAAGACTATATGCGGCATGATCTCCAGCTTTCCTTGCCCTGTAAGGAAAAGAATAGCTTAAATCTATTGCAAACAAAAACAGTGCACATGAATGTATGAAATGCAAAAGCAATACACTTACTTGTTGGCACCATCCTGAGAAGCAGACATATTGTGGTAACACTCTTAGATGCTTGATCAAAATATTTATCAGGTGTGAAAGGTGAAGAAATGCCTAGAAGGATTGACACATTTATATAGGAACCAATTAACTATGCAATGAAGAGAATTCCAATAGTCTTAGACAAACGTTTGTTTTTATTAGTATTGAAAGAATATATTTTGTGGTTATATAAGTCTTATATATTAGTTGGTCCCTTTTAATTAAATTTTTCATTTTTCATTTAGGGACCAATTAACTATGCAATGAAAAGAATTCCAATAGTCTTAGACACACATTTTTTTTTATTAGTATTGAAAAAATATATTTTGTGGTTATATAAGTCTTATATATTAGTTGGTCCCTTTTAATTAAATTTTTCATTTTTCATTTAGGAACCAATTAACTATTAACTATACAATGAAGAGAATTCCAATAGTATTAGACACACTTTTTTTTATTAGTATTGAAAGAATTCCAATAGTCATGAATATTTTGTGGTTATATAAATCTTATATATTAGTTGGTCCCTTTTAATTTAATTTTTCATTTTAGTTAGTTGGTCCCTTGTAAGAAGTTATATAGTGATAATTTGATAATTAAAATTAAATTGATTTAATTAAAGATAATTAAAATGATTTAATTAAAGGAGATGATGAAAAAGTTTTTTAATAGAGATTGTAAACTTTTCTTATAGAGTGTCATATCATCACAATGCTTGATTGTGAGCAACCCAACCTTTCTTTTACTAGTAAAAGATGGTATTTCCCACTATTTTTTTGTTAGTATATTTATTTAGTCCTATAAATATTTTAAATTTATTTGTAGTCCCTGAAAGTGAAATCTACTACCTTTTGCACCTTCATCTGAAATATACTTTTTGCAGCTTCGTCTGCACTCTTCCATCTCTGCCAAGTTCCATAGTCTGAACTGCGTTGGCCTATATGTCAGCTAGTAAAAGTTGAAATGGACGTTGTCAGCTAGTAACTTACTGCAACCTATACATGCCCACCAGGCCAGCGTGAACAAATCCTAAATATATCTATAAATATATTTTATTTTAAATAAAAAACTATTCCTATAAATTCTAAATAAATCTTAAATATTTAAAATAAGAATATTAATCTTAAACCCTAATATATTTTATTTGAAATATAAAATATATTTAAATCTAAAATCTTCAAAAAGATATTTAGACATTATTCTCAACGGTTTCAACTCCGACTCCTCCACTTGTGTGTGAGTTTTCAATAGCTATTGTAATTTCGTCTATTTGCAAAAAAAATATAAAATATATTTTATAAATAGGTCATCCTAAATTAAAAAAGAATAAAAAATCTATATAAAAAAATTAAAAAATATTTTGGTCAGAGTTCAAGTATCTTTTATTGTATCTTTTACCATATAAAGTTAATAAAACCGAATTTTTATTGTATCATATCACTCACACCCGATTGATGGACAATTTGCCTTCTCAATCGCTCTCAATGACGAACGGTGTATCGTTTGTAGCTCCTCTCTGTGTTTCTGCCCAATCTAGCTCCACTATCGATTGGACGGCGTACATGGAACGCCTTGTTATTGAACTCAGCAATCCCAATCTCAGAGAAAATGCTATTTGTGTGCTCTCCAAGGTTCTAATCAATCTATCTTTTAATTTTTGTTTATTTTTAACATCTTCGAACACACAAGTAATCAAAATCTTAGAGTTGTTGTCTAGCATTAAATTTAATGTGCTCCTATGTCAAACATAGATTTGAACTATGATATATTGCATAGTGATATTAGCCCTTTTTATTAGATTTAATCAAATGTTTTTTTGTAATTTTCCGGTATTTTGGAGAATTAAGATGAGATTCTAGTCATAGTTATGTCATAAAAGGTGATACGATATATGGGAGAGAAATAACCTAGAAAGGATTCACTACAATTAGGCATTATAAGTCGTGCGATAAAAATTAGATGTTTCATGTTGTTACTTCGGTAAATTGGGATCTCGATATCACAATTGTTTGATTTTCTTTAATGATTGAGATCATTAACTACAATGATATTGACGACATCAATTCCATTTTAAAATTTTGGTTATCATGTGATGCATGTATCACAGTATTTTATTATCTAGAATAACAAATCTAGCCGTGGGAAAATTAACCGTTGTCGTATCTTTTAGTTTTTTTTCTTCTATTTTTAATATTTTTCACAAAAATCCACGGATAATCAACATAGGTTTAAATTGTGTTACATTGCATTGTGAGACTAACCCCTTATACTATACTTAACCATGTTTTATTGTAATTCTAATTAACATTCTTTATGTTGTGTTTTTGATTAATTGAAATTCTTGATTGTTTATTTATTTTTATTTTCTTATATTTCAGCGGAAAGAGTTATTTCATGAACTTGCACCTTTATTGTGGAATTCTTTTGGTACTATCGCAGTACTTTTGCAGGTATGCTATATGTGACTTGCATTATATATTAAGGTTTTCTTATAATTAGGTTGCTTTCGAAGAAATATTGCTAATTTAACCAACATTCAGTAAATATTAGCCACTTGGAAATCTGTAAGTTGAGTAAAAATTAGTTTGTAGGCATCACTTACAAATGTGATTAACTTTTATTGAATAGTGTTGAATAAATTACTCACAATTATTTAAATACAGACTTATATAATAAATATTTGTTAGTTGGCTTTCTTTGCTTTAGTATTTCTACAAATTTCTTCCTTTGATTGTAATATTTATTTAGATTAATTTAAGTAGACTAAATTAACTTCTTTAAAAAAAATTGTTTAGATTATGAATTTATCTCTCTCTTTTTATATGCTTTTTTCTACCACGTAAATCTTTCACCAATTTATCTATTTTTTGAACGGAAAAATATATCATAATATAATAATCGGTCTCTACACAAGACGAACAGAGAACAGGAAAAACGGAACTACAAAACAATTTATGTTTTTCAAATTTATGTTTATACTTTTCCAAACATATATTTTTCAACATAAACACAATATTTTTTTGAGTAATAATATGGTCACACTCATCAACACACTCTTTTTGACACACCGCTTTCTATCGGTCCACATCATCACTTTTTTTAATTCACTTTACCCGGTAACCGGTTCGGCGGGTAGAAAGAGAAAAACAACAATCCTATAAGGAAAATAAAAAATAAAGAGAGAGAGAGAGAGAAATCAATTTCATTCCTTCTTCTCTGCAATTCGTTCCTCTGCCGTAACCAAAAACACGTCGCTCCTCTGCCGTAACCAAAAACATATCGCTCCTCCGCCACTCCTCCGTCGTGTCTGCTCCATCTGCACGAGCTCTTGTGTCTGCCAAAATATGTTTTAACCAATATATAGTATCGGTTGCAACCTCTCATCGCCGTTGTCAGAATCGCGGGGGAAGTTAATTGATTTTTTGGTTTCTTTTGGGTATGACTTATGAGGGAGAGTCAGAAGTATATGACTGTGATATATTTTTTTTTGACAATGATATGAATATGATATATGATAAAATTTAAAACTTATTCCAAATAGTTTACTCTAAAGTTTCTCAAAGTACTCTACCATGTTACTAATATTATTTGCTTCTTGAATGTGATAGGTTGGGGGTGTAAATTACTTGAAAAGTCTTTCTCTCTCTTACGATGTGTTTAAACTTTTTTTCTCTTTTCAGGAAATAATTTCAATATATCGTAATCTTTCACCACCAACTCTTTCTCCCGCTCAATCAATTCGAGTGTGCAATGTTCTTGCACTACTTCAGGTGAAATGAGTTTGTCCTAACAAGTTTTGACATTGTTTTTAACATAAGCACACTTTCATTATACACCAAAATACCTTATAGTCAATCATGTTAGAATTAAATGAGTTCATATAAGTAAAACATGAATTTAATTTCGCTAACACTTTTCTCTCATGTTTTTATTATAGTGTCTCGCATCTCACCCTAATACAAGAATGTCACTCATCACTGGTAATGTGAAATTTCTTATACGTTTTAATTACTCTGAATTCCGATTCACTTATGTACTTTGCCATTCACAAACGTTCATTTGATAGTGATAGAACTTGATGTCATCAGCCCCGTTTATATAATTTTGGTGGCCTATGGCCGACCTTAAAATTTGGACCTAACTATTAATTAAGGCAAAATTACACTACATGTTCTTTATCTTATTTTATTATAACACTTTGACCCTTTATCTTTTTATTGTAACAATTTAGTCCTTTATTTTTTTTTAACATTTTGACGCATCAAGAACATTATCATGGTCATTGATTGGATATATTATCATCATTCAAATTTTCATTAGATTATTCAGTATTATTTTCATTAGTGAATACTGCTCTCATGCATAGTCCTGAGATATTAGCAAATGTTACCGTAATGAATTGAAGCTCTTTTGTGCTCTCATACAATAGAAGCTCTTTTCTGGAGATCTTTTTTTCAAGTCTAGCCCCCAAGATACGATGTCATGTTTAGAATAATAGTTTTTATTGTGAGCATGTTATGGAGGCATTGACGATTAATTACATTGGTATTTAATATCAATGTGAAAGACTACTCTAGAAGTCTACATAATAGGATGTATTTGTTGAACTAGGTGCAGTCAGCCACATTCCAGAGTCGTGTGATTAAGATCAAACGGTCTAAATTTTGATGTACTTTTAAATCTTTTAACTATAAATTCCAATGTTAAAATCTTGACCCTCTAATCTTGATCAGACAACTCAGAAGTGGCTGAATTAAAATGTATATTAGTGTTTATTTTTTCAAATACATAATATAATAAAAGTTTGGTATTATTTCGTCATGGATATTTCTCATTTAAGAGGGGAAAAAAAAGTGTATTAGTTTTTCCATTATTTACACTTACTTTTCTTATTTGCAGCTTGCATACCTCACTATGTGTACCCTTTCCTTGAAATGATAAATACCTTACCACAGTTTCACTATTTGAGGGTTGCGAGTCTCGGAGTCATTGGTGCCTTGGTGAAGGTATTAATTACATCTTTGTTGAACTTCAAATTTTAATCTAAAATCTTAAAGACATTAAATTTATTTCTCCCGTCACTTATATATTATTCAAGTTTCACTTTTTTTAATAATGTTAAACTTCTAACTTCATGCTTATTACACAACATTTTCATATTAAAGAATTCTATCTATTTAAGTTTCACAGTTATGAGTATCAATAATTCTCATATTATGAGTATAATATTTCTCAACTATTCACAGGATAGTAGCAAAGAAGTTATACTTTTTCTTCTTTCAACTGAGATCATTCCATTATGCTTGCGCAGCATGGAAATTGGCAACGAATTGTCAAAAAATGTGAGTAACCCCTTATTTCAGGATATATTGTTTAATTATATATATGAATTGGACTTAGTTGCTATTTTCTTTTTACCAACTATATATAATATGTCATAATGAAAGTTGTATATATATATATATATATATGCAGGTTGCGACTTTCATTCTTCAAAAGATTTTGCTGGATGATGATGGTTTAGCTTATGTTTGTGCTACAACAGACCGTTTTCTTGCCGTACGTCGAATTCTAGACATGGTGTTGGAAAGTCATGAGAGACAACCTTCAACTCAGCTTTTGAAGCTTATAATTCCATGTTATTCTCGTTTGTCTCAAAATCGCAGGTTGGTTGAGCAATTTCAATATTTCATAATCTTAAGTGCTTTTAAAGTTTTTAATAAAAATTCTTCCATATTAAAGTAGGGCTGGAATTGCATTAACAAGCTCTCTTCCGGGTGTGTTTACAAACCCGGCTTTCATTAATTCCCTTCGTGTAAGTAATTCTTATAATTAATATAATTATGATTTGTTTGGATAAACAGATTAATGATATAAATGCTTATCATATGAGTTTATGAGGTAATTCACATTTTTAATTTGTTTACATTATTTGATATTGTTTTCAGGAAGATCCAACTACTTGGAGGTGGATGGAGCAATTGTATGAAAATATTAGGATCAACAATTGCAAATGAGATGTTGGATGGTGTAAACTAAGAAAACTAGAGTACCGGAACTCTAGCTAGGATCAACAATTGTGTGGTGGTGCTTCTTGTAAAACAACAGAAGTAACCTTGGCATTTTTGGGTTTTGGCTGAAGGATACCCTCATATTAGGAAAGCAAATTGAACAAATTTCATTTCTTTTGGATGAATGTTCCGGTATGAATATTCATATCGGAAAACTCTTCAAAATTGTTTTTGTTTTAATTTTTTTAATTTTTTTTCCTATGTCGCACATGAGAATAGATGGTAGTAGAGATGTAAATGGATATCCATTAGGGTGGATAGTATGATTTCTATGTCCGCTCATTTGGATAAATATAATATTTATTTCCTCTCCATATTCACGCAGGTATCTGCTAAACGGGTAATCCACGGATATTGAAATACCCACGAATAATTACACATATTCATGGATGACTTTTTTTAATAAAATTTATTGATGGAAAAAAATGTTTTTAGCTTCTTTAAAAGACATAAATATTTGCTAAATCGAATTTTTATCAAATATAATATAATAAGTTGCATTGACAGAAAAATAAGAAGTCTCATTATACCCAAAAAAAAAAAAGTTGTCTCAAAAGATTAAAAAGAAAATCTAACAATATGAAATGACTATTGTTTTTACAAGTTAAAAATACTAGAATTTATATTTAAGTATAAATTTTTAAATAATTTTATTAATTTATTAACGGGTCTGGATATATGCATATACGAGTAGTATTAAACCCGCATCCACGTATCAATTTAAAACAGCAATGCTATATGGCACGACATGCCATTTCGTCGGATCTTCACGAGCGCTACTTTTATTAGTACTACTTATAGCTTTTCAATTCACATATATAATGTTTATAATGTTTATTGTATTCTTTCAAACAAAAATAAGGAGCTAGTAAAATACGTACTACAATAAAAGCAATGAATATGTCATTTTTTCTACAACTTCTGTATCTAAATGTAAGATTCCTTTGTTAAAATTATGGAGATTAAAAAAGTTAATTGTGATATTTAATTTATTGATAATTGATATTATTTTTATAATTTTATTCATCAAAAGATATAATGCATTATGTTTTCTTTAGAGTATTTATTCTAAAATGTAGAAAAAGATGCACTATAATTAAAAATATATTGGTAAAGAAATAATTAATAATTTTAATTTTTTGAAAGATATCTTATAAAAAGGGACAAGAAAAAAAATCTTAAAAAGAGTTTTATATTTAGAGACGGAGATAATAATTTAAAATGGAGTCAATCAGGTTTAATTGAACCTAAGACTTCATGCATATTACCCACAATGTGTCACATCAACATTCCGTTTGGCACGTGACTAAGCAGAAAATAGACGGCAAGGACCAATTTTGATGATGGAAAAAATTGTACAATTATTTTTCACCATAAGAAAAACATAGGGACTAATCTTAATTATAAGCCAAAATATAAGGATTAAAAACATATTCAACCATTTTTTTCTCCCTCAAAACAAAGAAGAATTACTTTATTATTATGGCTATATGCATACCACAACCGTTACCATGTACCAGCATGAATGGACGAAAGATCCAATTAAGAGGCAGAAAATGAATGGTTATTAATCACTCGTCGGATTCGACAAATTTATATGTCGTACGCATAAGCATTTTCCTAATTAAAATATCTATTTATTTTATCCAAGAATATCCATTAAATTATTTGTCTTATGCCTGTGGCGGATTTTATCCGTAGGTACGGGTTTTCAAGCTGCAGATTACGAGCGGTTGAGACATTTTCACCATTGAGAAAAGCATAATCACAACTAAGAGGAAATATCCCTAGCATACATAGGTGAAGAGAAAACCCATAAAGGATTTGAACAGCGGCTGTATGGGTGCAAACTAGGGATTGAGAAGTGCCTACATAGCTACCGTTTGAGAGAGAAAATGTTATCGCTAAACCTAAAAGAAAAGAACCCTTGAATGTATCAGTGTCAAACAGTTATCCTATCTATGAATATTATTAAAAATGTTTCTTCCAAAAAAATATTATTAAAAATGTGTTTGTTTGTAATTATAAATGACAAATAGTGTACTATGTTATTTTTATATATAAATGACGAACATAGTCTTAGGTAGCTCAACTAAGAATATGGGTGAGATGGATAACTTAACTGGTTAAGCTGATTGAGCTAAGAGTTAAAGAGTTTGAGATTCTAGGGTAAGTCCTGATAATGAAAAAAGCTAACATAATAATCAACAATCTATACTTACAATAAGTCATTCAAAAAAAAATTACGAACATAGTCCATTAATGTATTTGTTTGTATTAAATCACATTATACTTTTTTTATTTTTAAGAAACTATTTTTGAACAAGTTTTTGAAGAAACTTTTAATTTAAACAAAAAAAATTAGGCAGTATTTTATCTGACAACTCAAATTCGTGGTTATATTAGTATGAGTTAAATGAGTTTTTGAGCCCTATAAATATATCAAGTTTCGTTTTAGTCCTTATAAAAAAAATTCATTAAGGTTTGGTCTACTAAAATACATGAAGTCACAATTTTAGTCCCGATTTTGTAAGCATTTTATGTGCACTCTTCACATTTTTTAATGAGTTTTTATATTTATGTTCATTATATTATAAGAATTTCTCCCACAAAAATTTACGATTTTTAACAAAATTTTAAAAAATTCATACACACTAAAAAATAAATTTAAATATTTATAAAGACAAAAGAATAATAATATAGAAAATTATATATATTGCAAATCAAAACAAAATATCGTATAGCAAAGCCAAGTATCAGGTAGCTAATTAGTAATTATATTTTATTTTTTTTGACACATAATTATATTGAAATAAAGGCCAAAGGGGTAATTTCATTAGTATCAACTTTACTATATATACATATACATGGTAAAGGGGGTGATAATCTGAAATATATATTACCATTGTTATATCTTTATTTTCCTTGCATCCATATCTTATATTGCCATTTCTTCGTCTCCAATCCCATACCCTTCTTTGAGGTTCTTCATTTTTTTTTTATAATCTTTTATGTGGTTTGTTCTTAATTATTTTGTTCCAAGATGTCTTAAATTTATATGTTTGTGTGTATTATTTCTATATCCTCATTATTTTTACACTATCTAAACTATATGCAGTAGTTCTATTCAGATGCAATTTCAATTTTCATTCAATTGGGAAATAACGGTGACAACCTCAATGGCTAGTGGTAGAAATGTTCTGGTATTTATTTTAATTGTTTTTTTTACTAATCGTTAATGTTAATTTTGCTCATATATATTTGAGTAGATACTAATAAAACTCTTTTGTTGCTTTCTTATTATAGAATTTTCCAAGGGAATACTCCAGAAATTGTTTATCAAACTCTGAATCTACCATTCATCTTTTGGATATTGCTACTGGAAAAGTGTTTAAGTCTCCAATCATTACGTCCACCAAAAATAATGAAGACAAGTATGTTTATTCTTGCTGGAAGAAGTTTGTGAAAGAAAACAAATTGAAGTTCAAAGATAGGGTTATTTTCAATGCTCCGGATGGCAACAATGTGTTACAAGTTCAAATTTTACGTAGAAGTCACCCACGTTAGTTGATATAATCTAGCATAAATAAACTTTAGTTTGAGTGTTTTTTTATTTCTTCTTCATGTGTTAAGAAGAAGTGATCACCCATGTTATTGCTTTGAATCTAGTGGTGATGAATATTAGATAATTAGACCTATGTTATTGGACTTTTTATATTAGTATTTTATTCCATTAAATAATATTATATATTCTCTTGTAATATTGTGACAAGTTATGAAATTGACATTATGAAACTCAAGCCTCATTTCTTCTTCTCAAATTTATAGCCGGTCGTTACAAATAGGTCGACCACATAATATATTTACATAAATCTCGGGAGAGGTGAGTGTAATTATCTCTTTTTTTTTTTGTATATTTAGTCCTTATAAATATTTTAAATTTACTTTTAGTCCGTGAAAGTGAAATCTACCTTTTGCACCTTCATCTTCTACCTTCGTCTGCACTCTTCCATCTCTGCCAAGTATGTCAGCTAGTAAAAGTTGAAATGGATGACTAAAGCATACACATTGTCAGGTAGTACATGCTCAGCCAGACCAGCGTGAACCTGAAATCTGTATTGCTTGCGTTGGAAACAAGCTACTTTCTCTGACACTGGCAAGTTCTATTTATAGTAGTACAGAGGATTAATCTTTTTAGCAAGATCTTTTGAATCTTCTTCACCTAAATCCATTTTATTTGTCTTATTGCATACTATATATGGGCCAGAAGTAGACACACAGGCCTATTTCTGCACAAAACGCGGGAGTGTCGTCTATGAATAGACTATGCATACATATGACTACAAGAGAGAGATATTAGTAGGCTGTTTAAAAAATAGTTATAAGCAAATAATTCACATTTTTTTTATTCATAGAGTACTGTGCTACTATGTTGTGTAAGAGCATCTTTAGTGAAGTAAATTAAGTTACTTTTTTATGGTCCAAAATGATTTATAGGATTTAAAAAATTAATATTGGAGACTTGGAGTAGTTGATTTAAGTAATTTTTATTTTAATGATGGTTATTTATAAAGAGCCAAAATTTGATCCTACTTCAACATGATTATAAAAATAATATTATTGTATGTTTGAAGTAGTGATAGTTAACTCTAGATTGGTTTTAACCGATTAAAAAAATGTTTTTTATATAGATTAGAAATTAGAATGAGTTAGTACACGTGTGTTGTAGAGTGAACCTGAGATATTTTTAGTGAAACTGTGTGTGTGTAGTCAACAGTATGCTGAATATAATTAACCACATGCTGATTAAAATATATTAACCATCTAAATTGTTATAAAAAGAAATAACACAAGATTGATTCATTTGATAATTTGTTGCTATATCGGATTATTTAGGAGATGAAAAATAGCTAACTAGTGAAAAATCAAAGCGGATGCGGATGAAACTCGATAAATGGATCTGAAATGTTGAAGAATAAAGGAATGAATAATTAATAGCTCTAATTAATATTGTTCAAAATGGTGTGTCCATGTGCTTCACACACCAAATAGATGAAGTGCTTTTGACATTAAAAAATAGCAGTACTTTGGGACTGGACCAAAATATAAATTTCCAAAAAAACATTCATCAGAGTCCCAAGTTACATTCATGAACAGGGTCCTCAACCAAAACTCAACTGTAAAAATCAAAACTATAATCAGCCAAAACTAGCCGGTAGTAACTCATCCAGACCATATATTATACTTTGCTTACCATTGAATTGCTGCAAAATTCCTTGTTTGTTAATAAGATCAAACTTCCCTCCATTTCTCACATGTTTGTTGTGTTTAAACGTCGTATATGGGTATCCTATGCTTGCATGGATTGTAACAACTTCAAAGCCAATGCTTCTTGCTCCGCCAATTGATCCCTCGAGGCTTGTTTTCTTTCACCCTCATCACTGTCACTATCGAAGTATATTTTACTCTTGTTATGCCGTCTATTTACTGTTTCATCTCCTTCTGACCCAGAAATATCATCTTGGCTGTCCTCTTCTTCCTCGTCACCACCCTTCCATTTCATTTTTTGCTTAATTCTTTTTTCTCTAAGTCGCTGTCGCTCTACAAGTTTGTCTTCCTTGTCTGCCTTCTTCAAATCCTCTCGCATCCTTTTATAGTATTCAGCTTTTTGTTCTGCACGAATATGAGATAATGAGATGCCAAAATAAATGGAACAATATATTGAAAGCTTAAGCAATGGTCACATATATAAACAATAACTGAGTCACACAATATTGTGAACAGATGGAATCTAGCCATAATTAGGTTATTGAAGACTTGAACTCAACAATGATCACAATTCACATACAATGTAATAGCAAATACGAAAGGGATCGGTGATATCATACTACCATACACCATAATGGCTGCCTATCTATCAGTGCATACAAGGGAAAATGCCCTTATTCTTTACTCGTGCATTAATTTAAAGTTTAAAACATTTTTTATCATTTTAATACAATTACAAAACTAAGGAAAGAAATGAAGCCACGATGCTAGTTTACCATAACTGAATCTTTGTCAAATTTGACTTCCCGAACAAAACACCATAACATCGAAGTTACATATTAAAGTTTTGAATCAACTGAAAAGAAAAACAGTTGGAAAGGGAGAAAATTTGGCATTCACGTGCTTCAAGATTATAGATAATGCAATTAATAGCTTACACATAAAAAGACAAGGATTTAGTTTTATTTTATAAAATTATTATTGCTGTTCAAGATCTGCTTCAATTGCACATACCTGGATCAAGTATTGATGTTCCTTTGCCACTTTGTGGGTCAGCAATCGTGGCTAGTGGAGGAAGTGTGTTGCCTTCATCATCGAATACAACCCGCTTCCCCAGTGGTCTATGCAAGTTAATCTTGAGCTTTTTCTTCTTTAATAAACGAGTTGCTGGCCTGCATATAAAAGATCTAAATCAGTAGAAAAAAGAGCAGAAATATCATAAATCCTACTTCATAAAAGAAAGCTGATTTAGAACTTTTCACAAGCCATCTTAAGATTTTATATGGCAAGTCCACTAGTGAAACCAGAAGACTTGTCTGCCCCATTTGAAATTATAAAATACCAAAGCAACATAGTCAAATAAGTTGTCTAAACTTTTTTCACTATACTACTGAACTCATGTATAAATAGGGACATACACTAATTCTCCAATTTCAGTTGACGTCATGTTGCCTTCATTTGAGGTATCAGCCGCATGAAGAAGATCGTTTTCAGTTTCCTCATCTTTGAAAACAACTGTGGCTGGCTTTCCTCTAGAACCTTCCAAGACATTTTCCTTATTTCGAACCTCTGGTTCAACTAAACTTGATTTTGTTGACACGGCTTTGGATTTAATATTCCGGTTTAGAAAACGGATTTTGGGGGTCATTGGAAGACCTAATGATGCTGAATACTCATCAATAGGAAGTTTCAAAACATCAAAGATCTCTTTATCCTTTTGGAGATGGATGGACCTCAAGTATGTGACAAATGCCCTTTGGGCACGCAGCTGAAGTTCTGGGTACTTGACCAGTAAAGATGCTAACAAACTGGACACTGGTTGTAGTAGTTCTTTCCTAGGCTGAATAACCAGCAAATAAAGAATGGTAAGCAAATGCCAGACAAAACATAAGACAGACAGACAGACACCAAGCCATATAAGAAAATGACATCCTTAAATCTGACACCTTGTTGTTCAAATGCATTTGCAGAGAAAATTTACCTTGGTCAAATGCACTGGAACCTTTGCTGCTTTTAATTTTTCAAGCATCTGAGTTTCTGAAGGCAATAGGAATAAAACTGACTTTCCATCAGATTTATAACGAGCAGTGCGGCCAACTCGGTGTATGTAAGATGCTACATTCTCAGGACAATCTACCTACAGGAATGTAAGAGAAAAGTTAGATTCTAACCATAATAACAAACTTTCATCTTCCAATACCCCCACCTTAAAGACTTAAGACTTGCTCTAGACAAGAAGCAAGAAGAGAATCACCTGAACAACCCAGTCGACTGCCTTATTAAAATCAAGGCCTCTTGCGGCCACATCAGTTGAAAAGAGAACTGAGCGCTTCTCACAGAACTCGGAATATATTGCCATTCTTTTTTCCTGCTTCATCCTCCCATGAAGGCATTTCAACGGTATACCAGGGTGAAGTTTCTTAAATGCCTCAAACACGTATTTTACCTATTAAACAGAGATGTGGATGTTTAATGTGATATGGAAGATATTTGAGCTCAAAAGTGGAAATTAGCACCCAAAAAAACAGACATGAACATGAAATCTTTTCAAATCACAATAATTTTTCGCTGTTTACAAGTCATAATAATAATCAACAATCCGTCCAGCAAATCCTTTAAAAGCATTCCAATTACAATAATCACAATGAGCACAGGTTAAAACCCAGAACAAAAGTTTGACAAATGCAAACTAAGGGACTGTTTGGTTGATTTCTTAATTTTACATTTTTGCGGTTTGCTTTTTAAAATAATTTGACCTATTTTCATGAACATGTGATTCAATCAAGTAAAAAATGTCCTTGATAAAGGACAGAGAAATGGAATTACCTGTTTACAGCTAGATAGAAAGACAAGTGTTCTTGACTGTAAATGCGTCTTTATGAAACTCCATAACATATCTAACTTTTGATCCAAGGGAACAGTCATCACAATTTGCTTCAAAAGAGTAGGAGTGGCAGTTATAGACTCTTCGTGCACACTTAGATACTCCGGGTCCTTCAAACTTAATCTTGCGAGATCTTGAACCGACTTTGTTTGAGTTGCCGAGAACAGCATGGTTTGTCTGCGCTTTGGTAATTGTGAGATGATTGCATTTAGTTCCCTCTTGAATCCACTATCAAGAATACGATCAGCCTCATCTAGTACCAACACCTGTATCCAAGAAGTCCACTCAGTCGTCAGCTATTTTTGCAAAACATAAATATCTGTGATCAAGGTTCATTTAACAAGACCATTAAAAAAATCATCATTTAAGAAGAACAACAAACTACTTACTTTGGAAGTTAAGATTAGAGCCATTTTTGATAAACTTCATAACAAATACTTGTTAAAAAAAATTGAAAAGATTATCTACAAGTTTTTTTTTTATAAAGTTGGGCATATCTAGAGTTTTTTAAACCAATAGTTTTTTGTATAAGCTGACATTAACTTGAAACTCTCTCCTTTCACTTCTTCAATTCACAAACTCCTATACGTTTGTAAGGACTTTACTTTTAAAGGAAGAAACTAAAGGAAGAACCATAAACTTGCTTTATTGAGAATCTCCTATAACTCTATATAAGTTAAAAGCTATCCCAATTAGCCCTTAGTATGTTATTCTTGAAAAGAGCTCAACCACATAAAAATCTAGCCACATATATACTGTCTCAACCACAGTTACTAAATCACCTAGTAAGCTAATAGAAAAAAGCAAAACAGAATATGACAGTTATTAAGGCAGGCAACATGGCAGACAATGTGCGTTAAAAGAAATTTGGAAGCCAAGTTTGAGAAGATGAAATTATTGTTATTCTCATTTCATGTATTCCAAATAGTAAACACAGATTATATGGACCTTCATCTCTGAACAGTCAAAGTAGGGAGTTTCATCCATGTGTTGTAGAAGGCGACCGGGTGTGCAGATCAATACATTGAGCTTGTTAACACTTTCTTTCTCAATCGCAACTTCCTTACGACCACCAATGAGGAGGCCAGCACTAAAACCGTGGTTCTTCCCAACAGACGTCAACACATCAAATATCTGAGCAGCTAATTCTCTTGTAGGTGATATGATGATGCTCCCAACCCCAGCTTCAACATCCCATTTCTCTCTATACAATTTCTCCAACACCTATCATTTAAAAAAAATCCCCACAAATCGAATAAAATTTAACATAAAAAAAAAAATAAAAATCATCACTTTGGTCTCAAACTTGTACAAGTGTCTAATTTAATCTTGAGAAAACCATTAATTTAGTACATCATGCATCACTTATTAAGAAACCAAATGTAGAAATACTCTCTTTGACGTTGTGTATTCAATATCTTAAAAGTTCAAATTTTGGTTTTTTCAATAGAAAAATCTTCTTTTATTTCCCTTTTTAGTTACTTAACAAGTGTCATTATTAGCAAGACCTAAATAATAAATACTAGTACTTAAACTATATGAAATCCGTGAAGTAAGTTCTTAACTATATAAAACCCACCTCTCGAATCCCTAGTATCTCTTGACAATATATAGCAACAGAGACTAATTTGACTAAATTTCATATAGTTTAGACACTAACTTCATGAATTTCATATAGTTTAAATACTAGTTTAAGGAGCACATATTAACTTTATATACTTTAGGGACTAAGTAAGAAAGAAAGCTATACTTTAAGAGACTTAATTGTTGGTTTACGGATTAATCTTTCAAACTTGCCAAGTGACAACAACTAAATCCCTAATCTAAAATTGAACACTTTCAATCAACTTAGAGACTAAATTAATCAACCCAAACAATTTCTAGTAGCAAAATACTAAAATAGTGATTAACTAAAAAAACACAGATAATCAACTTTAGCAAACTTTCACCATAATCATTCAAATTTCCAAAGCAATGAAAACATAACCCTAACCCTAATATAGTTATCAAAGCACTCACAGGGATAATGAAAGCAAGTGTTTTTCCAGAACCAGTTTTGGCGGCGCCAAGAACATCACGACCACATAATGAATGAGGAAGAGAAGCTCTTTGAATATCAGTCATGGAAACGAACTTCGAAGCTCGCAATGCGTCTTTGGTCTTCTTCGACAATGGCAACTGTTCAAACCGTACAACGCCGGCGTAGCGAGAGAAAGTATTGTCGCCGAGACGACCGACGGGGGAGTTTTTGGGGAGAGGTTTTAGAGACATTGGGTTCGTACCGGAGTCTGGTTTTTGAGCTTGAATCCATGAATTCAAGAGGTTAATTTCATCTTCTTCTGAAAGTCGTTGTTGCTTACGAAATTCCTTTGATTTAGGTCTCCTCATTGTTCTGCGAGAGAGAGAGAGAGAGAGAGAGAGAGAGTTGCAGCAGTGAAGAGGAAGCTGGAGGTTGAAGATGAAGAGAAACGGCGTCGTTTAGGTTTCGTTTTGCGGCAGAGTTTGAAAAAGATTCTTTCGTGAATGAAAATGAGAACGAAGATTGTTTGTTATAATGGGCCAAGATGAATTGAAAACACTGGGCCATTATTTTTTATTTGGTACAAAAGGCCCATTTTATCAAAGGAAATGGGGACACAAAAGAAATGGGTACAAACAACTGCACAGGATTGTTAGGTCTTGAGCATGTTTGTATTTTGGTCAAAATTTTTAGTATTTTTAGGAGTTAGTTTAGAGTAAAGTTGAGATTTTTATGGGTTAGTTTATTTAAAATTGAGATTTTTTGTTTAAAACTAAGATGTTTATGGATTAGTTTATGGTAAAATTGAGATTTTTTGTTAAACTATTTATTTAGATATTATGTCACATGTGAAATTTTGTACGGTCTTTATAATTTTGTTTGCTCCGCTCGACTCATTTATAGGGACACTTGTGTTATAATGTAAATGTATAAATTCGAATTTCGAACATCCCATTTATTCACATGATAGAATTTACCAAAAAATAAAGACTCATTTAGCTGGGGGGGGGGGGGGCATATTTTTTTATCCTTTCTTTTGCAAGGTAGTATTGTCTTTTAAAAGGAGAAACACTTAAATGGTCAGTGATTAAACTCACTTTTGGTCAGAACCAACAAAAATTTGACACCTCATAAATAAATAAATAAATATATACGTGAATTCGAAACTTTGTCATCAACAAACGAAACAAAACATATTGCAACCACACCCACCACCAGCCACAACCATCATCAAACATATTTTCCGATGACAAACCTTGTTCCTTCCACCTCGGCGAAAATGCTCTTTGTCTTGATATGAGAATGTGATGTGCACGACGCGACGACGTCTACCTTGTTGGTCGCCGACGGAGGTTGTTAGTTTGGTAGCTAATCTTGAACTCTCCTCTAGCAACGCCCATTCAGATCACGTTAACCGGTGGTGGCGAACTTCCTGGACGGAGAAGGAGATCAAATTTGCCTCTTTGATTCAAAGTTTGGGCGAAACTAACTTGTTTTGGTTTTTTTTGAACAAGAACTTATTTTGGTTTAATTTGTGTCTTACCTAGGTTTTGTTGTCATTATGAGAGATGAAAACAATGGTATGTGAAAAACATCTTACTTTTTATTATTTTTTAATTGCTTTTTATGTGTTGTCAAATTTTGGTTGGTTGAGACCAAATTTTATTTCTTGGTCATATATAGGTCCACAAAAGAATATTTCTTTTAAAAAATTAAGCATACACATCTCTCTCTATCTCATACTTCTGTTATACCAATCAATCAATACATTAATTAAATTTTATTATATTTCTCATCTATTTCTCTCTTCTTCACTCTCTCTCTCACCTAATTATCTCTTCTCACTTTCTTCGCAGTACAAAACACACCATTAAAGTATTTTTTGGAGTGGAGGTTGCAAGATCTTCTAGTGGTATTAGTCTTTGCCAAAGGAAATATGCTTAGATATTATTATCAGAGAAAAAGTTGGATTACTACAAGCACCAAGGATTTCAATTACCCTAAACTAGACAACCCTAAACTCTAAACATGGAAACATACTGATTCCAACTGTCAATTAAAACTAAAAAAAAAAAAAAAACAGGACTAATGTTTGAGTGGGAGTAAGAAAGTCGCAACTAGATACATATTCTTGAAGGTCTAATGCAAAGTTTCTAAAAAAACAATTTCTTATAGGAGAATGTTAACATGTGCATATATGACATATGTTAAGGTAGTAAAAATAGAAATTATATTTTAGAATTTGTGCATTTTTAACTTTTCAAGCATTAAATGTCTTATATCATTAAATGTTAAATTTCTATATTAAGATACTTTATCATGTGCCTTATATGCACATGTTAACAAGACCCTTTCTTATAAAGAAAAAAAAAGAGTTTCTTTTAATTTTTTTTTTTTTAAAAAAAGAAAACCATGTGCTAGTAATTAAACTCGTCATAGCGAGTATATATACGAGTTTACTCGAGTTAACATTCGTTGTTGTAAATGTGACTCATCATTCAATGATTTATCAAGAGACTACAACAACAAATAATTAGGTATTGTTTGTTTCAAAGGAAAGTGAAAAGGAAGGAAAGTGGAAGGATTGAAAGTTTGTTGGGAAACGTGCTTCCATCGTTTGGTATCCATGTCAGAGAAGAAAGAAAGTTTTATTTTGGTGAGTCGCACACCTAAAAACTTTCCGCTCAATGTTGCGAAGAAAACTTGTTATGGGCATCTATTATGACAAAATCACTAAAACACCCTCACTTATGAAGCATATATTTTGGACCAAACTTATGTCCAGTTTGATGTACACAGTTCTTACTGTGCTAGATACATGAGGGAAAATTATTTTTATTTAAAAATAATTTTATTTTTCTTTTTTTAATTAAAAAATATAAATAACTACCTTTTTACGAGAGAAACTGGAAAAACTGCATCTAAAGAAATGCATATAAGTTTTATTTTTTATTTTTTATCCTGCACGTTCTCATTTGTTCTCCAGACATGGGTCCCACGCCTGTTGTTCCAAAAAGACTAGACTATTCTCTCACATGTTGTTCCAAAAATATCATACAGCCAAAAAATCAATTTTTAATACAAAGGACATTTATATCATTTAATAAATATTTATATTTCATTTTCTTCTCACTTTCACTCATACCAAACAACTAAAATATCATTTCACTTTTCACTTACTTTCAACTCACATTCTTTCCTTTCATATTATTTCCTTTCACTTTCTTTTCTCATCCAAACAAACCATTAAAGATGACTACTCCAATAATTTAACTAGATTTCAACAATATTGATTTAAATTTTAAAGAAAATCTAATCTATTGAATAAACAAAAGATTGCATATATGCCTGGAGATTGATAAATTGTCAGCACCATAAAATTAAATATTTTTTAATACTATGATCTATTTATTTACAGAGGGCATACTGTCATAACATAACATGAGTATATGTAATAAAGCGTTTATGAAGATCAGTCATAAGCATCTTTGTATGAAAAAGTGGACCCTATATTATTTGTCACGAAGGTTTTACTAGGATCGGTGATGAGAGACTGAACTGTTATACTAAAGTCATTGCGTGTTGAGGAAAAGAAGGAGAAAGTAAAGAAATCAGACTAAAATGCCTACAGGCCAACTCGGCCACCAGCCAAAAACCTAGGCTTGGCCCACCAAAAGTGTCGGTTTAAACGGTTTGGTTCGACAGGCCTGATCCATTTGTCACCCCTAAATACGACCAAGTGCTTACCACTACACCAAAAACAATTGATTTTAAGGGACTAACATCATTGAATCTTAATGCTGACGCTCTGATTAAATTTGAACATTTTCACACAAAATGTGAACCTTGTGACCTGTTTGGATTTCAATTTCATTTTTAAGCAAAATAACAATAAATTGTAAAAGTATCACTATGCATTGTTGATATTTCAATTTTCAACTATATATTGGTATCCATGAAATGCAACACAACAATCATACTTTTTGAAATTTTTATTGTCAAAAAATAAAATCATATTTTTTGAAAGTACAACAATCATCTGCAGTACTATAAATGTACTATTATTAAAGAATGATGATAAAAAGTATAAACATAACAAAAAAAGTAAAGGACGTTATAAACCAAAGTACCAAACCGTAGTAAAATTCACATGTCTAAAAAATCATCTAAAATAGTATAGTAAAAGGAGGAATCAAATTCCACCAGACAAAATCCTGGATAGAAATGCCATAATTAGTTAAATTGTCAGCACATTCCTTAAAGATGGTGTAGTATAGTAGTATAAGAAACGTACAATATGTTTTGAGTGGGTTCAATGCAGTCCAGGTTCATGTGTATGACAATCCAGAAATTTAAACTATATAATGATGGCTTCCATATAAATATTTTCCATAATTTATAACATCCCAATCTTCCTCTAGAAAAATAGTACTCCATTGGTATCAATTTTTTTTTTTTTAGAGTTTTGCAAATACACATCTGTCCTTAATTATAAGACCATGTTTGACCACTGCACGTACGTCAATGCACAATTTTGATCACTAATATCTTTAGTTATCTATTAGTAAAAATTATAAAAATTTAATATTTTGAAAATACTCATCAAGCATTTACATACACACATATACATAATATATCATATAAGTGTTGAATTATTAAAAATATAATCTTTTAATTAACAAAAAATTAGTTGGTTCAAGTGGTAAGAGTTTTCAGTCTCTTAAGTAAGTGGTCAAAAGTTTGATATTTGACTCTTGCGTATGAACAAAATCCGATTGAGGGGAAGAATTCATTTTTTGTGCTCCGCATATTTCTCGGAGACGATTAGTCATCATGTCACCATTAAACAAGAACTTCGTAAATATAGCACGATAACAAAAAAAAAAATTACATGGACAGTGCAACAGAAAAATCTACATTCATTTTTATTATTTTACTATTTTTCGACCTTCGGTGTGATAAACTTCTGGATCCGTCCCTGATGAGAGGTAAAAAAAAAAGTCTAAACATAAATATATAAAGTACAAAAGGAACAAATTAATGGAAAAAACTATAACGAGTGTGAGAGAGCTACCACAAATTAATTATTGTTTCAAACTTAGTTTGAATCGTGTTACTCAAGGAAAATGACTTAGATGTGATGCCGATAACATAAAAGAGGCTACAGACGACCATGCAGACATGACACGGCTGCGACCAACACAGTGGTGGTTCTGAAGCACAAATTGTTTTGATTAAATGTTCAAATGTCTCTGGAGATGACAAATGAAGTGAATGCTCACATACCATACATGACAAGATGTGCCGCTATATGGTGATGGTGGTATCTCCGGATGGGCATGAGTTATTATATATAAGGAATAAATTTATGCATGGTGTATAAATAAATCTCCACCATTAAATTGAATATAACAAATCTCCAAACACACTATTTCAGAAAGTTGTAATCCAAAACTATTTCACTGTGAAATGATTTTGTGTATTATTTATGCATGGTGCATAAGGAATTTGCTTATACACCATAACCGCTTCCCTCCGGATGCATTTGAGATCGGTGTTGATGTTGTTGGCCACAAGATAGTCAGAATCGAGATCCTATGCATGATCGGGGAGGTGTCACAAGATCGTAAATAGGAGTATATATAGTAGCATAAATGTGACCCATCTTTCAATGATTTACCAAGAGACTACAACAACAAACAATTAAAGATTGCTACACCTAATTTAACTAGATTTCAACAATATTTATTTAAATTTAAAAGAAATCCAATCTATGGAATAAACCAAAAAAAATACAACCAAATTTGTTCAATGCCAAGCTAATTCCAAATTTCATCTAAATTGCATACATTGAACCAAAGCTTAAAAAAATTTCCAAATATCAATTCCACAGAATATTTTGTGCTAGATCATCAGGTGGAGTTATACTAAACGCCGGAGATGGAAATCTCCAAAGATCAAAAGGATCTCTTTCATAACCTTTTGGAATTGAAGTAGAGTCATCTTCAACAATACTTTTTCCTTTATTGAGAGAACTTGGTTCATCAAGTGGCACCCCAATTGATGGATTAGTGGGTTTGAGCACAACAGCCACAAATTTATTTGAGGCTAGTAGTGGGTCAGGCACATGTTCTCCGGGTGAAGGCGGCATCTCAAAGTCTGAACATTCGGAAAGATATTCATCATCTATTTGATATTCTGCCAATTCTGGAGGACTTTCATTTAAGTCAATACCAATACATGTTTTTTTATTTCTTGTGTTTTGGTAAAGACCATTCAGATTATCGACCCCTTCAACTTGTGTAAATATTTCAGGAGAGAAGTAAGCTTTCCCTTGCAAACCAAGATCATTTCCTACTTTTATTGTGAGAAAGTATCCTCCAGGAAATGCTCCGTTAAGAACACCGGTGAATTTCATTCCAGGATACAATACATTGTCTGGTCTTGGGTGTTTATTTCGACGATCACCCAAATTCGTTTTACATGAACCTTTCATCTTTCTTACTTCATCACCTTTTGGAATTGAAGTAGAGTCATCTTCAACAATACTTTTTCCTTTATTGAGAGAACTTGGTTCATCAAGTGGCACCCCAATTGATGGATTAGTGGGTTTAAGCACAACGGCCACAAATTTATTTGAGGCTAGTAATGGGTCAGACACATGTTCTCCGGGTGAAGGCGGCATCTCAAAGTCTGAACAATCGAAAAGATATTCATCATCTATTTGATATTCTGGAGGACTTTCATTTAAGTCAATACCAATACACGGTTTTTTATTTCTCATGTTTTGGTAAAGACCATTCAGATTATCGACCCCTTCAACTTGTGCAAATGTTTCAGGAGAGAAGTAAGCTTTTCCTTGCAAACCAAGATCATTTCCTACTTTTATTGTGAGAAAGTATCCTCCGGGAAATGTTCCATTAAGAACACCGGTAAATTTCATTCCAGGACACAATACATTGTCTGATCTTGGGTGTTTATTTTGACGATCACCCAAATTTGTCTTACTACCCTTTGAAGATGAACCTTTCATCTTTCTTATTTCATCACCTAATTTGTCTTTGCTCATGGTTACTTTACTATCTGCAATAAGATAAAATTGAACGTAAAACAATTATATTATTTATTTATCAAATAATCATAGCATATAAAAGATCATTAAGTATGCATATTGAGGAAATAAGCACAAAATACATATAATTTTTTAATAGAGAAATTGCTAATGTAATGAAAAATTGTTAGTAGCAGAGATCTAGCACTGGATTTTTATTACATATTAATACTCATTAGGTGTCTTAAATCTATAACATAGGAGAAGCATTAATTTATGCAACATGATCCAGCTAATTAGATACTAAGAATATATAATTTTCAATCCTAAAGACACAAAATGCAAGAGAGAATTCAAATCCATGGCAAAGGTAGGAATTTACCCCTCAAACAAATTCAAGAATTTTGTAAAAATTAAACATTTAACTAGCATTTTTGTGTTATTTAATCATACATCAAGAAACATTTAACAAACATTCAAACTCGAGAGACTACTCCTCTCTTAACTCTCTTTGTCTATGCATTTAGAGGTCCACGAATAAATTGATCCAATGTTTGAGAGATCGAAACCCTAATCAATGGATATATATGAATTCCAATTAAAATGAAAAATTATACTTTTTTTTTACTCAATGAAAGATTCTGCTAGACTAATAGGATAATGTGATTTACAAAAAAAAAAAAAATCATAAACACGCAGAGATACGAAATACACAATACATATAATTCATCACATATGTAGTTGACAAAACAAATTGCAATGGAAAATACCATAGATAAATTATCTTCCAACCCCATGATTCTTTTTCACCCATTGGATTTCCATTTTTTCCCTTCGATAAAAAAATCAGTTTTTGTTTACCAAATTTTTTTGTCTTGAAAAAAAAATCGGGTTATGTTTACGAAATTTTCTCGGGATTTGCAGTCGAAAAAAATCGACTTCTGAGTACCGAATTTTTCTGCAAGAACAAAATTAGAATATTATGGGTGAAAAAGAATCATGGAAAGTTGGAAGATAATTTTTCAATATCATACTTAGCACGATTTTCTGCTTCGGTGCAACAACGTTACCAACAATGATCTTTGGGATACATGAGAAAAATAAAAAATAAAAAATACATAAATTACAAGAACACTAGATCTACATGCCAATCAATACAAATATCGTACATAAATTATTCAAACATTGCACCAATAAAAATTAATACTTTTATAAAGTGAACAATAGAGATTAAAAGATGAACGACATACCGATTAGAGTGGTGGGGGGTAAGGAAGGAACTGAAAACAAAAACAAGAAAATAATGTATATGATTTGAGCAATTGAGACAGTATGAGATAGAAGAAGAGATATATTTCTTACCCATCTCTATTTATTTATAGAGAGGTCATACTGTCACAATATGAGTATGTAATAGAGCGTTTTTGAAGAATTATAAGCATCTTCGTATGCAAAAGTGGACCCCACTGTCTGTCACGAAGGTTTTACTAGGGTCGGTGATAAGAGACTAACTGTTATACTGAAGTCATTGCGTGTTGAGGAAAAAAAGGAGAAAGTAAAGAAATAAGACAAACATGCATTTATCATCTCTTTTTCACAAATAAAACACATACTACTGTATATTTTAACTTTTTCAAAGATGATTTTTAGTTTTTTTTTTTAAAAAAAAAAAACTTGTCAAATAACCATTTTCTTTAAATTGTTAATGCAAAGATGTTTTATATTTCTTTTTACAAACAAAAATGAGTATATAATATAATTCATTTACCTTTCTTGTTGGTCAAAAGAATTCACTTTTACATTCATTGAATAGGATGAAAAATATTTTTATGATAATGATTGTATAAAAATTAAAATATTTATTTATGGAAATAATAACAACTCTTTTATTTTTTGAAAAAAAAAATTCTAGTAAATATTAAACTCTTGTTATTTTTTATTCGGTCAACATGGCAAAAAAAGTAATTAATTATAATTGCATTAGAAGAAAGTAATAAATTATTATTTTTTTGAAGGAAATTATAATTAATATATTGACCAAGAAAAAACTATATAACTGTTATATATATATATATATATATATATATATATATATATATATATATATATATATTACTATCGTATTTCACTATTTCTGCAAAAAGAATTAAATTATAATTATCGTATTATATGTGTTTATATGATTATGAAATGATTGTTCGATTCAAAAAAAAAATTATGAAATGATTAACTAATTGTATATTCTTTTTTTAAATAAAAATTAAGTAATTAAGTAATATGTATATTCATTTTGACATAATTAATATATTTATATGATTAAATTATACTTTTGGCCATTTATTTTTTTACATATTTACGATTTTGGTCCTTTAACTTTTAAAATAATATTTTTGACACCCTAATTTTCACAAAATTACAATTTTGACTTCATAGCCAAGTCAATGCATACGTGACAAGTGACACATTTGTCATGTAAACATGTCGTGCCATGTGGCAATGACTCACATGCCACATCAACATATGGGGCACTTCATGTTTTGTGTTTGGTGGTCTCTATCCTCTTGGTTAGTTTATGATATTTCTTTATTAATTAATAAATTTTTTATAAACACCAACTTTATCCAACAAAAAAAAAGTTTTATAGACATTAGACACCAACTTTTTCATACACGCACAATAATTGATTAATCAATAATGTTATATCTCTCGAAAGAAAGTACAACGAACTCGTCACAAATAAGAATTAGCCAATCATAAAACATGGCAGAGAATACATGGACGTGTGTCAGAAAACAAGATAATAAATAATCGATTGATCACTGTTTCGAGAAACATTTGCGAACTAATATTTCGCTAGAAATAGCATTTTCATTGATTAATTACGTGTAAAAATATAGTTAATTTAATCAATTAGAAGATTAGTTCAATTTATCATGGTTAATTATGTACTTTAAATAACCATAATTTTTTTTTGGGTACAAAAATAACCATAATTTTAATGATAAATTGAATTAACTACTCAACTGAATTAATATTTTTTTAAACATGATTAATAGATGTCATACAAGTATTAAAAAAATGTCATTCTTGTTTTTTTATTTGTGTTGGGCTAGGCCATTTTCATTCATTAAAAAACACAACGATGTACCCCCAAGAGCAAAAACGGAAATTCAGGGGGTAGAAAAGAAATAAGGGGGTCGGGAGAGAAACCATCATATAATTATAATTCAGCTCTAACATGGTGTGAGTGGTAGGTACTTGCATCACTTAAATATTTAGTTAGATTTCTTTTATTTTTTTATTATAATACTTTCTCTCCGTTCTAAATCTTTAATCTTTTTAGAGTTTTGCACGGAGATTAAGAAATGATAAAAATTTATAAGATAAGTCATTTTTTTTTATAATAAGATAAGTCATTTTTACCATTACTTCATTAAGAAAGAGAAAATATATTTAATTAATGTTTTAGTTTTAATAAGGGTACAAATGGTAAATGATCACTAATTATGCATCGATTTCTTAAAAAAATAAAGATTTGGGACAAAACTATAAAGCTAAAAGGACTAAAAATTTGGGATGGATGGAGTAATATTTTGTTAGAAGGTTGATTTATAGCCGATACATAAAAAACTATATATATGTTAAAAGAAATCGATAATTCTTGATAACTGCGATTGGATCCTCTCCTTCACTCTCCTCTCCATCTCTCTCAATCCTCTCTATTTCTTTCTTAATTTTAATCTCTCTCTTCAATAAAAAAATTTAAAATAATAATGAGAGAGAGTGATATTCAGAGAGAGATAGAGAGGATTGAGAGAGATGGAGATGAGAGTGAAGGAGAGGATTCAAATCCCTCGAATACTAGTAAAGTGAGAGTTAAGAAAGTCCCCAAAAGTCCGAGTTAAGAAAGTTCCCAATAATAGTAAATTTACAAAAGGACTTATATCTAGGTAGAAACAAACGTTGTGTCAAAAAAAAAGTAGAAACAAACGTTGAAATTAATAAATATATTAAAAAATTTACAAAGGAATTTATAATTAGTAACCGTGTAAATAGTAGTTTTACATATTTGATCCACATAAATTGATTATTTAAGGTGGTGTGAAGTTTGTCGGGAGACAAATAAACTAAATTGTGCATAATTTAGTTAAAGCAGTTTGTTAATTGTTCAGGTGGGTTGCGAGCTCGCCGTTCATTTTTGCAACTTGTGTGATTATGTTGTGTTTTGGTTTTATGGCACGAGCGAGACAATAGAGTTTTTAAGGCAACAAACATAACAATTCAGCAAATGTTAGATAATATTAAATTATACACGTTTTGGTGGCTGAAGGCAAATAATGTTCATCTTGGCACAAACAACCACATGTGGTGGTCGAGCCTGTTTGTATGTTTGGGCATCGACTAAGCTTTCATTTCAATGTACTTCTGAGAACCGTAAAACTTTGTGATTTTGTCTTGCAGATCTTGTGCTAGGCAAGACTCTCTTTGATAGTTAATATATTCCATTTTTGCTCGTTAAAAAAAAATTTGATTGAAATATTTTAGTGTATTGTCCGGATTTTTATTAATGAAATAGTATAAACACGTTTTACTCAAAAAATTGATTATTTAAAAAAAATTGGCCAATAATAACACTGTAACGCGTCAAAAAAAAAAAAAAATGACACTGTGTAACTTACATGGTATGACATGTTTGTGATTGTGGGTTGAGCGAGTGAAGTGGCTATTTTGTCTCTCTGCCATGACAACGTAACCATGCATTGCACTCTCACTTCAACCTTTCTTCATCTTTCTCTTGTTAACCACATCAGGTATCTTCTCGTTCTCTCTTCTTTTTCATTTTTTTTATTGCCTCTAGAACATTTTTTTTTCTACTTTCTAGTTTTTCTTACATATATCATTTCATTACACATTTCATGAAAATGAAGAAAAAAATCAATCACAAAATGGGTTTATCTTAAATTATTGGCTTATTATCCAAGAACGTTTAGATGAGAAGACACATGTCTCTTCTAGCTTAATCAAGGTCCTGGTTCGATCCCTGGTTTGGCCATGCAGCAGCGTTAAAACTCTTAGGGAGAGTTTGCCGCCTATATGGGTCCGACAAGGCTCGAGAGATTAGTCTCTACAGTTGCGCGCAGAGGATACTCGATTTACACCAAATTATTGGTTTATTTATTTAGTTATAATTTTATTTGTGATATTAATGGCAAGTTTTCATTTTGATTTGTTTGTTTCCAACTTTTATGTCTCTTAATAGCTAGGGATGAAGCTTATGATTTTGGGCCAGCTTTGTTGTAGAATTTTGTGAAGGTTTGGAATTTAGGGTTGTTGGTCAAGTATATGTAGAAAGGGGAAATTGGTTTGGTAAAAGGATATAGTGAGTTGAAATGAGTGTAGTAGGGTTTGATATTGGAAATGAGAATTGTGTAATTGCTGCAGTGAAGCAAGGTGGGGTTGATGTTTTGTTGAATGGTGAATCAAACCGTGAAACCCCTGCAATCGTTTGCTTTGGAGAGAAGCAACGGTTTTTTGGGTCTGCTGGGGCTGCTTCTGCAATGATGCACCCGAAATCGACAGTATCTCAAGTCAAGAGACTAATAGGACGGAGATTTGATGACCCTAATGTTCAAAATGACCTAAAAAAGCTCCCTGTTGAAACTTCCGAAGGTCCAGAAGGGGGAATTTTGATCCACTTGGAATACTTAAAGGAGGATCATAAGTTTATGCCAGTTCAAATATTAACAATGCTCTTTGCTCATTTGAAGACTATAGCTGAAAATGATCTGGGGACCTCTGTTTCAGATTGTGTTATCGGAGTTCCATTATACTTCACTGACTTGCAGAGACGAGAATATCTCGATGCGGCAACAATTGTTGGGTTGAATCCTTTGAAGTTGATTCATGATTGCACTGCAATAGGTCTTGGTTATGGTGTTTACAAAACAGATTTTCCTGATGGAGATCCTATTTATGTTGCCTTTATTGACATTGGCCACTGTGATACTCAGGTCGCTATTGCAGAATTTCAAGCCACAAAAATGAAGATTCTTTCACATACTTTCGATAGTAGCTTAGGGGGTAGAGACTTTGATGAGGTTCTATTTAGACATTTCGCAGAAACATTTAAGGAACAGTACGACATTGATGTGTATTCTAACGACAGAGCTTGTAATAGGCTGCTTGCGGCGTGTGAGAAGTTGAAGAAAGTTTTGAGTGCAAATTTAGAGGCACCTCTTAACATCGAGTGTTTGATGGATGAAAAAGATGTTAGTGGATTTATCAAGAGGGAAGAATTCGAGAATTTGGCTTCAGGGTTATTGGAGAGAATTTCTATTCCTTGCAATAGAGCATTGGCTGACGCGGGCTTGAGCGTTGATAAGATTGATTCTGTCGAGTTAGTTGGTTCAGGTTCAAGAATTCCAGCTATAACTAGATTATTAACCTCTCTATTTGAGAAAGAACTCAGCCGAACGCTGAATGCAAGCGAATGTGTAGCTCGCGGTTGTGCTCTTCAATGTGCAATGCTCAATCCTGTTTCCCGTTTCAAAGAATACGAGGTTTGAACTTTGATGCTGAAACAAAGCACTGATCTTATCCTATCTATAATCCATATGTTGGTTTGTATTGTTATACATAAAATTAATGTAATTTCTCTTATTTATTCAGGTCGAGGATTCGACTCCTTTTTCTATTGGACTTTCCTCGGACGAAGGTCCAATTTGTGAAAAATCAAATGGTATACTTTTCCCAAAAGGTGAACCAATTCCAAGTTCTAAAACTATTACGTTACAGGGCAGTAATTTGCTTCGTTTGGAAGCTTTCTATCCTATTCTACATGAATTACCAATGGGGATATCTCCTAAAATTAGTTCCTACACGGTAGGTGTTCTTTAGAACTTGTGAAAGGCATGCAGTGTCGCCTCTGAGTTTTTTTGTCGTCTTAAACTTCACTTTTTAGTACTCAAAGACTCCTATATGATTATGCATTTGTTTGCCACTTCTATTCAGATTGGTCCTATACATGAATCCGATGGAAGTAAGGCAGGAGTTGAAGTTATATTTCAACTAAATCTGAACGGCATTGTCAATATCGAATCATCTACAGTAAGTAAGAAGCCTAATTTTAATCTCTCAATATTACATTATCAGTTTTCTAAGATATCTAGTGATGTACATGAACCTTTAATTTATCTTCAGTTGATCGAGGATCATGTGGAAGATTCTGTTACAACGCGTGATAATCATTCAAATTCTGACGCAATGGATGTTGAGCCCATTTCCGAGACAGATCAAAATGTCAATGAACATAGTATCAATCAGAAGAGTGAACCTCCACATAGTTCTGTAAGTACTTTGTTGATGAACACCTATCTTTAACGCAACATAACGGAATATATCGAATGTTAGAGATTTCTTGCAAATCATCCTTCAAAATGAAAAATCATATAGCTAAACTTTATCTGATCATTTTTAATGTTGAATCTTATGACATGTCTCTCGGTCTATCACGATTGATTTTAAATATCTGTGATAATCGTATATGTATATTTTTATCTTGTTGAGATTGTTTTGATTGCAGATATGATTCATGTTGGTGATTTGAGTAAATAAAGTGTTATGTTACTATCATGCCTTTTTACAGTCTGATGGTACAGGAAAAGATAAAGCTAACAGAAGGCTTAATTTACCAGTGAGTGAGACCATCTTCGGTGGAATGACCGGTGCTGAACTCGTGGAAGCACGAGAAAAAGAACGTCAGTTAATCCAGCAGGATGTAGCAATGGAGTTAACCAAAAACAAGAGGAACACTTTGGAGTCATTCGTCTATGACACGAGGAATAAGGTATAGGGTTCATCAGCTTAATAAGATGCAGACATGGTTTTATCACACACTTCATATCTAGCTTTATGTGTGTATGTTCTATCTTTACCGACTGACCGGCGTTTAATAATTTGTGCATTTGTGAATAGCTCTTAAACGAATACCGTAATTTTGCAAGTGAACAAGAGAAGGATGAAATATCCAGGAACCTCGAAGAGACTGAGAAATGGCTTTATAATGAAGGAAATGAAGAAACATTACATACTTATTTTGAAAAACTCGAAGATCTAAAACAGGTTATATTTTCTTCTCTCATCTTCATGTTTCCTACCCTATACTTCTTGTTAACATTCTCTGCCTTATATAGCTGGTGGATCCAGTCGACAACCGGTACAAAGACGAAGAAGCAAGAGTGCAATCTACAAGAGAATTATTAGGTAGCATCGTTGAGCATCGCATGTTTTTTCCAGATGAGATTCCACCTGAAACTAAAGAGAAGGTACAATAACAAATAGGTGAAATAAAGCTCTTAATATCAGTTTTCAATTAACAACTTTCATGTTTTAGATCATCGAAGAGTGTAACAAAGCAGAAAAATGGCTAAGAGACAAGAGGCAACATCAAGATGCTTTGCCTAAGTGCGCTGATCCAGTATTTTGGTCAAGGGACATCGATAGCAGGACACGAGAATTAAACTTGTATGATTTTACCTTCTTTTTTTCCCCTTTGTCATAAGTGCATAATTGTGAGGTGTTATGATGATAATTCACTTGGTTCTGAAGCAGTGTTCATCTGATGCAATTAGTGTTGTCAAATAGAGGCTATCACGGCGCTATAGCATAGCGCAATTTGAACAAATTGTTGTCAAATAGCCGTGTTATAGCACTGTAACGGACCTGGACTCTATGCAGTCACAAATCAATGGTTGTATGCAGTCAGCAACTTTAGGATCATCTGATCAAGATTAAACAATCGTGATTTGATAATGAAAATATAATATTAAACAAAAAATTAAAAACTGTTTAAATAGGAATCGTCCAATATTAATCGGACAGTCCATCACATGACTGCAGCCGACTGCACGAAGCTGTGACCGCACCGCACTGAATCCAAATCGCACTGTAACGTAGCAGACTTTGAACAAATTGTTATTTTCCACAATCTGTGATTGACAACACTGATTTAATGAACACTTTAATCATTATATCCATGGACTTTATCTCTAGGGCAAGTCTAATGAATGTGTTCTATTTTATTGGTGTTAGAGCATGCCAAAAGATATTGGGAACAAAGGGTTCTACAGTTCCAGCTCCAGCTCCAACTCCAGCTCCAGCTCCAGCTCCAGCTCCAGTTCCAGTTCCAGTTCCAGTTCCAGCTCCAGCTCCAGATCCAGCTCCAGCTCCAGCTCCAGCTCCAGCTCCAGATCCAGCTCCAGCTCCAGTTCCAGAAGACAAAGAGTAAGACAAGCAGAATACTTCTAAGCATCGATGAAGACAATGATGATGTGATGTCATGTGAACTGAACTTTTCATTAGCTGTTAACTTCAGACAAATGTATATTTTCGTTCTTTTGACACTTTTACCCTGTTTGTGGAGTTGAGAAAGATAAATCTTAACATTTTCGTGATCAATATCATTTTCTTGTACATTCTCATCATTACTTATCGAATGAATGTTAATAGAAGCATTGTGATTTTTATCAGAGACAATTGTGTCAACAAAAATTATACAAAGTTTATATCTCAATCGCGTCACCTCCAACTTTTTCATTCTTAATTTCCATGTGATAATACTGTCTTTAAAAATGCAATATACATACAATAGCAACAAATTAGATTAGAAGAATCGAGCAAACAAAATCAAGAATCAGTGAATAATTTTTTCAGAATAAGAAATCAATGTAGAAGAAGAACAAATTCATTTTTAACAACATAGAAGATTAAAAACTTAGTACCAGACAGGAAATCATTAAGTTTGCAATTGCTTGTGCTGCAAGTTTTCTTGCACTATTTGCTTTAGCCTCAAGCATGTTGATAAGTACCAAGTTGTTTTACTGATTGATGTAAATTTTGATACAAAAATGAATCATCTAAAAATTTTGAGGCAGACTGAGAACTTGAAGGGAGATATAATGAGTCACTCCCGTGTGCTAATACATGTTATCCCACTATGGGTATGCTGCCGGTAGATCTATATCAGGAGCATCTTGAACGTTTATTGGTAGACGGTATATGGTTCAACTGCTAAATGACCACCGCGAGACAAATCTATTAGAGGATGTATGTTGGTACTCTAGATGGTCCGATGGATCAAATGGGGTTCTCGGATCATGGTCTCACACATACTAGATTGTGTGCTTTGACAGTTTGATTATGTGCAGACTATCCGCAAGGATCCAACCATATCAACTCCTCCTCTATTGTCTCAGGATGAGGTAGATCTAACTTATACATAGTATCTGAAGCTCTTGTGTGGTTACCACATTGTACACTAGAAGGAAATTCTCCTAGACCAGCTCATGTAGAAGTACAAGGGAGAGGAGGAAGTTGAGGCCAAACTGCAGTTGTTGGAAACATGGTCATGGCGATGATTTTAAGGAGGGATTTATATAGATGTCCATTTTATAAGTTTTCAGATGTGCATTTTAATATTTTATTAGTTTTACAACAAATGGATTGGTCACATCTGAAAAACTTAATAGCATCGGATTTTCTTTTTGAGAATCTTACATAGTCGTAAGTTGTAATTGATATGACCGACTCAACACTAAACAAGGCCTAAACTAATGAGTTTATGGCGTATGAAGGACTTTTTTTTAGTAATAATTTTTAATTTTATCTTTTAGAGTTCTAAATTAAGCTCTTGCTTGAGTTGCCTTACCCTTGAACCGGTCCGGTAACTAATTGAGAAATGCTAATGAATAGACCCAAGACACTTCTTGAAGATCTAGTAAATTTTATTAAAATGTGTGAAATTGAAATTAAAATTTATAATTTTTTAAATAAATAATTTTTGTCTAAATTGTACTTTTAACTCCTAACTTTAACAAACTTACGTTATTTTGTTCCCTAACTTTTATAATTGCACTTTTGGCTCTAACTTTAGCACATTTTGCAAAATGGTGATCCCACTGATTTTGACCTAGCCAACACACACATGAACAATGACTTATATGTTACGTCAATGTGTCTTTGCCACATGTATTTATTAAAACAAAAATTAATTTTTTTAATACTTGCGTGCGTGGAAAGATACATTAACGTGACATATTAATCATTGTTCATATGTGCGTTGACTCGGTAATGGAGACTGTCTTTTTTCAAAAGGGTTTAAAGTAAAAGTTAAGAGGTGAAAATTTGAGGTTTCTAAAAATTAAAGGGGTGTATTGAATTAAGATTTCAAAGGATTTTAAAAGATTTTTTTATGTTAAAAAAGTTTAGTGGTATTTAATCAATACTTTTATAAAAGTCAAATAAATCTTTTGGTATTCAATTAAGACAATCAAGATTTTTTTTTAGGGCAACAAAATCTGTTGGTATTCAATTAAGATTTCTTACCACTTTTAAAATGTCTATTGGTATTCAAAAGTCTATGGATTTTGATAGATTTTTTCATGTAATGGATTTTGATAACTTTTTATTTAAAAATACACGTAAAACATTCATCCAACAATCTCACTCAAATCATTGAGACTTTTTATAATCTTTCAAGACTTTTTTTTCTTCTGCCAGCAAGACTACTATCATGTTCTTTCTCCAAATTATTTTACGGCAATTCTGTCTCTAAATTTTTTGATCATTGTTCATCTATATGCCCAGATTAAAACAAAAGTATCACATAAACGGTAACAAATATTTCATTATAGGACATGATTCGTTAAGAATCATTCATAAGATTGAAATTAAAAAATTGTATGCAACATCTTACTGCAAAAAGAGTTTGTAAACTGATCGATTCATTGTATAAGAGAAATACCGAATTGACATATATTGTTAATGGGTATTTTTCTGTTTATTTATATCACCGGATGATTATGCCTAATTAGGTGATTTTTGTTATGGGTCATGCTAACCGGTGCCCCCGGGGCACTGGTTAAGGAAACCAAAAAAAGAAATTTTAAAATTAAAAATAACATTGTTTACACTTTCGAGACGTTGACTGCACAAACTCCAATGTAGTATTACTATATTTGGTTCCTTAAAGAGTGCCCGGGGGCACTATTTAGCATTTTCCTTTTGTTATTAGGTGATTTTTGTATTGTTTTTTGGTCGAACTATGGTTGTATGTTGGTTTTGGGTTTGTCACTTTTCAACTAATAATTTTCTTTTGGGTGTTAACTTTTGCAATTTTCTTTTGATGTAATGATCTTCTTGTTCTACTTCTTTTTCCAGCATGCTTCCTTATTCTAGCCAATGAATCAAATTTTGTTTTTTTTTACGTTTTTTTATATTCATTCTTTTTTTACCTATAGAAAAAAGTTTATTTTTAGAAACTTTATAAATCTTAGAAATCCTTAAAGTTTTTTGAAATCTTAAAAATTTGTGCAATAAATCCATCAAAATTTAAATTGAAAAATCTAGATTGTAAAAAGTCTTTCAAAAAAGTCTTAAAAGTAATTACAATCCCATAAAATCTTTTAAAATCTTCAAGATTTTTTTATTAAAAAAGTCTTACAAAATCTCAATCCAATATACCCCCTAAAAGTTGATTTTTTTTTTTTTTAATTTAAACCCCGGAAGAGAAAAAGGTCTCTCAAGTCTCCACTCATATTTTTGACCTGACGGTTTCGTTTCGTCTCACGTGATCACGTTTGGCTTCTCGCGGCTCTTATGTGAGTTTCTTTTGGTTCAGCAATTTCTGGTTTTCTGAATTTAACATGAATCAATGCATACTATTTACGTTTTGTATATTTCCGTTTTACCACGAGCACTGTTTTGTTATGCAAAACCTAACATATTGTCACACAATTATTAGCGTGTATACGGTGACCGATCAGAAATTTTTTAACGACATTAAATACCTAAATTTGTAGCATAAAATATATACTGTCAATTTATATTTTTATAGATGGATCCAATTTTATAATTTCATATTCATCAAGTGCTTAAGAATTAGAAGTGAGAGTTTTGTGAATTTTACTTTCTTTTGAGGAAAAAATCTGATCAATTACTTATTATTAGATTTTTTTGATCAACTTAAAAATATGTTCAAATCATACACGTGCACTATATATATATATATAGATCTCGCATCATATGCAATAATCTCAATTAAACACTATCAAATATTCTACAATGGTTCCTCACTCTTTCAAACTTTATTGATATTTGTCTTTTAAAGAGTATGTTATACATAGACTAAATGGATAGTAAATAGATTTTTTCAAATATTAAAGAGTATGTTATAGACTAAATTTAAACTATTTTCAATTAGTAATAGATGAATGTGGAACTAATTAATTAATATATCAACAATCAAAATATACTAATATTAGTATTAAAAAAAATTCTCCAAAGGTTGTGCAGGCCATGTGCCCACACAACCTTGTCCTCCGTCCCTGCGTGTATACCAGAAACAAACAATTTCGTTATTTTCATTCATTCATTCATGGTATGCGATTTCTGGTCTTCATGCACCAAATTTCTCGTTCAATTTGTTTAAAATAATATATCAATCATGATTAGTTCAACCGGTTAAGCTAGTAGAGTTAAGGGTTAAGGAGTTGGAGATCCAAGGTAAGTCCTAGTAAGGAGAAAAACTAACATAACATTGTAATATAGTAACAATTTGCCATTCAAAAAAATAATAAAAATCATGGTATGGTTAGTGATTTGTTCGAATTCTGACAGGCTACCCATTTTGCACGGACACTGTGTTTCGCAGTGTACGAAACTCTAATGACACTCGTACGACACGTGTCGGATAACTCATATAGGTGTCCCCATAGTAGTTAATCCCGAATCCCGGAGCGGAGCGGCCAGCCCCAAAACTGGGATAGCGGCATCCCGGGGAGCGGGATGGCCGGGATGCCGCTATTATTTTTTATTTATTTATAAATTACATAAATAATACTATAAACATATAATTAATGTAAAATTAAACAAACATCTCAAAATCCATAAAACATTCATAAATTAAAAATTAAAAACACAAATCTCAAGTCTACAACACCTTCTTCATCTTTGTCAAAAAAAAAAAAAAACACCTTCTTCATCATAAAGTAACTAAAAATTACCAACAAAAGTCAAGCAAAATAAATAAGCAAAAGTCAAGTCTCCAACACTTAGATTAATAAAGTAACTAAAAATTAAAACTCGAGTTCATCATCAAAGTCTAAGTCTAATCATCCGAGGTTGAAGAAGAAACAACAGATGAAGGTTGAAGAAGAAACAGCAGATGAAGGTTGAAGAAGTTTGGGTCTTGAGAGTGAGAGAAGATAGTACGATAGCGTGAGAGAAAGAATGAATTGCGGCTAGGGTTTAGTTAGGAGTAAGTAACAGTTTTAGAGGTAAAAAACCAATTTTACCCTTACTAAAATGAGTGAGATTTCAAAAATGGCCTTTAAAACCCATGAAAACAAAATCTCAATCCTAACCCGGGATGGCAACCCGGGACCCGCTCTGCTCCGGTCCACCGGGAACCTGCTGGGATCCCACCGAGAAGCTTAGCTGCGCCGCTCCATCCCATCCCGTCCCGGCAGAGCTCCGCTCCGCTCTGCTCCACCGGGATCCCACTGGGATCGCCCGGGATTGACTACCATGTGTCCCAAAAAAATTCCCTTACTCTGACACTCCTGCATGGGTGTCTGTAAGTGTAAGACACTCGTACGACACATATGTCTTTGCTTCTACTTTTCTTAGACATATATGTGGTTCTAAATGTTTTGGACTTAGATCAAATAATCCTGAAATGAATTCATGCCTATAGTCAAATTTATATGTTGATGGCACCATTTAATTTCAGATGCTTCTTTTATGTCAATATCTCAATTGCAGTTGGTTTAAAAGACTATGGACCGCCTCAAATCTAGGATACCTAGGATACCATATGACCAGATGTTCCCTTACTTGATTTACAATCGCCCAGACAAAGCCAGTGAACTTCAAGCATTATTCGACAAATATAAGGTATGTTACCCCCAAACCGGTTTCACTCTCATTTCTTTTTTCCTCTCTTTTGTGTTAAAAACTATTTAAGTTTGTGGTGCAAGGCTTTGCCATATTACCAACTTTTTTGTGTCATTTGTTCTAGAGAGATGAAATACCAGAGTGTGATTTTTTAAGGCTTTTGCTAGAGATTGTGGGGGATAATCAACTAGTTTTATCAGCAGCAATACAGATGAAAAAGGTAGAGTAGATGGTTTATGCAGTGTTGCTTATGATTTTTCTATAAGGCAGTTGAATATTCATTTAATGTTTATTTTAAGAACCGCTTTTTTCCCTTGTAGAAAAGAATTCTACCTGTCACAGTCAATGATCAGTCTAGAACCCAACTCAATTTTACGATGCCTGTGGTGTCATATGACCAGATGTTCCTTTTCTTGTTTCCCAAAATTCACAAAGACAAAGCCGATGAAATTCAAGCTTTATTCAACAAATATAAGGTCTGTTACACCCAAACCGGTTTCACTATCATTTCTTTTCCCTCTCTTCTTTGTTAAAAATTATTTAAGTTTGTGGTGCAAGGCTTTGCCATATTACTAACTTTTTTGTCTCATTTGTTCTAGAGAGGTGAAATACCCGAGTTTGATTTTGTATCGCTTATGAAAGGCATTGCGGGAGAGGAGAAGCTTAGATCAGCAGAAGCAAAACTGAAACAATGGGTAGGTCGAGTAGATGGTTTATTCAGTGTTGCTAATGATTTTTCTATAAGACAGTTGAATATTCATTTCATGTTTATGTTATGAACAACTTTTTTCCCTTGCAGAAAAGATATCTACCAGTCACAGTCAATGAACAGCCTAGAACCCAAATCAATTTTACAATGCCTGTGGTGCCATATGACCAGATGTTCCCTTTCTTGTTTCACGAAATTGACCAAGACAAAGCCGGTGAACTTAAAGATTTATTTGACAAATATAAGGTCTGTTACCCCCAAACCGGTTTCACTATAATGTTTTTTCCCATCTCTTCTGTGTTAAAAATTATTTAAGTTTGCGGTGTAAGGTTTTTCCATATTACTAACTCTTTTGTGTCATTTGTTCTAGAGAAATGAAATACCCAGAAATACTTTTTACTCGCTTATGAAAGACATTGTGGGGGAGGAGCTGCTTTTATCAGCATCAGAAAAACTGCAACAGGTCAATGAACTGTTTAGAACCCAAATCAGTTTTAGTTTGCCTGTGGTGCCATATGACCAGATGTTCCCTTTCTTGTTTCCCGAAATTCACAAAGACGAAGCCAATGAAATTCAAGCTTCATTCGACAAATATAAGGTCTGTTAACTCCAAACTGGTTTTACTATCATTTCCTTTTCCCTCTCTTCTGTGTTAAAAATTATTTAGTGCAAGGCTTTGCCATATTACTAACTCTTTTGTGCCATTTGTTCTAGAGAGGTGAAATACCCAAGTATGATTTTGTATCGCTTATGAAAGGCATTGCAGGAGAGGAGAAGTTTAGATCAGCAGAAGCAAAACTGAAACAACAGGTAGGTCGAGTAGATGGTTTAAGCAGTGTTACCGATGATTTTTCTATAAGGCAATTCAATATTGTTGATAGTGAAGAATTGAAGGATTAGGAAAGTTGCTTGTGCAGCAAGCCAACTGTCAAATTGTGTTAGTTAGTTTCTCAAGTTGTTAGAGGTAGTTACAACTTGTTAGAGTTGGTTAGTAGTTTAACATGCTTGTATATAAACATATCCATAGCCATTGTTGCACAATTTGAGAAACTAACTAACACAATTTGACAGTTGGCTTGTTGCACAAGCAACTGTCCCAATCCTTCAATTCTTCACTATCAACATTAAGAACTATATTTTTCCCTTGTAGAACAGAAATCTGCTGGTCCCAGTCAACGAACAGCCTGAAACCCAAATCAATTCCAGTGAACAGGTGTTGCCATTTGACCAGCTGTTTTGTTTCTTGATTTCCCATATTAACCCAGACAAAGCCATTGGACTTCAAACTTTATTTGATAATTATAAGGTATGCTACCCCCAAACCGGTTTTACCATCATTTCTTTTTCCATCTCTTCTGTGTTAAAAATTATTTAAGTTTGTGGGGCAAGCGTGCAAGGCTTCGCCATAATACTAACTTTTTGTGTCATTTGTTCTAGAGAGGTGAAATAGGCGAGCATACTTTTGTTCCTTTAATGAAAGGCATTTTGGGGGACCAGATGCTTAGATCAGTAACAGCAAAAGTGAAACAAAAGGTAGGTAAATTAGATGATTTATGCGGCGTTGCTGATGATTTTTCTATAAGGCAATTCAATATAGATTTCAAGGTTATGTTAAGAACTATAATTTTTCCCTTGTAGAAAAGAAATCTGCTGGTCCCAGTCAACAAACAGCCTAGAACCGAAATCAATTCCGATGAACTGGTGTTGCCATTTTACCAGCTGTTCCCTTTGTTGATTTCCCATATTGACCCAGACAAAGCCATTGAACTTGAAGCTTTTTTTGACAAATATAAGGTCAGTTACCCCCCCCCCCCAAAAAAAACTAGTTTTACTGTCATTTCTTTTTCCCTCTCTTATGTGCTACAAACTATTTAATTTTGTGGTGCAAGGCTTTGCCATATTACTAACTTTTGTATGTCCTTTGTTCCAGAGAGGTGAAATAGCTGAGCATACTTTTGAAGCGCTTATGAAAGGCATTTTGGGGGAGCAGATGCTTATATTAGCAACAGCAAAACTGAAACAACAGGTAGGTAGAGTAGATGGTTTATGCATTGTTGCTGATGATTTTTCTATACGGCCATTGAATAGTGATTTCAAGGTTATGCTAAGAACTATTATTTTTTTTTCCCCTGTAGAAAATAACCAACGCAGGTTCTTCTGGCACATCTCTCTTAAGTACGAATGCTGCTATAAACCATTCTCATAATACTTGTGTTTGAGCAGGGTGTGTAGGTGTTATTTATTCCACATTAACCTTATTAAAGTGTTGTTGGTATGTGTGTGATTTTAAGATAGCAAGTTGTGAGTTGGCTAAATGTTGATGGATTTTGTCAGCTTCATTTTACCTTGTTCTTTGCTCCTACTTATTATGTGAAAATGTGATTTAGTCATGCAATTTATTAGAATGGATTTCAAAGTTCATGAACCTGATTGGTTTATCTGTCATGAGTTTGTGAACCTGATATTGAAGTTCATGAACCATATATATGTAGTATTCAAATAATCTTTACATAATTGAATTCTAGATCATGCATCCATGTTTACCAGATTCATTAATGTTAAGCATTTGAGTTACTTGTCACAGAGTCAGCAAGAGGACCTTACTAGAATCAATAAATGTTGTAGAAATTCAAAATGGACTATCTATAAACAATAAATCTTTTTGTGATCTTCTTCCTAGCGTATCAAGAATTTCAAAAAGCAACTTTATGTTATGTATTTCTTCTTTTCTTGGACATTAACTTCTCAAAACCTTCATTGCACTTAGAAGGAACAACAACAACAACCTCAACCTCGTGATTCTTTGAATCAAGGATACTTCTATTTTTTCTTGGTTATATTCTTTGAATCATTGTTGCATTCTGAAACAGCAGCATACTCCTGGTTATTTGAACCATCAACTTTGAATTGATTAGCTAAAGACTCAATTAGTAATAACTTTTCAACCATCAAACCATCATAACCATCACGTCCGTTAATATTCTAGACTAGAAACAAAATGGCCATGTGTTTTTTTTGAATTTAATGGTAGTTAGTTTTATTATATTTTGGTTTAATTTAGCAAGTTATTATATTTTGGTTTAATTTAGTAAGTTGTTAGTGTAAAATATTGTGAAAAAGTGTTAAAAAATAAACAAGTTATATAATAAGAGAGAGATATATAATAAGAAGAAAACAATAAACAAGTTGGTTTCACATAGTTGTCCAAGATAGTAGAAGTAGTACAAGCCACAAGTGGAAATTGTAGGAGCAATAGTCCAAGAATCATTGGCTGCATGGCTACAACAACATTACCCTTAGTCACTGAAGAAGTATGATTTCTATTCTCTCTTCGACAGTTAAACACTTATCTCAAAAACTTTATCACTTTTGTAATGTATCTCAGTAGAAGTATGATTTCAATAATATCACTTTCAGCGAATTGCATGCAGACATAGCAGAGACACAAAAGTCACAAACTATGAAGACGGACACTCTTTGGATTATGCGTGTCTCAGTGTCAGACACATGTCTGTATCGGACACTAACACTTATAATTACATCGAATACCATTTTCCCAAATTATTATCGATATCAACATGTCAGTATCCGTGTCGTGTCTGATGTCCGTGTCGTGTTTGTGCTTCATTGTTCACAAACCATGAAACCCCTGCAATCGTTTGCTTCGGAGAGAAGCAACGGTTTTTTGGGTCTGCAGTCTGCTGGTGCTGCTTCTGCTATGATGCACCCGAAATCGACGGTATCTCAAGTCAAGAGACTAATAGGATGGAGATTTGATGACCCTGATGTTCAATATGACCTAAAAATGCTCTCTGTAGAAACTTCCGAAGGTCCAGCTGGCGGCATTTTGATCCACTTGGAATACTTAAAGGAGGATCATAAGTTTATACCGGTTCAAATATTAATAATGCTCTTTGCTCATTTGAAGGCTATAGCTGAAAATGATCTGGGGACCACTGTTTCGGGTTGTGTTATCGGAGTTCCATTATACTTTACTGACTTGCAGAGACGGGAATATCTCGACGCGGCAACAATTGTTGGGTTGAATCTTTTGAAGTTGATTCATGATTGCACTGCAATAGGTCTAGGTTATGGAGTTTACAAAACAGATTTTCCTAATGGAGATCCTATTTATGTTTCCTTTATTGACATAGGCCACTGCGATACTCAGGTCGCTATTGCAGAATTTCAGGCCGTGAAAATGAAGATTCTTTCACATACTTTCGATAGTAGCTTAGGGGGTAGAGACTTTGATGAGGTTCTATTTAGACATTTCGCAGAAACATTTAAGGAACAGTACGACATTGATGTGTATTCTAATGACAGAGCTTGTAATAGACTGCTTGCGGCGTGTGAGAAGTTGAAGAAAGTTTTGAGTGCAAATTTAGAGGCACCTCTTAACATCGAGTGTTTGATAGATGAAAAAGATGCTAGTGGGTTTATCAAGAGGGAAGAATTAGAGAATTTGGCTTTAAGGTTATTGGAGAGAATTTCTATTGCTTGCAATAGAGCATTGGCTGATGCGGGCTTGAGCGTTGATAAGATTGATTCTGTCGATTTAGTTGGCTCAGGTTCAAAAATTCCAGCTATAACTATATTATTAACCTCTCTATTTGAGAAAGAACTCATCCGAACACTGAATTCAAGCGAATGTGTAGCTCGCGGTTGTGCTCTTCAATGTGCAATGCTCAGTCTTGTTTCCCGTTTCAAAGAATACGAGGTTTGAACTTTGATAATGAAACAAAGCACTGATCTTATCCTATCTATAGTCCATATTTTGGTTTGTATTGTTATACATAAAATTAATGTAATTTATCTTATTTATTCAGGTCAAGGATTCGACTTCTTTTTCTATTGGACTTTCCTCGGACGAAGGTCCAATTTGTGAAAAATCAAATGGTATACTTTTCCCAAAAGGTGAACCGATTCCAGGTTCTAAAACTCTTACGTTACATGAATTACCAAAGGGGATATCTCCTAAAATTAGTTGCTTCACGGTAAGTGTTCAGTGTTGCCTCTGAGTTTTTTTGTTGTCTTAAACTACACCTTTTAGTACTCAAAGACTCGTATATATGATTTTACATTTGTTTGCCACTTCTATTAAGATTGGTCATTTACATGAATCCGATGGAAGTAAGGCAGGAGATGAAGTTATATTTCAACTAAATCTGCATGGCATTGTTAATATTGAATCATCTACGATAAGTAAGAAGCCTAATTTTAATCTCTCAATATTACATTATCGGTTTTCTAAGATATCTAGTGATGTACATGAACCTTTAATTTGTCTTCAGTTGATCGAGGATCATGTGGAAGATTTTGTTACAACGCGTGATAATCATTCAAATTCTAACGCAATGGGTGTTGAGCCCATTTCCGAGACAGATCAAAATGTCAATGAACATAGTATCAATCAGAAGAGTGAACCTCCGCATAGTTCTGTAAGTACCTTGTTGATGAACACCTATCTTTAACGCAACATAACGGAATATATCAAATGTTAGAGATTTCTTGCAAATCATCCTTCAAAATGAAAAATCATATAGCTAAACTTTATCTGATCCTTTTTAATGTTGAATCTTATGACATGTCTCTCGGTCTATCACGATTGATTTTAAATATCTGTGATAATCGTTTATGTATATTTTTATCTTGTTGAGATTGTTTTGATTGCAGATATGATTAATATTGGTGATTTCAGTAAATAAAGTGTTATGTTACTATCATGCCTTTTTACAGTCTGATGGTACAGGAAAAGATAAAGCTAACAGAAGGCTTAATTTACCAGTGAGTGAGACCATCTTCGGTGGAATGACCGGTGCTGAACTCGTGGAAGCACGAGAAAAAGAACGTCAGTTAATCCAGCAGGATGTAGCAATGGAGTTAACCAAAAACAAGAGGAACACTTTGGAGTCATTCGTCTATGACACGAGGAATAAGGTATAGGGTTCATTAGCTTAATAAGATGCAGACATGGTTTTATCACACATTTCATATCTAGCTTTATGTGTGTATGTTCTATCTTCCACTAAGCGAGTACTAGCAACATTAGTACAACTTCCACTATCAATAATTAAGGAACATACCTTCCCTTGAACTAGACATCTTGTGTGGAAAAGGTTTTCTCTTTGAGTAGTGTCTTCCTCTTTGACTAAGTTCCCCAACATTCTTTTCACCATGATCAACTCTCCACTCGGCATAACTTTGAAGAATCACAAGCTTCATATTTTGTATTTTTTTTTTCGATTTTTTTTTTGAGTTTTTTTTTTCTAATTCAAACAACACTATGAAAAAAATAAAATTGAAATTTGTGCTAAGAAATGATCCTATACGAACCTTGTTCTGAATACCAAATGATGAAGAATTTTTTGTTATAATTATATCATTATACCTTGTGCATCATGAAAAACATATAAACTATCAATATAATTCGTATTGGTTATAATTATATCTTTATACCTTGTGCATCATGAAAAACATAATCTACTAGTTCATATTAGCCAAAGCCATATATAGTATCCATGGTATTAAAATAATCTTACATAATTGAATTCTAAATCAATGCAACCATGTTTACCAGATTCATTTATTTATGTTAAGCATGTAAGTTACATATCACCGGAGCCGTCTTGCACACATGTGCGAGGTGTGCGATGGCATCGGTAGGGTTGGGAATAGGCCAGGCGGCCTACAGGGGCCTTTGCCCTGGCCTGTATAAGCCTGGCCTGGCCTGGTTATTAAAAATACCAGGCTTAGGCTTTGAAAACGGCCTGTTTACATAAATAGGCCAGGCTTAGACTTCTAAAAAGGCCTACGAAGCCTGATAGGCCGGCCTGTTTATAATAATTATTATTTATATAATATTATTATTTATATCTTATAAAAAAATATTATTTATATAAATATTATTAGCTTTTAATTATTGCGACTTTTCGTAATCGTATTTGTTATTTTATTAGTTTTTAATTATTGTGTTAATCATATTATTAGTTTTTTCTTAATGTTGTAGAAATTATAAAAAATTAAATGTGAACTTTTTAAGGCCTGTTTAGCCTATTTAAAAAAATTATATAGAGAAGTTTTAATGTAACACAGGCTTTTAAACAGGCTACAAGGCCAGACCAGACTTTTAAAAGGCTTAGGCTAGGCCAAAAAAAATAACATTTGATAGGCCACAGGCCAGGCTCAGGCCTGAAAAAAAATCGTAGGCCAGGCTCAGGCCTGTCAAGGCCTGGCCTGGCCTGGCCTGTTCCCAACCCTAGGCATCGGACCTCAAAATTTTGAGGGTCTCAATTCAAAATTTTGAGGTCCTATAATATTACTTATATATTATCTATACCTATAAAATATCAGATGTATATTACTAGATTAATTTTTAGACCCTAAAATAATAGTTATATATTGTTAATGTTCTTAAAATATCATATGAGTATCAATAGATTAGTTATCTATACTCGTAAATATATTTCTAGTCCATTTTAATCTTTTCATACAATTTAATCTTAGATTAGGATGTTCCTTTTTGTGACGTTATATACAAAGATAATTATTTTATATTTCTTGTTCCATTTAATTTAATGCAATTGATTTAATATTGATAATTTATATGTTTACAATAATGATTTGCAATTTAAATCGACAATTTTTTTAAAAAAAAATTATATGGGGTCACTTTTATATTTTGCACAGAGTCTCCTAAAACTCGGAGACGCCCCTGCATATCACACATGCAATAAGAGGACATTACTAGAATCAAATAAATGTTGTAGAAATTCAAAATATTTCTATAATCAATAATCAATAATCAATAAATCTTCAGTGTTCTTTTTTTCTTGGTTGTTATAGTTTTTGAATCATTGTTGCATTCTGAAACAGCTGCATACTCCGGGTTATTGAAACCATCAACTTTGAATTGATTAGCTAAAGACTCAGATTGGAAATATAGTAATAATTTTTCATCCATTAAACAGTCATAACCACCATGTCCCATTAATGTTTTAGACTAGAAACAAAAACACTTTCCTCCATTTCATTAGTTGCAGACATAAAATTGTATGTGGAGGTGTGTTGGGAGGGTGGTGTGAAGAGGAAATTGAGAGATTGAAGAAATTTGGGTTTTATGTTAGGATTATTCAAGGAATGATAAAAAGGGGATTTAAGGAAGATAAAGAAGTTGATGCAGTTAAAACTTTATTGAATATTTAATTAAATCTCAAGATTATATAGGAGTATTATTCATGTCAAGGTGTGTAATGTAAAGGCATTATTATGTGCATATAGTATCTGAAGAAATATTTAGTTCTCAACAAGAAATGACCTGCACATGCATAAGACATTCAGATTCCTCACATGGATATATTCGGTGGTATGTTCGGATGTCACACTAGAAGGAAATTCTCCTGTAGAAGGGCAAGGGAGAGGAGGAAGTTGAGGCCAAAATGTAGTTGGAAACATGGTCATGGCGATGATTGTGAGGAGGGAATGTGCATTTTATTAGTTTTACAACAAATGGATTGGTCACATCTTTGAGAAACTTAGTAGGTTTTAATAGCATCGGATTTTCTTTTTGAAATATTCATAAAATTATATACTTAATTGATAATCTTATATAGTCGGTGAGTTGTAACTACTATCTAATTGAGAAATGCTAATGAGTAGACCCAAGACATTTCTTGAAGACTGCTTTTCTTAAAATGTAGTAATTGATAATCTTATATAGTCGGTGAGTAGTAATTTTTATTAAAATGTATGAAATTTTTTAAATAAATAATTTTTAACTAAATTGCACTTTTAGAGCATAACTTTCACAAATTTGCGATTTTTGTTCCCCTAACTTTTATAATTGCACTTTTGCTCTAACTTCAAAACATTTTGCAAAATGGTGGTTCCCACTGATTTTGACCAAGTTAACACACATGGACATTGACTTATATTCAGATTGGTCCTTTACATGAATCCGATGGAAGTAAGGCAGGCGTTGAAGTTATATTTCAACTAAATCTGCATGACATTGTCAATATTGAATCATCTACAGTAAGTAAGTAAGAAGCCTAATTTTAATCTCTCAATATTACATTATCGGTTTTCTAAGATATCTAGTGATGTACATGAACCTTTAATTTGTCTTCAGTTGATCGAGGATCATGTGGAAGATTTTGTTACAACGCGTGATAATCATTCAAATTCTAACGCAATGGGTGTTGAGCCCATTTCCGAGACAGATCAAAATGTCAATGAACATAGTATCAATCAGAAGAGTGAACCTCCACATAGTTCTGTAAGTACCTTGTTGATGAACACCTTGTTTCCTACACCAAAAGTCAGTCCAAGTCCAAAATTAGGCAATCCATTACTTGCGCGCCCCCCATATACTACCTCTTTACTTGCGCGCCCCCCTTTTGCTTAGCGCACCCCCCAGTTTTTTTTCTTTTTCTCCTAGATTTCTTGTGAGCCCCCCAAAATTTTTTTCCTCCCCTAAATTTCTAGCGCGCCCCCAATTTTTTTCCTCCTCCAAACTTCTAGCGCACCCCCCCCAAATTTCTAGCGCGCCCCTGGTTTCCAATTAAATAATAACTTTTGTTCCTTTGAAGCCCAACATAATAACGAATGGTTCATGTATATATAAAGCATACTTGTCAAACATATAATTTAATTTTAAGTTTTATCAATCATAATCACAATATAAATAAAATCTCATACATTAATTACATATATATATATATATATATATATATATATATATATATATATATATAGAGGATGTATACTATGAGAATGGTAAAGATATGAGAATATGAGAATGAATGACAACCATTAGATTTATGTGTTTAAAATTGATATGAGGGATGCTGTAAAAAAAATTGATGAGGGATGCTTGTTAATATTCCAATAATTATGCAGAGTTTGTTGTTATGATAACTCAATAATCTGTTAAAAAAACAAATTTTAAGTATATTCTATTTCATGAGAGACCTTGCAAGTTGAATGAGATTCATATTGTTAGTAGATTGAACCAGCATCGATTGTTTAGTTTGTTATTGGATAAATCAGATTTGGGTGGAAATTGCAGATGAGAATAAATCGAAGAAGATGAAATGCATTTAAGAGAAATAATTGACTAGTGTTGAGGCGTGTGTGTTGCTTTTAATCTTGACCTTTGAATTTTAATCAAAGGGTTAATAATTATTCTCACCATTCTCATATAACTTTGTCATTCTCATGTGATACATCCTCTATATATGTATATATATATATATATATATATATATATATATATATATATATATATATATCGATTTTTCTTTACAATAAAAAAATGATCGAATCCAATATCTCATGCATACTATCCAATTTTTTTTCAACTAAACTAACTCTAATTGCTTTATATGATTTTTTGCTTTATGTATCATGGTTTTGTAAAATGTTTATGTGATGTTTTACTTAATAACAATGGTTTCAGTGTATAACATCTTGGCACTAATGCCCATATGAAACCATTTAACTAAAATAATGGTTTCAGTGTATAACGCTATGAAACCATTTAACTAGACTAATAGTTTCAGTGTATAACATCTTGAAACCAAATAACAAGACTAATGATTTCAGTGTATAACGCTATGAAACCATTTAACTAGAATAATGGTTTCAGTGTATAACAGTATGAAACCATTTAACTAGATAAATTGTTTCAGTGTATAACATCTTGAAACCAATTAAAAGGACTAATGGTTTCAGTGTATAACATCTTGGCACTACTGCTCATATAAAACCATTTAACTATAATAATGGTTTCGGTGTATAACAGTATCAAACCATTTAACTAGACAAATAGTTTCAGTGTATAACATCTTGAAACCAATTAACAAGACTAATGGTTTCAGTGTATAACATCTTGACACTAATGCTCATATAAAACCATTTAACTATAATAATGGTTTCGGTGTATAACGCCATGAAACCATTTAACTAGACTAATGGTTTCAGTGTATAACGGTATGAAACCATTTTTGCTGTGGAATAGTTTCAAAGAGTTGTTCTCCAAAAACATATTTAACCCTTAATAAAAATTGTGAAATAAATTTAAATTTTTAAGACGATATAAAACCGGAGAGAGTGAGGTATCCCCAACCGTTCCAAATAATATCTGATATTTATAAAATCATATTTACCTCATTTAATTAACTAAAAATAGTTCCAGGTCTCATAAAAATACCTAACTGGTCCCAAAATTCCCAGAAAATTATTTACTATTTTTCTGTAAAAGCAATAAAAAAAATTGGAGTCTCCTTGGCACCGCACGCGCCCCCACGCGCCGCCAGTGAGAGTGGGCGTGGAGGCGCGTCACTGTTCATCATCTTCCTCACCCATTTTCTGCAGAAACGGGTCGCGATGACCCGGTTCGTCGACCCGGTTTGTTCTCCCTCAATAATCAACGAAACTCGACGTTCTTTATACCGTTTTGATCTTCGTTCGATTTTATGAATGTTTCCGGTATTAGTTTTCAAAATCGGTGATCGAATCGCATATAAAATGTGGCCGAAATTGAGCAAGCAAAAATAGAAAGTTCTTCAGTTATGATTATTACACGTGTAAAATCATCTGATGGCTGTGAATGACTTATGCACCATACATAAGAAAAGGCTTATGCATATTAACTATTGCCCACGTTATTATAATTTAACACAAGAGACTAAAACTGCATATATAATAATTTTGAAGAATCAAAATATACCATTTTTTATAGGTAACAAACAAAATTTGATAATTTAATAGTGCTACAAATTTTTTTCCCGAGTAATTTAGTGGTTAAAAAGTCCAGTGAATAAATGAAGTGTCTGAAGTTCCAGACGTGCTAAAAACTAGGGGTGAGCAAACATATTGCAACCGACCGAACTACTCATCCTAACCGATATTAAGTTAGTGTGGTAATAACGGGTAAAAACGGTTAAACATGGTTGGGTGCAGTTTTGAAAATTTAAATATATCGTTAATCGAACGAGGTTGTAAAATCACGAGTCTTTTCTTTTCTTTTTTTTTTAGTGAAGGAGGGCTAACGCCCAAGAAAGAAAAGAACTATAGAGTTACATGAATATTTATAAGCATGCAAATCCCAAAAATGTCATAAAAATAAGACTCGAAACATCAAGTCTTCATAACATGAATGTTAAAAGAATTTGAAGAAAAGTTGAAATTAGCCGGCCAATCAACACTTCTATTTCCTTCTCGTCATGTATGATTAAACTGCACTTGCCAGTTCAACTTTAAAAGCTCTTGTATACGATACCCAAGGTAGACGGATTACCATTTGGATTTAAGTTTCCCCATGATCATGTAAACCAGACTTTTTGAGTCACTCTCCACTTGAAGATGGTAGAAACCTTGTCTTCAAGCAAGTACATTCCCCACATTTTAGCGAAGAGGGCGTCACAAGTTCCTATTTTGCGCGAGTATCCTTTAATCCATCTGTCATCTGATTTTCGAAAGAGTCCACCACAACCAACTAGACCCAAAGAATCCTAAAAAATTAAATATTTTATTCTTAATTCTAAAAAAAGATTAACTTTTTTTTATTTATAGAATAATATTTTCTTTTTTTGATAATATAGAATAATTTTCTAATTTAATATAATGATAAACTTAAATATCGAATAAAAATCAATTGATTCGTGTCTAAACTAATTAATTATTAATAAGATAAGTCAAATGGTGCAATGACTCCCGCCCCCATTTGTTTCGCTAATATAGAATTGCAGTTTTGGTCCCCACGTTTTCTAATTGTGCGATTTTAGTCCCCCTAGTTTCAAACGTGCGATTTTAGTCCCCCTAGTTTCAAACGTGCGATTTTAGTCCATCAGGTTTGCCTCGTTTTGCATTTCTTGGTCTCTTTGACTATTTTGACAAAAAACTGTTTACATGAAATTGCTTTGACACATGTCTTAATGCAAAATGGGGCAAACGTGGGGACTAAAATCGCAAAATTATGAAATGTGAGGGACAAAACTGCAATTTAGTATTGAATTTATTGATTCACCACCACGACACGAGAAGACATGAAGATTGGGCGCACAACAAATAAGAAAATAATTTGAAAATATAAAAGGGATATTAAAAAATTGAATTTGAAATGAAACCCTATGTCGTCGTCGTCTTATTCTTCTTCTAACTGTTTCACTCTATTTCTCTAACTTTCTCTAACATGTGGACTTTCGATGATGACATGCGGTGTTTAGCGTCGATTATTCAACATTTACACTTGCCTGACGCTGAAAGGATGGCTGCTGTAGTACATGATCTACGTGACAGAAGTGCTCCGATTGTTAGGGTTGAATACGATAGACTTATTCGTGTCATTTGGCCACTCTATGCCGACGACCAACCGCCGCCGCCGCCACCGCCACCAGAGCCTCTGTTTAACCCCTTTGAACCGATGTTGGTCATAGTTCTTGGTAACGACGTTGTTGGTCATGATGACTTGGATGCTGGTAATGATTTTTTTGAACCCTTCGCTGCTGATGATTTAGATTTAGTTCTTCATGAGGAGGATTTAGTTGTTGATAATGTTGATTTTGATGTTGACAACATTGTTCATGAGGAGGAGGAGGATATAGTTGTTGATAACATTGACTATGAATCTATCGCTGATAACCTTGATTTAGCTTTTGATAACGTTGATGATGATGTTGTTGAAGGTTCTAACCAAATTAACCCTGTGTTTGTTGATCATGATTTCTATTTTGCTGAACTTGTTGAGGAACTTGATGCTGAAATTGGTAACGTTGATGATGATGTTGTTGAAGGTGCTAACCAAATTAACCCTGTGTTTGTTGATCATGATTTCTATTTTGATGAACTTGTTGAGGAACTTGTTGCTGAAATTGGTAACGTTGATGATGATGTTGTTGAAGGTTCTAACCAAATTAACCCTGTGTTTGTTGATCATGATTTCTATTTTGATGAACTTGTTGAGGAACTTGTTGAGGAACTTGATGCTGAAATTGGTAACGTTGATGATGTTGTTGAAGGTTCTAACCAAATTAACCCTGTGTTTGTTGATCATGATTTCTATTTTGATGAACTTGTTGAGGAACTTGATGCTGAAATTGGTAACGTTGATCCGGTATTAATGATGCAACCATCATCTTTTGAAGACCAGCTAGATTTGTTTGTTTCTCCCGTTACGCCACAGACTCAGGGAGGTGATGCCCTTGACATTGATGAGTTTATTGCAGAAACTGGAGGTACCTTTGTTGCTGAGTTACGCGATCCGGAAAAAGCAGAGGAAGGTATGCCACCGACACCAATGGAACAACCAAAAACATCTGTCGACCCTGAACTTGGTGAAAGCACTCAAGAAGGTATGCCACCGACACCAATGGAACAACAAAAAACATATGCCGACCCTGAACTTGGTGAAAGCACTCAAGAAGGTATCCCACTCGTCATCGCTTTTATTGTTATGTTTTGATTAAAAAAATTGTGTGTTGATATTTAGTGTTGCATGGTTAGTTTTGTGTGGCTGTGTTAGGGGAATGTTAGCTTGAAATAGTAATGTTAGGCCTGTTTCCACACGGTGCCTATGTTTCCTCTCAACAAGTCCATTTTGATGATGAGTATGGGGGCAGGTGACTCTATGTATAACACCAAGTGTTGTGACAAATTTAGTGAAGGGTCTAAATTCACCACCACCATCAGTTTGGACAGTTTTGATTTTACAATTAAATTGTAATTCCACCATATTTTAAAATCAGTAAACTTGGATAAGGTTTCAGATTTTCATTTTAAAGGATAAACCCACACAAACCTAGAGTATGCATCAACACAATTGAGAACGTATGTGAAACCAAAGGAAGATTTGACAGGGGCAGGTCCCCAAAGGTCACAAACCACTAATTCAAAAGGTGTATTATAGGTTGTATTAGACAAAGGAGCATGAAGTCTATGGCTCTTGCCTAAACAACAAGCAGAACATACATCAATTTGTGGTTTAGATGGTATATTGATGTTACATAACTGAAGAGCTAATCTAAGAGTCATGATGGGAATGGCCTAATCTAGCATTCCATAAATTGTAATTAGCATGAGAAATAGGTGTGGAAACAGTATTATTGACATTTATTCCATATTGAGAAGTATTTACAATAGGAGCAGAATTAGCTAAACAATTTGAAACACTGGAGTTTGTACAAGCAGAATCATATTCTCTAGATGACTTATTCATAGAACTAGATTTCAAACAAGTAGAATTACACTTTTTAGGTGTTTTGTTCAAAACAGAAATAGAGTCTAAAGGTGAAGCAAACTTATAGAGTCCATCAGCTCCAACCACGCCATGCAAAAGGACTTCAGAAGAAGCCTGTGATTTGACAAGGCAAAAAGGTTGGGTGAAACTCAAAGAAAACATTATTATCTTGAGCAGATTTAGAGATACTAATAAGATTTTTGGTTATAGATAGAACTAACAGCAAGATTTTAAGAGTAAGTGGAATCTTAGTGTTGAGTTTGGATGGAAAACTCATTGAACCTACAGAGCTAATACACAAACCTGTGATGAGCAATTCCGATCGCCTTTGCTTAGGGTTCGCAATTCTGATCGAAGTTGCCTTGCTTTGGTGATGAGCAAGGTCTGAAAGTGACGATGAATCTCGTCCCAAACCTGTGATGAGTACGTGAAATCGACTACCTTTGCAAGAAGAGATTCTGACATGGTAGAGAGAAGCCATGTGCAGACCAATGCGTCTTGATTCTCCCATGCTTGATAGAGAGGATTCACCATTCCTGCAGTGCGATCTGCATCTGTGAGAAACCGATTTGGAATTTCTGGTTCAGTGATGAATTTCTGAAGTTTGTAGCCACGAATTACACCGGAAACTTGTTGTTTCCATTGCTTGTAGTTTTTCTCATCTAACACTGAAAAAAGAATGAAATCGATAATTACTTGAATCTATTTTGACTAGGGAATTGCTTGCAATATGACATATTGGCTTGAAAATTCCTGTTCTTATATTGTGCATTCTTCCTAAATGTTTTGTATGCAATGTTTGTTTCTTATAGATTCTTCATTGTATATGAGTTTTCATTCTTTGTGGCATGTAGAAATATAACATTTTTCACATATATATCTGATTCTTGTGTTAATTTGCATAATAAATTGATGCAGTTTTATCTTTTATACGTATTTTTTAGGTTTGCTTTGATGTAGTATGTAATATTTATGCTCTTCTGTTTATTTTGCAGATTAGGTGTACAGATTGGGTAAATACTATAGATAGAAAGACTATTCAAATTCCGCCATGAAAGTTGAAATTCACGAAACGATAATGAGAATGGGGCAAGGTGGCAGGGTATCTGCATTACAAGACTATAATGCTTAAGTGAGTAAGTAGATGACAATAGAGAGTAGAACTGATCTTTGTGTCTATGCAGTTGTAGTCTGTTCTATATCCACTTAGTTGTCAAGTTTTGTTTCCAACCTATTGAGAGCACTTTGTTGTTGATTTCTTGTTTACGACATTTTGTCCCATGATGGAATTGTCTAGTTTCCAACATATTCAGAGCACTTTGTTGTTGATTTCTTGAATTTTCAAAGGTATTGAAAGCCAAAGATCACCATTTCTATATAGCAAAGGGTTATATTGATCCATATTCTTGATCCATATCCTCCTATAGAAGATTTTTACAGGATGCATGAAAACATCTCATTTTTACTATTCTTGATCCATTTCTATATAACTATGTGAACACTTCGGCTAAAATAAGTTTGGACATTATTCAATCATTCAATTAGAAGTCTTATTTCTTCTGGCATGTGAATATATCAAATATCATAATAGAAAATTATTACAATTGACAAAATAATAATAGTTGAGAATTTCTCTAATGTTGTATCTTAACAAGTTGAAATATATGCACATCGCAAATACATAATATGAGAATTTTTTTGACTCATTATTGTGAAACTTGATAGAATTCTCTAACATGAACAGTAAATGTCAGTAAGAAAATTTGCATAGTATATATAAATGACATGACCAATAAATCTGTTTTCAAATTTTAGATTAAAATTCGGGTAAGGTATTTGTCCTTACAACTTACAAGGAAAGGATACAGAGGAATCATAGCTGCAAATAAGAAAAGGTAGGTGTAGATAATGGAAAAACTAATATATTTTTTTCTCTTAAATGAGCAAAATCCATGACGAAATAATGCCAAAGCAACCCCCTATTATATTCTGTATTTCAAAAAACGAAATAGTAATATGCACCTTATAATTTAGCCACCTTTGAGCTGTCTAATCAAGATAAAACAATCTAAACTTTAACATCGATTTTTATATTTAATTTTTTAAATTGCATAAAAACTCTTTCACATTGGTATTACTCATATGGTATCAAACAAATACCGTCAATATCTCCATAACATGCTCACAATAAAAACTTATTCTAAACATGACATCTAGTTTTATCACTATCAAATGAACACTTTGACTTGTAAAGTACATGATTGAATCATGATATTACCATCGATGAGTGGCATCCTTGTATCAAGGTGAGATGCCACACACTATAGTAAAAACATAAGAGAAAAGGGTTAGAGTAATTAATTTCAACGTTTTTCTTATATGAAGAAAAGAAAAAGTACAACATTTGTAGATGAAGTATTTTGGTTTATAATGAAAGTGTCCATATGTTAAACACAAATAAAAACTTGTTAGGATAAGCTCATCTCACTCGAAGTAGTGCAATACTCGAGTTGATTGTGTAGGAGAAAGAGTTGGTGGTGAAAGATTAGGATATATGGAAACTATTTCCTGAAAAGAAAATAAAAAAATGTTAACACACCATAAGAGAGAGAAATACTTTTCAACTGGTTGACACTCCAACCCGTCACAATCAAGAAACAAATAATATTACTCCCTCCGATTCTATATATTCATTTTTTAATGTATCTAAAAAGTCAACATATTAAGGACTAAAGGGAGTATTGAGGTACTTTGAGAAACTTTTTTTATTTATTTACAATGAGTAGAAATCAAACTCATGACATATAATATACTACTCAAACCCCTCATCACTAGATCAAACCTAAAGGTGAGAAACTTTAGAATAAACTATTTGGAATAACTTCTAAATTTAATCATATATCATAGTCATATACTTCTAACTCTCCCTCAAAACCATGTCTCTTTTGTTTGAATTTTGAAAAGAAAATATTGTGTTTACATTGAAAAGTAAATGTTTGGAAACGTATAAGCATAAATTGGTGGAAGATTTACGTGGTAGAAGAAAAGAGAGATAAATTCATAATCTAAACAAATATTACAATCAAAGGAAGAAATTTGTAGAAATACTAAAGCAAAGAAAGCCAACTAACAAATAATATATTAGTCTGTATTTAAAGAGTTGTGAGTAATTTATTCAACACTCAATAAAAACTAATCACATAAGTAAATTTATAAGTAAATTTGTAAGTGATATCTATAACTAATTTTTATTAAACCTTACAAGTCAAGTGGTTTGCACAAAACCAACAAGAAACGGACAATAACAAACTACAAGGCTAAAGATATAAAAGCACTACTCAAAGGCAAAAACACCAAAACTACTATCACAGCAACACAAGTAAGTAAAAAACAAAACAGTGCAAGATCACACCACCAAGAAACTATTCAAATATTATCCACCAAACCATCCTTAGACATCATTTTATCTTTAAAATTATGATTATTTTGTTAGAATCAAGTTGTTTCATAAATCTTAGAGTTGATCATGTTAATCATCAAGAAATAGAACATAATCATAAGACGGAAGCTTACCTGAATCTGAGTTTGCCATAGAATTCTAGAATTTCATATGAGCTCCTTGAATCTCCTACGATGGGGATGAAGAGAAAACCCGATGAGCCGCCATTTTTTCACGTTATTTCTACAATTAGGTAGTTTTTCAATATTCTAATTTGACCCCTCATCAAATTAGATATTGATTTATGGTATCTACACAATAAATTACATTTCATGATATTTGTGCTTTTAACCATAGACTTATTATTAATTATTAATTAGATCACTGATATTTTGGCTGATTACATAATGACCCTAACACATGTAATATTATTATTGTGACCCAAAAATCCTAACATATTTTTCTCCTTCCAAATTGTCCAACAAGACATTACCCAAATCAAATGTAAACATTTCGAACTTCCTTACCTAATGATAAATTAACTTTCTCCAAATTGAAGAGAATAATCACCAGCACGGATAGGATCATAGGAGGGACGAAAAAGAAACTCAACAACCTCATCACATCATATTGAATAATAGTCTCATTAAACTTAAAATATTAACTAATTACAAACTTCATCCTCTCCTCCTTCCAAAACAGCACCTCTTCCCGGATCAGGATGCACTACAGTAATAAATCCCACAGTTACACGCTGTAGTGCATCTCAACCATCCATTTCAAATCGGACGATTCTTATTACTTCTTAATAAAATCAGTACAAATCAATCACAACCATCAATATTAGATCGGACGGCCCTGATTAAAAAAAGCGTGAAAACAGCATGAATATCTACAGCAGGATATCAAATTCCCCTCTTCCCCATTACCAACATCCCTACTTATATTATTATGTTAGGAAACTACGAAAAATTTCCCATATTATAAGATTTGTGGAAGAGTAAAATAACGCAGAAGAGCACACTAATATTAATAATAATGAAATGTACTAAGTGTTTATGACAACTGCTTTATCACAGAACCCACAACCCAGTTACACCCAAAGAAATATTTGTCTCTAAATATTTCTCACAAATTCCTATACTGGAATTCTTCTCTTTGTAATTATTCTTGTTGTGTTTCTTGCATTTGTTGTTATGAAATGAAAATAGTGTTGCTTATATAGCCATTTGAAATGCAAAAGAGGTGTGTTATCTAAACATATTTTGGCCGATAAAAATACGGCATCTTATCATAATATGAAAGGAAAATGTTATGCATGCAAATCGATAAACAAAATATATTATTAAAAAATGAAAATCAGTATATTTGTCCAACTTTTATTAAAAAAAATGTGTTTATGTAATATTTCTGAATGAGAAAAGGTAATGCATGGTTAACATGAAAGAGAATTTTTCTCATTCTCTCTCCATGCTTTCCGTCCTTCAATTACTCTGGACCTTCCTTATTCATTTTCTCTTTCTTCTATTTTTGATTTTTGACCAACATATTAAACTTTTTTTAAACTAACTTATTAACTTTATTCCATAAACAAACAAAAAAATTACAACAAATTTACTTAAATAAATGTAATTAAAGCAACATTAAAAATAAAACAAAAATACACTAACAATAGCTATTCTAAAATTTTGAGTTCGATAAGCCACTAGATTTGGTCTAGTAATGAGAGGTTTGAATAGTATGTTATAGGTTCTGGATCGATCATCAGCTCATTGTAAACCAAAAAAAAAAAATTGAGTTCGATGATGCTTTAAAGAGTCAATAACCTATAATTAACTTTATTAAACTGACCAATAATATTTTTCATAAGTCATTTGCAAGGAATTCATTTTCTAATTAATTTTAAATTTTGTTTTAACAATTTTCATTACTAACAAATTTCTCTTTATAGTTGTTTAAAAGATGAAAAATCTCAAAATAATCTAATAAAAGTATTTTAGCCTTTTCAAAAAAACAAAAAAAAAGACAAAATAAATTTATCAAACGCAAGATAATTTTTATTAATGACAACTTTAACAAATAAACTTATTTGTAGTAGCTAATCAAATATATATTATTGAAATAACTAAATACAAAACATACTATTTAAATAAAAAAAAAAAAAAAAATGAAAGTAGTTTTGGCTAACTCATACTAATTTATGGCTTCGCCCTTGCCATCAAGTAAGTGAGTAAAATATAAAATAAAAAATTATTCTAAGAATATGATAATAAGAGGGACATCATTATTTTAATTGGAAGCATCCAAAATCTCGAACCAATCCTAACCACAACATATAATCTCTAGAACTCATCCAAACTCACCACTCTAACAAAAACAGCAAAAGAAAAAGAAATAGTAGTACCACTATACACTTCTTATGTTTTATTAGTTTTCAATTATTTAATTGATTTTATTTTCTTTGTTTTTTTGTTGTTATATTTCATTTTATTGTCTTTGTTATTGGGGACGGAGCCAAAAATTTGACTTGGGGGGCCAAGATTAATAATATAATTTAATAAATTAAAATGCATTGCATAGCATAGACAAAAAATTATAAGATATAAGAATAATGCTAGCAACACACTCTTTAACAAACACACTCCAACACACTCTCTTTTATTGGTTGAAATTCACATGGGTCCCATAAAAAAATGTGGACCCATATAACTTTTATGGGACCCATATAAATTTTAACCAATAAAAGAGAGTGTGTTAGAGTGTGTTTGTTATTGGAGTGTGTTGCTAGCACTCCTCTAAGATATAATATAACCACACTTAATATTGTCAAACAAATATAAAAAGAAATAATCTTTATTCCTAAAAGTGCACTCGTCGAGATTGAATAAACTTGAATTCATCAACTTCAACATTCTTATCTGAGTCTGCTGCTGCTGGCCGCTAACCGCTAACACACAGTTTGTACTTAATCGTCATTTCTCTCTTTTCTCTTAAAAAATGAGTGAATTGTTTTTCTAACCATCGTTCACCTAAAACAATACACGATCTTTTATTTAAATTTAGAGAAAAAATAATATTGCACATAGACTTTTTAATTTATAACAGAACAATGAGCAAATTGCAATTACCTCTCGTAATTTGTATCAGGCGCACAATGCAACATATATATATATATACAATACATCCTAAGGCACTATTGTTAACTAAACCCTAAATATAGATTTGAAATTCTCTAACACTAAAAATAGACGGAGCAAAAAATAAACTTAGGAATCAATTATTTGTTTTATGATGTGGTATCAATAATAAAGAAAGCAAGAAACAAATTCAAATCTAGAATGAAAGTATAGAAAATTACCTTTATTTTGATTGTCGGTGAACTAGAGGGAAAGTGAAGAACTCAATGCAATAGGCAAAATAGTGAAGAAAAGAGAAATTAGGTTTTCAATAAATTAATCATTATATTTGTTTTGTATTTTACTAAAACATCGACCCGTGCGGTGCACGAGTCAGATTAGCTGTAAAATATATAATGATTAAATAAGATATGATAATTCCAATAATGTAAGGTATATGAAAAAAGTTGAGTAACATTAAATGATAGTTCAACAATAATTTTGGATAAATATTCATACAAAGAAAATTATGTTATATTACGGAAGACTTCCTTATAGACCACATTCGAAGTCTTAGTCGTATCTTCACCGTCGTCATCGATGATCAATATTTTTAATCTTTTTCTAGAAGTAACTCTTGAAATTGCAAGATACAACTGACCATGTGAAAACACTGGCGACGAAAGATATATCCCAACATGCTTTAAAGATTGTCCCTAACTCTTATTAATAGTCCTCAAAAGAAATCATTATAGGAAATTGTCTCCGTTGAAATTTAAAAGGAATTCTCACCTCAGATGATGTCAGAGAAAATCTAGGTATGAAAACCTGATCACCAATATTACTTCATGAAATAATTTTTCCTTCAATAGCACGTTTTCCCAATCTCATAATAATAAGTCTTGTTCCATTGCATAATCCTAATTTTTTATTCAAATTCCTTAATAGCATAACTGAAACTCCAACTTTAAGTCTCAACTTGTGATTTGGAAGTCCCGACGTAGAAATCGTGTTCAAAAATTCGGGAGTATGAACATCATCCACTGTTTGACCGTCTACATTTTGTGTGAGTGGAGTATCATAACTCAAATATGTTTTTTCTTCACCAGGAATTAAATCCAACATATAATCATTTATTGTGTCGACTATTGAATTTTTAGGAGCTAGTATAGCTCTATTTTGGAAATATGTTATATCGTTCATGTTTCGTAAAAGTTGGGGATAAGTGCTTTCAACGATAGAAGCAAGAGGATCACCTGAATTTGGAATCAATAAATCTGATGGAATGGCAAGTTCTAAATCATCATCGTTGTCATCTCCAATTTCTCCATCGCCAACACCCAAAACTCATTCAGAAAACAAACGTCTACACTCGAAGCACCACCGTGAAGCATCATGTTTTTACTCAATGTTAAAACTTCACAAAAATTCCAAAGAACCGAAGAATTAATAGTAGCATGAACAAATTCTGGCCTTGTACCTTTGGGTATTACTGGTAGAATTTGTCTAAGATTTCCGCCAAAAACAACAACTTTTCCAACGAAGGGAATGTGTTTATTTTTTTCATCAACAGACTTGAGAATATCTTTTAAAGTTCGATCAACAACTTCGAAACAGTGTTTGTGCATCATTGGTGCTTCGAAACAGTGCTTTTTGTATTAATAGCGCCAAAGGGCTTTTAGGAACTATGGTACATGTTGAAAACTCGTCAACATTTAGAGGAATACAAAACCTTGAATGTGTTGTTCTACCGCCAGGTATAAGCAATGCAGCGATCCCACTTGAGGCAACTGTTAAAACTATCTCACCTTTTAAGCGTAATGCGGCTGACATGGTCCTCCAGATAAATATTTTTCCTGTACCGCCATAACCATAAATACTGGTTTGAGGAAAACCAATATATGAGCATGTGGCGGTCCACGTTTTTGAAACTCAATAGTATATATAACTGTAAAAAAAAAATAGAATTAAAATTAATGTCAAATAGTTCATATACAATTAAAATTTAAAAGTTAATTGGACCAATTATACCAACTATATAAAAGGATGAAAAATAAGATTTGTAAAATTAACTATTTACGTGCACTAATTTCACCAAATAATTTTCCTTTCTTGATCTCCTTTATCAAATGGTCAACTTTGATCTTGAAAATTCGGCTCGATAAATCCAGTCTATCTTCTGGCTTAAGATTGCACGGTTTCAAAAAGTCAACTACTTTAGGCCATTCATAATTACATGTAAATGTGATGAATAAATCAGGATAATCAATCCATCCACAAATTGCCATTGCATCCTGATAATTTTGAATCATGTACCTTGGTCCTCCCGCAAAAGATGATGGCAACACCACTCTTTTTCCCATTGTAGATGAATCAGTCTCTCCTCTAAGAATTGCCTCACGGAGGCCTTATACATATCAGCCCTTACATCCTTTTGGTGATCTGACATATCAGCCCTTACATATCAGCCCTTATACATATCAATTTCAGGAATAAAGATAATAAATCACAAAACAGAATGAAAGTTTATACACACCTCTGAGTAAATTAAGTCGAATTGTGGTGAAGTTGTTAACATGAGACATTGAAATGTGAAAGATGTTTTTTTTTTAATAGATTTCAATATTGTTGCAGGTGTTATAGTATGAAAATATATATATATAACTTTCCAAATCACACGTGATAATAACTTTCCAAATCTCACATGATAATTATTCTCTAAATTTATGATCTGGTAGAAAAAAAATCGTTGATCAGGAAAGACATAAAAATATTTCGTGATGAATAATATAGTCAACAATAATTTTGATATGATATACTTTTAAAATTGATGAAGCATTTTAAATAAAAAAATAATTTCTTTTATCAAATTAGTTGCATCTGACAAAAAAATAAAATAAAGCATCTATTTATACATACCTAAAATTTTTATAGTTTTGCAAAATTGCACAACCAATATGACCAGAGTCAAATTGACAGAATTTGCAAACATGTTATCAAGCTTATTAGCATAATCACCCAAATAGAACAGTGAATATGGTTAGATCTACAAAAAACAATAAGGAATGTTAATAAATATAAAGGAAATTATTGACGGTGCTTATCAATTATTGCACATAATTTTAATCATAATTGGTATACTTGGCATAGTGGATGGAAATATTGCCTTGCATTGAAAGGTTATGGCCTCGAATCCTAGTCACGACAAAATTATATTATTTTTTAATAAAAATTGCAAGATAAAATGGGGGAAAACAGAGAAAACAAATTAGGGTTTAAAGTTTGCTTGTGTAAACAAGCTTATAATATAAAAGATTTCCAAATAAAAGGCTCTTTTCTTTTTGGTAATATACTTTAAAGGCTTTTTAATAGTATAAACTTAAGTGTATAGAGCCCAATATATATATCGAGTAAAAAAAAATGTGTTTAAGTCCACCAAATATACAATATCAATTATAAAATATAAAGAAAAATAAATATATATATATATATATATATATATATATATATATATATATATAATAGCATAGTAGTATTAAAAAAAAATTCAAAAACTTGGGGAACCATGATCTCTGTTGATCTTCCTTCTAGCTCTATCCCTATTTGTTATTATCTTGATGGGTTGGGCTGAAGCCTGTTCAGAATTAGGATTCTACTTACATTAATCTGTTGTTATTTGGTTGAATTGAGAAGTTATTCTATAACTACAAGAGATGAGAAACTACTAGAATAATTGTCGATGGGAAAACAACGTTTTGCCTTCCAGGTACTTCAGAGTAATCTACTAACACACTTCTCTTATATAGACATATCATTTAGTTTGTTTTTTTAACACGTAACAATGTAACATATCATTTTATTAGCATCTTCTATTATATGACATTGTTCAAGACACATAAGAATGTTCATTATCCCCTTTTTAAATGGCTCAATTCATCTAGATTCCAATTATCTTCATTCTTTTTAAAATTTGAAAATAGAACTGGAGATGTACTCCTATTGCTTTGTGTTGGGTCTTGAGGTGTCCGAGGCACATCGGGCCTTGAATAATTACAAAAGTGAGTTGTACATCACACTTTAACCCAAAATCTTAAGGTGTTAGGTTTATGAGTCCTCTCACTTATAAATCATTCAGCATTCACTGTTTCACTCAATGTGAGACTCAACTTACACTTGAAATACCAACATCTCCCCCTCAAGCGGGCATTGAATAACTACACAAGTGAGTTAGACACCACACTTTAACCCAAAACTTTAAGGTGTTAGGTTTATGGGTCCTCTCACTTATAAATCATTCAACATTCAAGGTTAATTAAGCCGTGGCTAAATTTAGCAACGCCAGGATAAGCCACCTTCAATATTTACTTGGCAAAAAATATTAGCCACGGTTAAAACTGTTTTTAGCTACGGTTTTAACCGTGCCTAAATGGTGAATTTTTTGTAGTGGTTAGGTATTTGCTTTGAGAGTGTGGGTGTACTAGGGGCCGTGAATTTCCACGTTATATCCTTGTGTTGTGGTTGTGTTCTTTTATTTTCTCTATGTCTGTTTTTTTTTTCAAAAACTTGCATCAGAGCTTTTGGTTTGATTCAAGGAAGATGGAGTTCCGCTGTAAAGTTTAGGTTAGAGAAAATTGATAGAAGAATCATGTTTGGCTTGTGGAAAATCAAGTCAATGATGTGATTATACAATTAGGATTACACAAGGGATATGGAATGTTTGGACATGTAAAAAGAAATTGTCCAAGTGGAGCAGTATGTGTCCTTATTGTATTTCCGCTATACCAATAAGGTTTTATGCATTAGTATAAACTTTTCAAGGTAGTTTATGAGAAAATAAGTGAAAACTTATAAATTAACATAAAACTTTATTTATTTGCATAAACTATTTTCACAAGATAAAAAATAAGTCGAATCCAAACGGGACAATTAGGTTTTTATGTTTTGTTAGTAGATACAAAACTTCTCTTTATCCAAACACATGAATCATGTGTTAGGAAACTACGCCGAATTTCCCTAAAGTCAGATTAATGAAAAGCGATAAATGCGGAATAATAAAACACAAAGATTGATAACGGAGTTCAATGCCTATGTCTCCGGGCTGTTGCAGACCTTTCTATTGAAAAGGGAAATTTACACAAAGGGTTTACAAACACTCAATATCTCTCACTACCCAAAACCCAATTACACCCAAGAATTTCACTAACTAGAATCTCTCTAATTCTCTTGAAACTCTCTCAAGGTTGTAATGTTTTTCTCCCAATGTTGGAATGAATTTCAATCTTCACCACCACCTCCTATTTATAGACGATAGCCAAACTCATCCTCACCATAACCGATGAAAGTGCATTTCTTAGATTTGGGATCAAGTTTATTTCTACCTTGATCACTAATATGCATGTATGCTACACAACCGAAAACTTGCATCAGAGCTTTTGGTTTGATTCAAGGAGGAGGGAGTTCCGCTGTGAAGTTTAGGCTAGAGAAAATTGATAGAAGAATCATGTTTGACTTGTGGAAAATCAAGTCAATGATGTGCTGATACAATCAAGATTACACAAGGGATATGAAATGTCTGGACATGTAAAAAGAAATTGCCCATGTGGAACAGTATGTGTCCTTATGGTATTTCCGCTATACCAATAAGTTTATGAGAAAACAAGTGAAAACTTATAAATTAACATAAAACTTTATTTGTGTGTATAAACTATTTTCATAAGTTAAAAAATAAGTCGAATCCAAACGGGAGAAATTAATGTTTTATGTTTTGTTAGTAGATACAAAACTTCTCTTTATACACATACATACACAAGAATCATGCAGGGCCCAACCCAACAAGTTACAAAAGTGGGCTCATAGTTTATCATTTCGTCTCATCCATGAATCTCCAACAAGTCACCTAGCTAACACGTGCTGTCCTGTCCTTTCACTCTCACTTTCTCCCTCACAGACGTCTCTCTTCTCTGCCCTATATTTATAAGACTCCTCACAAATTACTCAATGTACTGGTAGGAATAATGTGTGTTGTGGGGCATTGGAAAAGACAAGAGGAAGAATAACAATTTTATTTAGAGTGTGTTTGAATGAGTAAATGTTTTTGAGGTATGTAATTTTTTAGCAAATTCAAATTTTTTTTATGTAATTTTTTTTTTGTTTGTACAATTGCTTTGGAGAATTTTTAAAATGATAAAAATTTAACAAATTTTTTATTCAAAAAAAATTAGAAACTTGAAATCACTTTTTTTCATATGTTTCACAAAATTTGAATTGACCCCAATGAACTTTTAAAAAATTGCAAATTCAGGTTCTAAAATCATAAATTCATAACCTAAAAGAAATATGGCATCAAAGGAAAACATTCAACAAGCAAGAGTTAAAACGGAGATAATCACAAAAACATATCATTTGATTTTTGAAGTTTGAGTGCATGGTTGCTTTATGTGTGTTTTTTTGGTAAGGTTGGCTTTGTGTCTGAGTGTGAGTGATGTATAAATGCTGTGAATTTTTTTTTCTATTTTCTCTGATTAGTTTAATTTTTGTTTTTGCTCATTTCTAATTCCTTTGTTTTTCTATTTTAAAATACATAATTAAAATATTTTTATAAATTAAAAATAATAATTGTGATAAGTATAATCACACATTCGATTAAAATACATTGTTAAACATTTTTTACGAAATGGTTATATTCAATATTATATATGTGTAAAAACAAAAAAAGTTTTTCAGAATTAAAATAATTTTTATTGAAATGATGTATCATATTTTATTTTAATTGTGTCATCGTATAAAATCTTAATTTTCATTATATGAGTTGCAATTTTAGTCACAAATCACTTTGCTTTTTTATTTTTAATGTATCCCTTATTTATTTATTTTCAATAAGAGTTTCAATAAGAGTTGGAGGTCATACATACCTATACTTGGTGAAAATATTGCTCATGAGTAATGTTGAACCAAGAAGTATGGTGGTTTTGACATTTTTTATCATGTGATCTCGTGTTCTGAAAATTACCTATCAAATAGCAACGTTACTGTTTACTCCCTTCTATACAATTTAAGATGTCAAATAACTTATCTACTTACCTCCCTCTCGTTCTCTTGAAGTTTCTTATCAATTATTCACTTGGTGAAATTTTATCCCGATTTTATTAGTCTCAATTTTCAGGAAAATATATCAACCCAAAATTTAATCATGGGCTCGATTAAAATACACATTTAAAATATTTTCATAAATGAAAAATAATAATTATGATAAGTATCATTATATATAATTAAATGATTGATAATATTTTAAAATATAGTTAAATAGATAGGTTTAATATTAATTTATATTAAAAATAAGAGGGTTATTTAGAAATATGAAATTTTGTATTGGTTTATATAATTGATTTTTTATTTTTATATATATTTTTGCACAAAAATATATTTTAAAGACAATTAATATAGTTTTAACGATCTCTTATAATATTCCGTAAAAAAATGATCTCTTATATTATTTATAAGTGTGAAAAGATGTATTATATTGTATCTTAATTGTGTAATTTTAATTTAATTTTTTTATGGGTCTCATTAGTGCACTCGCAAGTTGTTTTGTTTTTTTATTTTGGTATATTTTTTATTCTTTTCAATAAGAATTATAGCAGCAGTCATCTTTGCTAAAAATATTGTTTATAAGAAAGAAAAAATCAAACTCAACTTATAGAATGTGCTTTATATATATATATAGTAGTTTTGTCTTTTTCATCTTTTGCTTATATTCCATGAAATTATGTATAAAATAGCAAAACGACTTATTATCTTCCATCCAATTTATGTTTTCTTATATTTTATGAAAATAAAATTCTTGTGCTGATATATTGACTTCTTTTAAAATTTTACGTCAAACTTTCACTTGGCGGAGTTTATTTTAACTACCAAAGAAATTGAAAATGAATGCATGCAGGTTTGATTAGAACATACTTAAAATATATTATTACAAATGAAAAATAATAATTATGATAAGTATAATTACATATATATTTAAATCATAGTAACATGATTTAGTTGTAATTCTGTTATATTAAAAATAAGAAAGTTGTTTAGGAAAATGAGATTTTATATTGTAGATTAAGGACACAATGAATATAATTTTTAGCGAGTCTCTTATAATATATCATAAGTTTGAAGAGATGTATCATATTTTATTCTAATAGTGTAATCGTATAAAATAAAATTAAAAATTTAAGTGTGTTCGTATAAAATAATAAATAAAAGGAAAAACTAATATATCTCATAAGTTTGAAGAGATGCATCATATTTTCTTTTTATGAATCGTAGTGGAGCAGTCGTAAGTTGCTTTGCTTTTTTACTACGGTGTATTTCTTATTATTTTCAAAAAGAGTTAGAGGCGATTTGCTAACAATATTGCTCGTGAGAAAGATTGAAATAAGTTTCAATTATAGAATACTAGCGGGCCAGGCAGCCGCGTTCCGCGCCTGCCTGTGTCTAACTTATGTACCCAAAAAAAAGATACGCCTTATGTTATGGTGAGTTTGTTAATAAAAGATTTTTGTTGCTACTAAAAAAAAGCAAGGGTAATGTAGGTATTATGAAAATTCTACCCCAAAACTCATGTATTCTTTATATATATATATAGTGGTTGACTTACTTGTTGAGAATATATATAAACATAATTTGCTAAAATATCTATACATAGAAAACATACAAAAAATGAGAGAGCATGACTAAACAAAAAATATGTGATACAGATGAATAGATATTAGTTATATAAGGATCATGGTTACATTGAGAAGCATTCCAACAGTCATAAGATTTAATTCTAATGATTGTTTAGTTATCATTGCATTATATTTTTACAAATTAACTATGCAAAGGTTAATTTATAGCATAAGAAATTAGAACTCTTTATGCAAAAACCACAATAACACATGGAGTTTTTTTTTTTTTTGTTTTAGTGTGCCGTTTCTTTTGCATATAATCAAAAGTCACACTATTAATTGGTGTTTCCAATTATTTGCAATTAAGCATAAAATAAATCTCATAACCGATTTCAATTATTTTTTCTTCTATGGACTAATAATAGACATGTTATTGTTCTCGTATTTATCAATTCTCTTTTATAAAAAGTCTGATATCAAATATAAAATTATATTCATAGTTATACAATAACTTTAGTAAAATTACATATTATTAATTTTTTTTCTAAGGAAGATTTTTTTTTTTTTGTTTATCAAAGAATTTTTTAGTAAAGTTGGACGCAAAAATGTCAATATGGCACAATTCAATTTTTTCTCAATTACATTATATACTATCATTTATCATTATAAGTCCAAATTTAGTAGAAAGCTGAGACAAATAATATAAGAATACATAATTGTTTGTTGATATATCTTCTTGTGAGAATTTCATTTTAGAATTTCAACAATCATGAGAATTTAATAGTCATAGTATCAGTTATGTCTCTCTCTAAACCATAAACGAGATATAAGTTTGTAGGTCTTACAATATTAGTTGGTCACTTTTAATTAAATTTTTCATTTTTTATTATTGATATATTCTTTTGTAAGAAATTCTCTTAGAGGTGTCATATCATCACAAAGAAGACCTAAGAGCAATTCAAACTTCCTTTTAATAGTAAAAGATGTTATATCAATTTTCAAGATATAATTTGGCCGATCAATATAATAGATATCCAACCATAAAAATTATGGATTAACATATATGAAGAATATGAAATACAAAATGGATAAATAATAAAATGGTGAAACTGAATATACAATAGATGATAAAATATTCTTATATGAGTGACCATTTGTTTTACAAATTTCTCGTAAGGATGCATGAAAATCAATAGATACTTTAGTCAATATTCTGCCATAGAAATCAATAAATTAGTGAAGGCATACATGAAAAGTAAGAAAAGAACATAAGACATTAAAAGTTGAAGAATACGTACCCAAGAGTTATATTGGAGAAAGTAAATGATGACTCAAACAAAAAATCTATAAATTAGTAAATACCTTTTTCTTCCTCTGGTTCTATCACATGGATCTGGAGTAAGTAGACTAAAATAATATAACGTTTCTATGTTCTCGATAACAAATGAACAACCAATATCAATAAATAAATGAGAAAAATAAGATTGTATACCTACAATCATTGTTATGATAAAAAAATATTTTAAAGATAACTTTTAAATGAACAATATAATTTGATAAGAGTAATTGAGAATATCGGCCTTTTCATCCATTAACATTCTATTTGTAGTGAAAAATTATTTCTTTCAACCTACAAATGAAGAACAAAAACTAAACATTAATACAAATGAATATTGAGTGAAAATGTCAAATATTAAGATTTAGAAATGAGTAGAAAAAGAATGTGGGGTGGTGGTTATAAAAAGTGAGAGTGAACCTATTAGTCAGTAAACTTTCTCATTTTATAAGTTATATTTGGAGGAATGTAAAAGGATGCATACAATTATGATGATCTTTTTGGTTACTCATACAATTATGATGATGCTAATTTAATTTTTTTTAGATTTAATTTAATAAATTAAAAGAGATAATATTAAGATTTTAACAAAGATTGAAAACATTTTCTTAGAGTGCCACATCATCACAATGAAGGCCTATGAGCAATTCAACCTTCCTTTTACTAGTAAAAGAAAAGATAAAAGATATATACTCTACTTTGAAAATTAATCTCTAATTAAGAAAAAAATGTTAAAAAATAATTAAAAAAAAAGAGAAACAAATATAAGAGAGTAAGAAGACGGGTCAGTGAGAGTGAGAAATGGGGTCGTTGTGTGGTGCCATCACCTGCTTCCAGATTCTTGCGATAAACGGCCGCGGAATAATTTGCAACCGCACTCCATTGACCGCCAGAAGAAGGTGTCTATCAGTTACTCGTGGTACCTCCTTCTCCAACACCCTTTCCTCATCGAAACTCTCTTCATCATTCAACTGCTTGACCATTTCTTCTAATACAAGTGCCTATGAAGCCCTGATACGTGACACGATACCGATACGATACGACACCGATTCGGCGATACGGGAAAATTTTCAAAATTTCCGATTCGATACATCCGAGATACGTTATTTAAAAATTAAATTTAAAATTAAATATATAAACGCATAATATATAAACATAACTAAAATTGATAATGATAAAAATTAACATTCAAATTACTCAAAATAAGAAAACAAGTGACAATTAGAGGTGGGAATAGGCTAGGCCGAGCTAGGCTTTGCCAAGCCTGAGCCTGGCCTGTCAAAAAATCGAAGGTCTGAGCCTGGCCTGTGGCCTATCATAGGCTTAAATTCTAGGCCTGAGCCTGGCCTTTTGAAAATCTGATGTGGCCTGTTAGCCTGTTTAAAAGTTTATTTCATATGAACATATTTAAATAAATAATTATATTTATTTTGAAATATACTTATGAACTAATAAAATAATGTTCCATTTGATATTTTAGAGAATTTGACTATATATGTCATCATATTTCAATTCTAGTTTATAATAATACATTTATATATGTTAAAAACTAATGTAGATTAATAAACTTAAATTACTTAAAAAGTTAATAGATTTATAATTTAATCAAAGTGTAAATTTTAATATATAAATAATAATCGTAATAAAAATATTATTCATGTTAACTTAAATAGGCCGGCCTAGTAGGCCTCAAAGGCTTTTTTAATGGCATGCGGCCTGACCTTTTTAGTTAAATAGGCTTATAAAAAAGCATTGGCCTGCTCTATTTAAAGAAATAGGCTGGCCTGGCCTGAGCCTATGTAGGCTAGGCCTTAAGGCCATGTAGGCCGGCCTGGCCTGTTCCCACCTCTAGTGACAATTACATATATTAACTTAAGTACTGCCTTAAGCTAGTTGAGCTAAGGGTTAAGAAGTTGGAGGTTCAGAGTTCAAGTCATGACAGAGAAAAACTAATAAAGACATAGTTGATAACATCATACTCTAACATTCAATACTTAAGAGAAAATACGAATTGTATCGTCTCCTCTCCTACGTTTCTATCACCAAAGCGCATTAATTGCTCAATACTTTTTCGATCGATACGCGTATCAGAGAAGTATCCGACAAATATTGGTTATATTTTATTTTAAAAATAATATTAATTGCCGATACTTATCTGATACATGTATCGGAAAGTATCGGATGAGTATCGGTATCAAGTACATATCAGACATGATACTTTGTCATTTTTGGAGTATTGAGACTTCACATGCAAGTACCCATAATTTTCTCTTCATCGCCTTTTCCATCAAAACCCCAGAAAGTTACATTTTGTACATAAATAAATAAAATTGCAATATTTGTCAAGAAAAAGAAACCATTGAGTGAGGATTGTGTGAATCACTTATTTGAAAATACAATCCAAATTCATGTGAAAAAATGTGTAACGGGAATATCCGAACTCAATTGACTAAGTTCACGCAATTATCTTGCGGTTACCTTTTTATATATATATATTTTTTTTGAATTAACCGGTAGCATTAAAGGGTATTTTTGGAAAGTGAAATAGGTTGCACCAAAACCAATTCAGGTTCTCCTTTATCGGGAGGGGGCTGAAATCATTGATGCTAGAATTAACCCTTCTAAACTAGATTAAACTGGTAGTGAAAGAAAAAAAAATCAAATTTTCCCTTTATTATTAGTATAGATTATTATTATTTTTTTTTGAAGGATATTGGTATAGATTATGTATAGATATAGATATAAATTATATTTTTGGTGCATCTGATCTGATTAAAAAAAAAAAAGTCTCAATTTGTTGCATGTAGTATTTATTTATTTATCTGAAACGCAAGAAAGATTCGGAAGAAAAGAAAAACCCCAACCCTACTTAAGTCTCAATTTGTTTGAAATTGGAAGATCCAATTTGTATCGCGTTCGGCTTATCAAATTTATGTGAGTGACTTCGTTCTTACCTTCCTATATGTTTTCATGCCTTCAATTTTTTTTTCTTTCCTGGATTTGATATCAATTTTATGTTTTTGTTCTAGGTTTATTGTTTTTCAATGCTCATGTTTATTATTGTATTTTGATTTTGACTATTGATTTCATTTTGGGTGTGTTTTTCGTTTTACCCTAACCCTAAGTGTTACGGAAGAAAAGCTTTTTTTTTTGAACAAGTACGGAAGAAAAGCTTAAATATTCTCACACCATGTTTAACGGATTATTTGTGATCTTTGCTATGAAATTATTTGGATTCTAAATGTTTTAGACTATGAAGCACATACACACTTTGGATTAGGCGTTTCCTGGTGTCCGACATGCGTCAGTGTCCGACACAACACCGACACTTATGATTACATTTAATCATGTTGTTTTTTCAAACTATTATCGGTATCGATGTGTCCATGACCTTGGCGTGTCAGCCTATGTGATTCATAGGTTTTAGACTTGGAACAAATGATCCTGAAATCAATTCATGCCTATAACCAAATGCATATGTTGATGGCACCATTTAACTTTAGATGCTTCCATTTATCTACTATTGCAGTTGGTTTCAAAGACTATGGACCCATCTACAGAGCAGCAGATGAGTAATCTACAAATCACAGACACAGTCAATGAAAGATTTCCTGCTATACCTGTGGTGCCATATGACCGGATGTTCCCTTTCTTGTTTCCCCATATTGACCAAGACAAAGCCGATGAAATTCAAGCTTTGTTCGACAAATATAAGGTCTCTTACCCCCAAACCAGTTTTACCATCATTTCTTTTTCCATCTCTTCTGTGTTAAAAATTATTTAAGTTTGTGGTGGCAAGGCTTTGTGATATTACTAACTGTTTTTTTGTCATTTGTTCTAGAGAGAAGAAATACCCAAGACTAGTTTTTTCCCGCTTATGAGAGACATTGTGGGGATGCAGCTGGTTTATTCAGCAACAATGCAAATGCATGAACAACAGGTAGAGTAGATGGTTTATGCAGTGTTGCTGATGATTTTTCTATAAGGCAGTTGAATATTCATTTCATGTCTATGTTAAAACTATGTTTTTTCCCCTTGTAGAAAATAAATCGGCAGATCCCAGTCAATGAACAACCTAGAACCCAGATCGATTCCAGTGACCTGGAGTTGCCATTTGACGAGTTGTATCCTTTCTTGATTCCCCATATACCTGACCCAGTCAAAGTCATTGAACTTAAAATTTTATTTGACAAATATAGCGTATGTTGCCCCAATATATCTTTTTTCCTCTCTTCAGTGCTAAATACTATCTAAGTTTGTGGTGCAAGGTTTTGCCATATTACTAACTTTTTTGTGTCATTTGTTCTAGAGATGTGAAATACCCAAGGATACTTTTGTACCGGTTATGACAGGCATTTTGGGGGAGCAGATATTTAAATCAGCAACAGCAAAAGTGAAACAACTGGTAGTTAGAGTAGATGGTTTATGCAGCGTTGCTTATGATTTTTTTATAAAGCACTTGGATATTGATTTCATGGTTATGCTAAGAACTGTTTTTTTCTTTCTTTTTCACCCTTTTAGAAAAGCAATCTACAAGCCAATGAACAACCTGGAACCCAAATCAATTCTAGTAACCCGAGGATAACATTTTACCAGCTGTTCAATGTCTTGGCTCCCCAGATTGGCTTAGAGAAAACCATCAACCTTTACTTTTTAGGTGAAAAATGCAAGGTCTGTTACCCTAAACCAGTTTCACCATCATTTCTTTATTCCTCACTTGTGTGCTAAAAACTATTTAAGTTTGTGGGTGCAAAGCGTTGCCATATTACTAACTTTTTTGTGTCATTTGTTCTAGAGAGGTGAGATACCCAAGTCTGATCTTATACCGCTTATGAAAGGCATTGTGGGGAAGCCGGCTTTTAAATTAGCAGTAGAAACACTGCTAGGACAGGTAGGTATATATTGTTTATGTTAAGAACTGGTTGCTGTTTTCCATAAGGCAGTTGACTATTATTGATTTCATGTTTATGTTAAGAACTACTATTTTTAATCGTCAGGTTGCTGTAAATGAACAGCCTAGAACCCAGATCCATTCCAGTGACCTGGAGTTGCCATTTGACCAGCTGTATCCTTTCTTGATTCCTCATATACCTGACCCAGACAAAGTCATTGAACTTAAAGTTTTATTTGACAAATATAGGGTATGTTACCCCAATATATCTTTTTTCCTCTCTTCAGTGCTAAATACTATCTAAGTTTGTGGTGCAAGGCTTTGCCATATTACTAACTTTTTTGTGTCATTTGTTCTAGAGATGTGAAATACCCAAGAATACTTTTGTACCAGTTATGACAGGCATTTTGGGGGAGCAGATATTTAAATCAGCATCAGCAAAAGTTGAACAACTGGTAGTTAGAGTAGATGGTTTATGCAGCGTTGCTCATGATTTTTCTTTAAAGTAGTTGGATATTGATTTCAAGGTAATGCTAAGAACTGTTATTTCTTTTTTCCTTGTAGAAAAGCAATCTACAAGTCACAGTCAATGAACGACCTAGATCCCAAATCAATTCTAGTAAACCGGTGGTGAGATTTAACCAGCTGTTCCGTCTCTTGGCTCCCCAAATTGGCCTAGACAAAACAATTGACCTTTACTTTTTAGGTGAAAAGTACCAGGTCTGTTACCCCAAACCAGTTGCACCATGATTTCTTTTCCCTCACCTAAAATCTATTTAAGTTTGTGGCGCAAGGCTTTGCCATATTACTAACTTTTTGTGGCATTTGTTCTAGAGAGGTGAGATACCCAAGTGCAATATTATACCGCTTATGAAAGGCATTGTAGGGGAGCCAGCTTTTAAATCAGCAGCAGCAACACTGCTAGGACAGGTAGGTATAGATGGTTTATGTTAAGAACTGGTTGCTGTTTCCTATAAGGCAGTTGAATATTGATTTCAAGGTTATGCTAAGAACTGTTTTTTTTTTTTTTTTCCTTGTAGAAAAGCAGTCTACATGTCACAGTCAATGAACAACCTAAAACTCAAATCAATTCTGGTAAACCGGTGCTGACATTTAACCAGATGTACCGTCTCTTGGCTCCCCAAATTGGCCTAGACAAAACCACTGACCTTCACTTTTTGGCTGACAAATACCAGGTCTGTTACCCTAAACCAGTTTCACCATCATTTCTTTTTCTTTCCCTCATTTCTGTGCTAAAAACTATTTAAGTTTGTGCAAAGCGTTGCCATATTACTAACTTTTTTGTGTAATTTGTTCTAGAGAGGTAAGATACCCAAGTCTGATTTTATACCGCTTATGAAAGGCATTGTGGGGGAGCCTGCTTATAGATCAGCAGTACATACACTGCTAAGACAGGTAGTTATAGATGGTTTGTGATAAGAACTGGTTGCTGTTTTTTATAGGGCAGTTGAATAGTATTGATTTCATGGTTATGCTAAGAACTACTATTTTTTCCCTGTAGGTAAGAACCAACATAGGTTCTTCTGGCACATCTCTCTAGAAGTATGAGTGCTGCTACAGACCGTTCTCATAAGGGTAGGGATTGTGTGAGTAGATTAATTTATTCCACATTGCTGGACCCTGATAAAGTGTTGTTGGTAATATAGCGATTAGGATTCTAACATGAATCTGACAGGAATTAAGTATCAATTAATAGTTTATTTTAATTAATAGTTTATTTTATGTCATTTTACATTTTTATCATTTATGGTTGTATTTAAAGGCATTGTGCCTCACTTTGAAAAGTAATCAATCAATGAATGAACAAATATCTTCTTCTCTCAAAAACAACTCTCAATTTAATATTATGCTTGCATAATCTTTCTTAATTGTACCGGATTCTATTCTAAATCCTTACTCTTGAGAGCATCTCCAATGGTGATATCACTTTGGGTATTATACATTACTAACAAGTGGTCCCTACAATGCCATGTAATATTTATCCAACTCATACATATTTTTTTTTTGTTTACAATGAGTGGGAATCGAACCCATGACCTATAACATACTACCCAAACCCCTCACCACTAGACCAAACCAAGTGGCTTTTTTTAACTCATACATATTTTACTCCAATGGTGATACCACTTTTTGAGTATCATACATTAATGACAAATGGTAATATTTTGACATATATGAAAGCTATTAAATTGGATTTATATACCAAAGTAAAAAATAATAACATTAAATTGATGATACATTATCTTATTTTAGGTTCTGATATCTTCAATTTTGATACCCTCTGTGCCACGTCATGGAACTTCAATAATAAAAAAATTAAGGTACCGTATCATTAGTTACCCTTATTGGAGATGTTCTGAGAATTGGATTTTTCGGTTCGTCCATAAAATCCATTTACCCGTTACAATGATCTTCGGCGCCTAGTGACATCTCTACTGCCAGTGGTTAACCGATTTGCTTCTTATAAAAAAAAGTTTTACTGTCTTTGATTCAATTATTTAGTTAGCGCAGAGTTATCATTCTTTTATTTGTATTCAATTTAGTGGATATATATATCTCTATACATGATTGAATATCTTAGATTTTTCTTATGAATAGATTTAATTATATAAATAAATAAGTAATTGAGTTTAATCGGTTAATGAGTTCCTTTAAGAAAAATTATTTGTGAAAACTTGAGTTCGAATCGCTGAGAACTGTTATTTTTTTATGATATAATATGATGAAGAACATTTTTGGTAATTAAATAAAAATAAAGAGAATGCATGGAAATAGACAGAAATTAAGGCAATCACAATTCTAATCCAAGAATAGTGATTAACCAAGTGAAGATCGCCACAAGAAACGTAGTTTCTTGATAAGATAGATAGATGGTTCAATCCATAACCAATGAGCAAAGCTCAAAAAAACACACAAAGTGTTTAATCCAAATTCTACTTATAAAAAGGAATAGGATACCACGTGATTACAAGATAAGGTCATGAAAAAGTCATAAAAATTATCATTAATTCAGCCAATAAACTAACATAATTGCCTAATGCTGAATAAATGCATGAAATGGCTACATAAGGAATGAAAGGTGGCTATCATGATGCATGGAAGATTACACTTTTAATTCCTCATTAAAAATAACTGAATAAATGAATTTTATTTCCTTTGATGATAGGCAGCGCAATTTTCTCTCTCCTTTTGGATGCTCATGATCACTTTTGTAATTCCTTTGCTTCAACACCTTATTTGCACGAAAATTAAAACAAACATATAAAACTACAAAAATCACAATTTCAACCAAAATTAATTGGTTCCTTTTATTCCATGACCAAAATAATTCTTCTTGTTAAGGGATAGAATTTTAGGATCACATCATTCCCTTCCTCTTTAAGAGAATTTGACCTCGAATTTGTAGCTTGAATACCTCCTGGGTCAAAAATAAATCTGAAAAATCCATGACATATAACCACTTCCACTTTAGAAAACTTTTCATTTGCATTTAAAAAATTTGTGTGCTTTTATTTTCTCTGTGTTTCATGGATATAATCATATTTCAAAAAATCATAATTTCTTTCCACTCGTTGAGAAAATTCTTCTTCATTTACTTTGTTCCCTTCATGACATAAACGAGAAATGTTAGAGAAATCAATATGATTAGAAGAATCCCAACACATAACCACACAACCAATTTAAAAGAATGTATTATTGTAGTAGTAGGCCATATCTTAACAGTTTTCTCCCTTTCATTGACCTCAATTTTTTCTTTCTTTCCCTTCTCCTCCGCTTCTACCTCATGACTTTCTTCTTTTTCATTCTTTTCTTTTTCTTTTGTTTCTTGCTCATTTTTTTCTCTCATTTTCTTTTGATCTTCTCTCATCTCACTAGGAGTCAATGGTACAAGAAAAATCTTTCAGCCATGATGCACAAAAGAATATTTGTTGGAATACCCTTCATGACTAACCTTCCTATCAAATTGCCAAAGTCTTCCTAACAACAAATGACTGGCCTCCATAGGTACTACATCACACAACACAACATCCTCATATTTCCCAATTTTGAAACAAACCTCAACTTGTTTATTAACAATCATTTCAACACTTTCATTAAGCCATTGAAGATTATATGGCTTAGGGTGAGATTTTGTTTCCAAATCAAGTTTTGACACTAAGCGAGTACTAGCAACATTAGTACAACTTCCACTATCAATAATTAAGGAACATACCTTCCCTTGAACTAGACATCTTGTGTGGAAAAGGTTTTCTCTTTGAGTAGTGTCTTCCTCTTTGACTAAGTTCCCCAACATTCTTTTCACCATGAGTAACTCTCCACTCGGCATAACTTTGAAGAATCACAAGCTTCATATAATCATAATCTTTTTATTTTGTATTTTTTTTTTCGATTTTTTTTTGAGTTTTTTTTTTCTAATTCAAACAACACTATGAAAAAAATAAAATTGAAATTTGTGCTAAGAAATGATCCTATACGAACCTTGTTCTGAATACCAAATGATGAAGAATTTTTTGTTATAATTATATCATTATACCTTGTGCATCATGAAAAACATATAAACTATCAATATAATTCGTATTGGTTATAATTATATCTTTATACCTTGTGCATCATGAAAAACATAATCTACTAGTTCATATTAGCCAAAGCCATATATAGTATCCATGGTATTAAAATAATCTTACATAATTGAATTCTAAATCAATGCAACCATGTTTACCAGATTCATTTATTTATGTTAAGCATGTAAGTTACATATCACCGGAGCCGTCTTGCACACATGTGCGAGGTGTGCGAGTAGGGTTGGGAATAGGCCAGGCGGCCTACAGGGGCCTTCGCCCTGGCCTGTATAAGCCTGGCCTGGCCTGGCCTGGTTATTAAAAATACCAGGCTTAGGCTTTGAAAACGGCCTGTTTACATAAATAGGCCAGGCTTAGACTTCTAAAAAGGCCGACGAAGCCTGATAGGCCGGCCTGTTTATAATAATTATTATTTATATAATATTATTATTTATATCTTATAAAAAAATATTATTTATATAAATATTATTAGCTTTTAATTATTGCGACTTTTCGTAATCGTATTTGTTATTTTATTAGTTTTTAATTATTGTGTTAATCATATTATTAGTTTTTTCTTAATGTTGTAGAAATTATAAAAAATTAAATGTGAACTTTTTAAGGCCTGTTTAGCCTATTTAAAAAAATTATATAGAGAAGTTTTAATGTAACACAGGCTTTTAAACAGGCTACAAGGCCAGGCCAGACTTTTAAAAGGCTTAGGCCAGGCCAAAAAAAATAACATTTGATAGGCCACAGGCCAGGCTCAGGCCTGAAAAAAAATCGTAGGCCAGGCTCAGGCCTGTCAAGGCCTGGCCTGGCCTGGCCTGTTCCCAACCCTAGGCATCGGACCTCAAAATTTTGAGGGTCTCAATTCAAAATTTTGAGGTCCTATAATATTACTTATATATTATCTATACCTATAAAATATCAGATGTATATTACTAGATTAATTTTTAGACCCTAAAATAATAGTTATATATTGTTAATGTTCTTAAAATATCATATGAGTATCAATAGATTAGTTATCTATACTCGTAAATATATTTCTAGTCCATTTTAATCTTTTCATACAATTTAATCTTAGATTAGGATGTTCCTTTTTGTGACGTTATATACAAAGATAATTATTTTATATTTCTTGTTCCATTTAATTTAATGCAATTGATTTAATATTGATAATTTATATGTTTACAAGAATGATTTGCAATTTAAATCGACAATTTTTTTTTAAAAAAATTATATGGGGTCACTTTTATATTTTGCACAGAGTCTCCTAAAACTCGGAGACGCCCCTGCATATCACACATACAATAAGAGGACATTACTAGAATCAAATAAATGTTGTAGAAATTCAAAATATTTCTATAATCAATAATCAATAATCAATAAATCTTCAGTGTTCTTTTTTTCTTGGTTGTTATAGTTTTTGAATCATTGTTGCATTCTGAAACAGCTGCATACTCCGGGTTATTGAAACCATCAACTTTGAATTGATTAGCTAAAGACTCAGATTGGAAATATAGTAATAATTTTTCATCCATTAAACAGTCATAACCACCATGTCCCATTAATGTTTTAGACTAGAAACAAAAACACTTTCCTCCATTTCATTAGTTGCAGACATAAAATTGTATGTGGAGGTGTGTTGGGAGGGTGGTGTGAAGAGGAAATTGAGAGATTGAAGAAATTTGGGTTTTATGTTAGGATTATTCAAGGAATGATAAAAAGGGGATTTAAGGAAGATAAAGAAGTTGATGCAGTTAAAACTTTATTGAATATTTAATTAAATCTCAAGATTATATAGGAGTATTATTCATGTCAAGGTGTGTAATGTAAAGGCATTATTATGTGCATATAGTATCTGAAGAAATATTTAGTTCTCAACAAGAAATGACCTGCACATGCATAAGACATTCAGATTCCTCACATGGATATATTCGGTGGTATGTTCGGATGTCACACTAGAAGGAAATTCTCCTGTAGAAGGGCAAGGGAGAGGAGGAAGTTGAGGCCAAAATGTAGTTGGAAACATGGTCATGGCGATGATTGTGAGGAGGGAATGTGCATTTTATTAGTTTTACAACAAATGGATTGGTCACATCTTTGAGAAACTTAGTAGATTTTAATAGCATCGGATTTTCTTTTTGAAATATTCATAAAATTATATACTTAATTGATAATCTTATATAGTCGGTGAGTTGTAACTACTATCTAATTGAGAAATGCTAATGAGTAGACCCAAGACATTTCTTGAAGACTGCTTTTCTTAAAATGTAGTAATTGATAATCTTATATAGTCGGTGAGTAGTAATTTTTATTAAAATGTATGAAATTTTTTAAATAAATAATTTTTAACTAAATTGCACTTTTAGAGCATAACTTTCACAAATTTGCGATTTTTGTTCCCCTAACTTTTATAATTGCACTTTTGCTCTAACTTCAAAACATTTTGCAAAATGGTGGTTCCCACTGATTTTGACCAAGTTAACACACATGGACATTGACTTATATTCAGATTGGTCCTTTACATGAATCCGATGGAAGTAAGGCAGGCGTTGAAGTTATATTTCAACTAAATCTGCATGACATTGTCAATATTGAATCATCTACAGTAAGTAAGTAAGAAGCCTAATTTTAATCTCTCAATATTACATTATCGGTTTTCTAAGATATCTAGTGATGTACATGAACCTTTAATTTGTCTTCAGTTGATCGAGGATCATGTGGAAGATTTTGTTACAACGCGTGATAATCATTCAAATTCTAACGCAATGGGTGTTGAGCCCATTTCCGAGACAGATCAAAATGTCAATGAACATAGTATCAATCAGAAGAGTGAACCTCCGCATAGTTCTGTAAGTACCTTGTTGATGAACACCTATCTTTAACGCAACATAACGGAATATATCAAATGTTAGAGATTTCTTGCAAATCATCCTTCAAAATGAAAATTCATATAGCTAAACTTTATCTGATCCTTTTTAATGTTGAATCTTATGACATGTCTCTCGGTCTATCACGATTGATTTTAAATATCTGTGATAATCGTTTATGTATATTTTTATCTTGTTGAGATTGTTTTGATTGCAGATATGATTAATATTGGTGATTTCAGTAAATAAAGTGTTATGTTACTATCATGCCTTTTTACAGTCTGATGGTACAGGAAAAGATAAAGCTAACAGAAGGCTTAATTTACCAGTGAGTGAGACCATCTTCGGAGGAATGACCAGTGCTGAACTCGTGGAAGCACGAGAAAAAGAACGTTAGTTAATCCAGCAGGATGTAGCAATGGAGTTAACCAAAAACAAGAGGAACACTTTGGAGTCATTCGTCTACGACACGAGGAATAAGGTATAGGGTTCATTAGCTTAATAAGATGCAGACACAGTTTTGTCACACATTTCATATCTAGCTTTATGTGTGTATGTTCTATCTTTACTGACTGACCGGCGTTTAATAATTTGTGAATTTGTGAATAGCTCTTAAACGAATAGCGTAATTTTGCAAGTGAACAAGAGAAGGATGAAATATCCACGAGCCTCGAAGAGACTGAGAAATGGCTCTATAATGAAGGCAATGACGAAACAATACATACTTATTTTGAAAAACTCGGAGATCTAAAACAGGTTATATTTTCTTCAATAATCTTCATGTTTCCTACCCTATACTTCTTGTTAACATTCTCCGCCTTATATTAGCCGGTGGATCCAGTCGATAACCGGTACAAAGACAAAGAAGCAAGAGTGCAATCCACAAGAGATTTATTATTAGGTTGCATCGTTGAGCATCGCATGTCTTCAGATGAGATTCCACCCGAAAATAAAGAAAAGGTACAATAACAAATAGGTGAGATAAAGCTCTTAATGTCAGCTTTCAATTAACACCTTTCATGTTTTAGATCATCGGAGACTGTAACAAAGCAGAAAAATGGCTAAGAGGCAAGAGGCAACATCAAGATGCTTTGCCTAACAGCGCTGATCCAGTATTTTGGTTAAGGGACATCGATAGCAGGACACGAGAATTAAACAGTATGATTTTACCCTCTTTTTTTCTTCTTTTCATAAGTGCATAATTGTGAGGTGTTAAGATGATAATTCACTTGGTTCTGAATCATACACATGCTGGTGTGACACATTGTTCATCTGATGCAATTAGTGTTGTCAAATAGTGGCTATCACGGTGCTATAGCATAGCGGAATTTGAACAAATTGCTATTGTTCCACGATATACTGTTTAGTACAAGTGTTGTCAAATAGCCGCGTTATAGCACACTAGCTAGCACTGTAACAGACCTGGACTTTGTGCAATCACAAATCAGTGACTGTATGCAGTCAGCAACTTTAAGTCCGAATGCTGTTATAAACCATTCTTATAATACTTGTGTTTGAGCAGGGTTTTTAGGTGTTATTTATTCCACATTAACCTCGTTAAAGTGTTGTTGGTGCGAGTCTGATTTTAAGATAGCAAGTTGTGAGTAATTGGTTAAATGTTGATGGATTTTATGAGCTTCTTTTTGGAACCTTGTTCTTTGCTCTTGTAAGTAACTACTTCACGCAATTTGTGAATAATTTTTGTTCATAAAATTTGTAACTGCCTCAAGCAGTACCTGTTACCTGCATTTCCTTTTATTATATTTCCTTTTTAGGGTGTCGCAAATCCTCCTGTTTCTTAAAAATAAAGATGTCTAAGACTTAAGAGGCAAAGGTTTTTTTTCTTCTTATTTCTCTTGTGTTCAACCTGATCAAGGGATTAGCTGGCCCTAGTTTTTGTTAGAAATTGATGTTCTTCTTAAGCCCATATCCATTGTGATCCAAGCCCATCCATTGTAGGATCCCTCCATAACATTTTGTATGTGATACACTTGGCGGGATTGGTTATTATACATAAGCTATCCTTATGCACCATGCATAAGTTACTTAGTGCACCCCCCAAATTACTTGTGCACCCCCCAAATTACTAGCACACCCCCAAATTTCTCATGCACCACCAAATTACTTGTGCACCCCCAAATTTCTCATGCACCCCCAAAATTTCTCGCACACCCCCAATATGACTTTTGCCCCCCAATTTTATTTTTTTGGTCCCCTCCACATTTCTAGCCTAAACCATTTTATTGTGGGAATGGTTTCAGAGATATGCACTCCAAAACCATTAAGTGTATAAGATGGTTTTAGAGTACAACCCTATAATTAGAATACAAACAATAATTGTGATTTGAAACCATTTAATCAACATAATGGTTTCCAGAATTTTTAAAACCATATAAACACACATAAAACCATTTTACAATACAAATGGTTTCAGTGTATAACTATCTGAAACCATTTAACCAACATAATGGTTTCCAGAATTTTTAAAACCATAAAAACACACATAAAACCATTTTACAATACAAATGGTTTCAGTGTATAACTATATGAAACCATTTAACCAGCATAATGGTTTCCAGAATTTTTGAAACCATAAAAACACACATAAAACCATTTTACAATACAAATGGTTTTAGTGTATAACTATCTGAAACCATTTAACTGGTTTTAAATAATGATTATAATTGTACAAAAAAAAAACAATTATGATTCTAATTATAGGTTGTACTTCAAAACCATCTTATGCACTTAATGGTTTTGGAGTGTATATTTTTGAAACCATTCCCACAGCAAAATGGTTTAGGCTTGAAATATGGGGGGTTAAAAAAAATTGGGCGCACAATTCATCTGGGGTGGGTGAAAAATTTTGGGGGGTGCGCTAGAAATTTGGGGGGTGCGCGAGAAATTGGGGGTGCATGAGAAATTTGGGGGTGCACGAGAAATTTGGGGGTGCGCAAGTAATTTGGGGGGTACGTGAGAAATTTGGGGGGTGTGAGATTAGGTGTGAGTGTGTGAGTTGAGATTGGCTAGGATTATTACATGTGGATGCTCAATCTAATGGATGTTATTGACTTATGTACCATGCATAAGGATTACACTTATGTATAATAACTTCTCCCCATATAGACACCGTTATAATTTTCCTTATCTCTATCATAATTTTGGTACATCAGAATAAAAAAAAAAATGTGGAGGAGAGGGTCAAAATCGGAAAAGTAGACTTCTTTGTTTGATGCATGTAGTATTTATATTTATTTATTTATTTATTTATCTGAAACGCAAGAAGATTAGGTTGAAGAAAAGAAAAACCCCACCGCTACTAAAGTCTCAATCTGTTTGAAATTCCGTTTCGTGTCGTCGTCTGTTTGAAATTCGAAGGTCCTTATCGCGTTCGGCTTATCAATTTATGTGAGTGACTTCGTTCGTTCGTTCGTTTGTTTGTTCGTTTGTTCGTTCTTTTCCTATATTTTTTCATGCCTTCAATTTCTTCTCTGTTTTTGGATTTGATATCAATTTATGTTTTGGTTCTATACATTTCAATGCTCATGTTTATTATTGTCTTTCGATTTTGACTATTGATTTCATTTTGTGTGTGTTTTTCGTTTTACCCTAACCCTAAGCATCATTATTTGAATTCTATTAATTATTATGTGGACGTTTTAAATGTTTTAGACTACGAAGCGCACGTACACTCCTTGGATTAGGCTTTCCCCGGTGTCAAACATGTGTCTTCGAACACCGACACTTATGATTACATTTAATCATGTCGTTTTTTCAAATTATTAGCGGTATCGATGTGCCAGTGTCTGTCCTTGTCGTGCTTATACGTTTTAGACTTTGAACAAATGATGCTGAGATGAATTCACGCCTTTAACCAAATGCATATATTGATGCCAACATCTAACTCCAGATGCTTCTTTTATGTTAATATCTACGACTGCAGTTGGTTTAAAAGACTATGGACTCATCTACATCGCAGCAGACGACAGACACCGTCAATGAAAGTTTACCTGCTATACCTGTGGTGCCATATGACCGGTTGTTCCCTTTCTTGTTTCCCCATATTGACCAAGACAAAGTCGATGAAATTCAAGCTTTATTCGAGAAATATAAGGTCTCTTACCCCCAAACCGGTTTTTCCATCATTTCTCTTTCCATCTCTTCTGTGTTAAATATTATTTAAGTTTGTAGTGCAAGGTTTTGCCGTATTACATTATTGTATTACTAACTTTTTTTGTGTCATTTGTTCTAGAGAGATGAAATAATACCCAAGTCTAGGTTTTTCGCGCGTGTGACAGACATTGTGGGAATGCAGCTGGTTTATTCAGCAACGATGCAACTGCACGAACAACAGGTAGAGTAGATGTTTTATGCACTGTTGCTGATGATTTTTCTATAGGGCAGTTGAATATTCATTTCATGTTTATGTTGAGAACTTTATTTTTTTTTCCTTGTAGAATAAAAATCGTCAGGTCCCAGTCAATGAACAGTTTACAACACAACAGATGAGTAATCTACAAATCACAGACACAGTCAATGAACTTCAAGTTTTATTCAACATGTTGCCATATGACCAAGACAAAGTCGATGAGATTCAAGCTTTATCCGAGAAACCGGTTTTACCATCATTTCTTTTTCCATCTCTTATGTGTTAAAAATTATTGAAGTTTGTGGTGCAAGGCTTTGCCATATTACTAACTTTTTGTGTCATTTGTTCTAGAGAGATGAACAGGCAGACATTGTGTCTACTTTTTCCCCACTTATGACAGACATTTTGGAGGAGCAGCTGGTTTCACCATCATTGGCACAAATGCAAGAACAGGTAGAGTAGATGGTTTATGCAGCGTTGTGCATGATTTTTCTATAAAGTAGTTGGATATTGATTTCAAGGTTATGCTAAGAACTGTTATTTCCTTTTTACTTGTAGAAAAGCAATCTACAAGTCACAGTCAATGAACAACCTAGAACCCAAATCAATTCTAGTAAAGTGGTGTTGACATTTGATCAGCTGTTCCATCTCCTGGCTCCCCAAATTGGCATAGAGAAAACCATTGACCTTTACTATTTTGGTAAAAAATGCCAGGTCTGTTACCCCAAACCAGTTTCACCATCATTTCTTTTTCCCTCACTGTGGGTGCGAAGCGTTGCCATATTACTAACTTTTTTGTGTCATTTGTTCTAGAGAGGTGAGATACCCAAGTGTAATATTACACCGCTTATGAAAGACATTGTTGGGGAGCCAGCTTTTAGATCAGCAGTAGCAACACTTCTAAGACAGGTAAGTATAGATGATGGTTTATGTTAAGAACTGGTTGCTGTTTTCTATAAAGCTGTTGGATATTGATTTCAAGGTTATGCTAAGAACTGTCCTTTTTTTTTTCCTTGTAGAAAAGCAGTCAACAAGTCACAGTCAATGAACAACCTGGAACCCAAATCAATTCTGGTAAACCGGTGGCGACATTTTACGATATGTACCGTCTCTTGTCTCCCCAAATTGGCCTAGACAAAAACATTGACCTTTACTTTTTAGCTGAATAGTATTGATTTCAAGGTTATGCTAAGAACTACTATTTTTTTTCCCTGTAGATAAGAAACGAACAAATTCTTCGGGCACGTCTCTCTAGAAGTATGAATGCTGCTACAGACTGTTCTCATAATACCTGAGTTTGGACAGGGTGTGTAGGTTAATTTAATTCACATTGCTGGACCCTGATAAAGTGTTGTTGGTATGTGTGTGATATTAATATAGCAAGTTGTGAGTTGGTTAAATGTTGATGGATTTTGTCAGCTTCCTTTTGGAACCTTGTTCTTTGCTCCTACTTATTATATGAAAATGTGGTCTAGTCATTTAATTTATTAGAATGGATTTCAAAGCTCATGAATTTGATTGGTGATTGGTGTATCTGTCATGAGTTTGTGAACCTGATATTGAAGTTAATGAACCATATATGTATTATTCAAATAATCTTACATAATTGAATTCTAAACCATGCATCCATGTTTACCAGATTCATTTATGTCAAGCCTTTGTGTTACATATCACATATGTGGACATTTGTAAAAGAAGAGAAAAAATAAATGGAGAGGATTTATTTCCGCAAAATTGCCAAAGGTTTGTTGGAATAAAATAAATGTGACCATTTTAATTAAGTACTAATTATGTCATAGTTAGTCTCATTAGGTTTGATTGATCAGTTTTATCATTGGAATCAGCCAAACTAAGTATAGTTGGTATGATTATTAGGCTAGATAGAGCATTCAAAAATCAGTTCACCAAGTGTATGTTTGATTTTGTGATGATGAAAATTGATTTTGAATGAATTGGCTTTGTAAAATTATTCAAAAATCATGTTTAGAGTCTGTTGGTAGTGATTTATTTAGGATTTTGATCAGATCCTTAGTGGGTTCTTCGGTTGATAGATTGGTTTGAATTTCTAGAATGTATAGTCTCTTTTTGAGTAATCAATCTAAAATGCTATGACTAGAAAAGTTAAATTGCATTAAAATAAATTGAGTTTCATATATCAATTACCGCCATATGAGAAGTATTTTTTGCATTTTGTATATTAGCGTGCGGATGTGGTTCTATTTTAGGTCGTATGTTTTCTCTGTTGGAAAGGAATTTCCTAAAACAGCTTACTATTAGTGGGTTCTTCGGTTGATAGATTGGTTTGAATTTCTAGAATGTATAGTCTCTTTTTGAGTAATCAATCTAAAATGCTATGACTAGAAAAGTTAAATTGCATTAAAATAAATTGAGTTTCATATATCAATTACCGCCATATGAGAAGTATTTTTTGCATTTTGTATATTAGCGTGCGGATGTGGTTCTATTTTAGGTCGTATGTTTTCTCTCTTGGAAAGGAATTTCCTAAAACAGCTTACTATTAATATACAAAGACTAATATGGTAAGGTGTAAATAATTTGAGATTTAAAACATATAACAATTCACGGTAAGGACGAAAAAATTTAGACCATCCCGAGATGACCGAAGACTAATTCAGTAAATCAAGTTAACTGACGTAATTGTACTATCTTGATTTTATGGTAGTGCCTTTCAATATCTTGATTATGTGTCACATTCCTCGCTTTTGTTTTTGACTTGCGTTGTTAATCACCAATTTATGACTGATAGAAATTATCATTTCAGCATTGGGGAGATTTCCTTTGATATTCATAACTAAATCATTTTTCATAGGGGAAAGTAATTCTAAAAATCATAACACATGAAATTTGAATATTAGTAAAAAATATCTTGTAGCTTATGAGGAATAACCTACACATAAGGCAAACCTACGGTAGAAATCAGAAAATTAACATGTGAGTCATATAAATTGGTAGCAAAAGTATAGAAATCAGAAAATTAACATGTGATTCATATAAATTGGGTGAAAGAGATGCACAAATGATGAAAACTACATCGTGGTCTAATTAAAGGCTCCACCAATTTTTTTTTTGCTCTAGACAATTGTTCCTTATTGGTTAAAATCCATATTTTTAGTGTCAAAATCAACAGCTATTGAATTTGTTTGAATTTTATTATAGATAATAGAAACAAAATTTGATAATTCCATAATAATAAAAACTTTTTTGTTTGTTTCCATAAAAAAAACTTTTTTTTTTCCGAGTAATCCTATGGTTTGAAATTCCACCGAATATATAAAATATTGAAGCTAAGAAAATTGCCTAGTGGAGCTAAGAAAATTGGAGTTAAATGGATATACAAGACTAAGTACAATGAGCACGGCAATGTTGAAAAGTACAAAGCTAGATTAATAGCCAAAGGATATTCTCAAAAACATGGTATTTGCCCCGGTAGTTAGGTGGGATACCATTAGAACTATTTTGGCTATTGCTGCAGTAAGAAACTTGTTTGTGTTCCAACTTGATGTTAAAAGTGTTTTCCTACATGGTTTATAGGTTGAAAAAATCTCTCTATGAATTAAGACAAGTCCCTGGAGTTTTGTATAATAAGATAGAAGCTTCCAATCTATAATCCAAATGTTGGTTTGTATTGTTATACATAAAATTAATGTAATTTCTCTTATTTATTCAGGTCGAAGATTCTACTTCTTTTTCTATTGGACTTTCCCAAAAGGTGAACCGATTCCAAGTTCTAAAGCTCTTACGTTACAGAAGCTTTCTATCCTATTCTACATGAATTACCAAAGGGGATATCTCCTAAAATTAGTTGCTACACGGTATGTGTTCTTTAGAACTTGTGAAAGGCATGTAGTGTCGCCTCTGAGTTTTTTTGTCGTCTTAAACTTCACTTTTTAGTACTCAAAGACTCGTATATATGATTATGCATTTGATTGCCACTTCTATTCAGATTGGTCCTTTACATGATTCCGATGGAAGTAAGGCAGGAGTTGAAGTTATATTTCAACTAAATCTGCACGGCATTGTCAATATCGAATCATCTACGGTAAGTAAGAAGCCTAATTTTAATCTCTCAATATTACATTACCAGTTTTCTAAGATATCTAGTGATGTACATGAACCTTTAATTTGTCTTCAGTTGATCGAGGATCATGTTGAAGATTCTATTACAACGCGTGATAATCATTCAATTTCTGACGCAATGGATGTTGAGCCCATTTCTGAGACAGATCAAAATGTCAATGAACATAGTATCAATCAGAAGAGTGAACCTCCACATAGTTCTGTAAGTACTTTGTTGATGAACACCTATCTTTAATGCAACATAACAGAATATATCGAATGATAGAGATATCTTGCAAATCATCCTTCAAAATGAAAACTTTATCTGATCATTTTTAATGTTGAATCTTATGACATGTCTCTCGGTCTATCACAATATGATTCATGTTGGTGATTCGAGTAAATAAAGTGTTATGTACTATCATGCCTTCTTACAGTCGGATGGTACAGGAAAAGATAAAGCTAAAAGAAAGCTTAATTTACCAGTGAGTGAGACCATATTCGGAGGAATGACCGGTGCTGAACTCGTGGAAGCACGAGAAAAAGAACGCGAGTTAATCCAGCAGGATGTAGCAATGGAGTTAACCAAAAACAAGAGGAACACTTTGGAGCCATTCGTCTACGACACTAGGAATAAGGTATAGGGTTCATTAGCTTAATTTAATAAGATGCAAACATGGTTTTGTCACACATTTCATATCTAGCTTTATGTGTGTATGTTCCATCTTTACTGACTGACCGGCGTTTAATAATTTGTGCATTTGTGAATAGCTCTTAAACGAATACCGTAATTTTGGAAGTGAACAAGAGAAGGATGAAATATCCAGGAGCCTCGAAGTGGCTGAGAAATGGCTTTAGAATGAAGGACATGAAGAAACACTACATACTTATTTTGTCAAATAGCAGCTATCACAGCGCTATAGCATAGCGCAATTTGAACAAAGTGTTGTCAAATAGGTGCATTATAGCACTGTAACGGACCTGGACTCTATGCAGTCACAAATCAGTGACTGTATGCAGTTAGCAACTTTAGGATCATCCGATTAAGATTAAACAATCATGATTTGATAATGAAAATTTAATATTAATGTTTAAATAGGAACCGTCCAGTCCAAATCCCACTGTAATGTAGCAGACTTTGAACAAATTGTTATTTTCCACAATCTGTGATTGACAACACTGATTTAGTGAACACTTTAATCATTATATCCATGGATTTTATCTCTAGGGCAAGTCTAATGAATGTGTTCTATTTTATTGGTTTTAGAGCATGCCAAAAGATATTGGGAACAAAGGGTTCTACAGTTCCAGTTCCAGTTCCTGTTCCACTTCCAGAAGACAAAGAGTAAGACAAGCAGAATAATTCTAAGCATCGATGAAGACAATGATGATGTGATGTCCTGTGAACTGAACTTTTCATTAGCTGTTAACTTCAGACAAATGTATATTTTCGTTCTTTTGACACTTTTACCCTGTTTGTGGAGTTGAGAAAGATAAATCTAACATTTTCGTGATCAATGTCATTTTCTTGTACATTCTCATCATTACATATTGAATGAATGTTAATAGAAGCGTTGTGATTTTTATCAGAGAGACAATTGCGTCAACAAAAATTATACAAAGTTTATCATAATGAGAGTATCCTTTCTTCTTAAATAACATTTGGTTGCCAAATTTGTTAGTTTCTATCTCAATCACGTCATCTCCAACTTTTTCATTCTTAATTTCCATGTGATAAAACTGTCTTTAAAAATGCGATATACATACAATAGCAACAAATTAGATAAGAATCGGGCAAACAAAATTAAGAATCAGTGAATAATTTTTCAGAATCAGAAATCAACGTATAAGAACCAATTCATTTTTAACAACTTAGTACCAAAAACGAAATCATTAAGTTTGCAATTGCTTGTGCTGCAAGTTTTCTTGCACTGTTTGCTTTATAGCCTCGAGCATGTTGTTCAGTACCAAGTTGTTTTACTGATTGATGTAAGTTTGATACAAACATGAATCATCTAACAATTTTGAGGTTGACTGGGAACTTGAAGGAGATATAATGAGTCACTCCTGTGTGCTAATACGTGTTATCCCACTATGAGTATGTCGCAGGTAGATCTATATCGGGAGCATCTTGAAACGTTTATTGGTAGACGACATATGGTTCAACCGCTAAAATAACCACCGCGAGACAAAGCTATTAGAGGATGTATGTTGGTACTCTAGATGGATCAAATGCGATTCTCGGATCATGATCTCACACTTACTAGATCTAGGCAAAATGAGGTACTTTCTTGGTGTGGAAGTAAAGCAGGACAATAATGGAATTTTCTTGCATCAACAAAAATATGCTGTTGAAATATTACAAAGATTTGGGATGTATGATTGCAATAGTGTAACCAAACCAATTGTGCTTGGCAATAGACTATAGAAAGATGAAGCAAGACAAGGAAGCAATGCAACTGTCTATAAACAAATGGTAGGATGTTTGATGTACCTTCTTGCTACTAGACCTGATCTTGCTACTAGTGGCTAGATATGTGGAAAGACCTACTGAGATTCATGTGGTTGCTGTAAAAAGAATACTTAGATACTTGAAAGGGATTATTAGTCATGGTTTATAGTATGAAAGAGGCAAAGGAGATGAAATGGTTGGCTGGTCTGGCTCTGACTATGCATGAGATATTGATGATAGAAGAAGCACATCAGGATATGTGTTCATGATTGGTTCAAAGGCAGTTTCATGGTCATCAAAGAAGCAACCAATTGTGACATTGTCTACCACTGAGGCAGAGTTCATTGCTGCAGCTAGTAGTGTTTGTCAAGGAATCTGGCTATCTAGAATATTGGCTCAAATTGACACAAGGAAGAATAGTTGCATTACCATATAGTGTGATAACAGTTCATCAATCAAACTGTCAAAGAACCCTGTGATGCACGGTAGGAGCAAACATATAGATGCCAGGTTCCATTTCCTGAGAGATTTAACTAAGGAATGAGTTGTTCAACTAGTTCACTGCTCATCCTTTGAACAAGTAGCAGACATCAAGACCAAGACATTGAATTTTGTAGGGTTCAGCAGAAATAAAGACATTGGGCTTGTGCACCTTAGAATCAGTAAAATGATCTTTCAATAATGTTCAATCTTGGGGAGTGTGTGTTAGGTGTTGCAACATCCCACATTTTTAACCAAAATATTAGTTAGAATTTTTCTTAATTATAAAACGTACGGCTATTTTTCTTTCTTTTCATAAAATAAAATAGTTATAAAAGTATTTGAAATGAAATTTATTGAAATATACACTTATTTAAAAATGAATTATAGTTTGAAAATTTCTAGCGGAAGGAAATATAACAACGAATTATTTATTACATAAAATTCTCAATTTACAAAAACCTAATTTTCTTCGTTCGTACGCGCTTCAAGCATCACGTTCAATCATGGATTTATCCTTGAGTACCTAAAATGTTGGTTGTAAGGGTCAATTTCCTTATCCACATTGAATCATACTCACCACAAGAAAATGTTATAAAATAATAACAAAACACTTCACCTTATCGAAAATATTATTATTAGTTTATTATAAAAACTTTTGGGTGATAGAGTACACATATACAAATTGCACGGCAAAATCAAATGAAATAAGAGAAGCAACGATCGCAATTATTTTCTATATGGAATGCAATGTGACTAAGACAACCCTATATGAAATACTAATGATCCGGATAATAAATCTCATAGCAATGAGAAAAACCAGCCACACGGCTAAAAGTAAACCAGTCACACAAGCTAAAAGTGAACCAGCAACACAGGCTAAAAGTGAACCAACCACACAGGTCACAGGCTACCTATACAGACTCGGGTATACACATCATGATGCATGAAACACCACTTCCTTAACAAGACCAATCTAACCTGCGACATAACTATTCCTCCCTACACTTTTATTTATATTTCCCTTATTTTTACCAATGAGCAATAAAGAAGTCTTCCAACCATAATCATCACACGAACTTACACAGCATACTATTCTTATATCGAATGGTGAATTTATATGTAAATAATACAATGAAGAAACCCACACAAAACTTAAGTCCAAAACATGTAGAACAACACAAAGAGCATTTGATCATAATTGAATCCAAGCATAACAACACGACGTATTTATTGCACATAACAAGTATTATCTATTTATTATTATTGTTTCTTTTTATAAGTCGATTCCTTTGGGTTCATTTTAAGCGACAAAAGTTTTACTATCATTCCACAACAAATCCCTATGTAGCATGAATGTACGGGGAAAAAATCCTTATCTTGTGTGCTTTCTTCCAATCACTATACTAGCTTAAATTTGCATCAACATTGCACATACGATAACTCACACTCCAAAGTTCGATTCGACGATCCGACTGTAGACGAATGAGAGAACGTGATTCTATGATTGCAGCTCTAGGAAAATGAAATTAGGTTAATAGTTGGATTTTTCACGAAATAAATAGGATATAGAAAGACTCGTAAAAGAGGACTTACATGAATTGAATTCGGAAAGAATAAGTTAAGAATAAAACTTGATGATAACTTGAAATGATGAAGGAAAATAGGTTTCTATTAAATAAAATAAAACAGGTATCGTCATAATTTTATTAAATTTTTCTTTGTAAAGATTAAACTAAAAATAAGAATATAAATAAAATATTGGATCGTTACAGGTGTCATGTACTTTGTGTGTTTACTTAAGCTTAGTTTTCTTTGTGTAAAGTAGTCTTAGTGTTGCCTAGCCTGCAAGGCAACTGCATGGCAAGCTTGAGGCGCGCGCGTGAGCATAGTCCTAGCATAGTAGTTTGTTGGTTAGTTACTTGCATTGTATGTTGGCCTATATAAGGGGCTTGTATTGTGATCAATAGTTTAATGAAGCATGTTTATGCTTAACATTCTAATGATTCATTTTGCTCTAAAACATATCCTTAATTCAATTCATTATATCTTGATTAATTAAGTTCTTCATTTTGTTGAAAGTATTGATATTCGGTTATATTAATTTTGTTTCGAATGTAATATTCTTGAATGTCACCTGCAATTTGAGTCTCACAGTAAAAATTAGTACTATCTAATAACATATGTCATGCATTATTACCATAAAAATTTTAAAAATCATAGGTGAAAGATGACTTTAAAAGCATGCTTATTGTTCTCTTATTGCCGTCAAATCAATAATACTTACAGTCCGATACGCTCAAAGCGGCACTGTAGATCGACAAATTTGGGATTTCTGCTCCTGTTCACCATTCCAAATCGCGTGCCATGTCGATTCCCTTTTTGCCTTTACGGCCGCCAGGCTTTTGCTCGGCTCCTTTTCACCTTTTGGTCCGGCAGGCTTTTTCGTCTTCCTTTTCCATTTCCTTTGTCGTCGTTCGTCCTCGTTTTGGCTATATATGTGGGTTGGTTTCTGGTGGTTTTCTCATCATCTCACTCTCTCCTCTTTTTGTTTCTTCCTGTATTCGTTTTTGCTATGCAATCGGTGATGGCTTTTAGGTCTGGGTTTGATTGTTTGTCCGATGTTGTCCCTGGGAGAACTGCTTGGGGGTTCAAGATCCGGATTTCTAAGCTTTTGGAGGTTCAAGATCCAGATTTCTAAGCTTTGGGAGGTTGTTTTATTCTACTTCGGTTGAAATGGTTCTTGTTGATACTAAGGTTTGTTTCATTTGGTTTTAGATTTATTTTGATGTTTTGCTTTTTATTTGGAATTGGATTTGTTATTTTGAGTTTGTTTTTGTGTTTTGTGGATTTGTTTTGATGTTTTGTTTTTTGACTATGCTCATTTTTATCTCTCATATTTCTTCATGTTTGCCCTGTTTTTGCAGAGGAGTTTATGTCCGACCTATTTGTGCATACAAGGTGAGTTTTGTTTTATTCTACTTCGGTTGAAATGGTTCTTGTTGATACTAAGGTTTGTTTCATTTGGTTTTAGATTTATTTTGATGTTTTGCTTTTTATTTGGAATTGGATTTGTTATTTTGAGTTTGTTTTTGTGTTTTGTGGATTTGTTTTGATGTTTTGTTTTTTGATTGTGTTTGGGTTTGTTTTGTTTTGAGCTTGTTCTTGTTTTTCCATTGGATTTGGTGTATGGATTTTTGGTTTTCTTGGTGTGTTTTGTGGTTATGATTTGATTTTGTTGATATAGGGCTACAAGGTTCAAGCTACAGTTCGAAGACAGATGCTGTATTTATTTCAGCAGAAGTTGGATGAAGGATTTTGCTACATCTTGTCTTTCTTTACTGTTGCTCCAACACCAGTGACATATAATTTTTTTAATCTGATTTTTGTGTTGTTTTGTTTAGGGTAAAATGACCAACTACCATGTTTTTTGATCTGCTGGTAAGAATGAACAAGTGCTGGTTGTGGCATATGAAACTGCAGAATATCAGGTTAGTAAATTTTTCATCTTCCTTAATCTTCAATGTTTAAAGGAACATATAATTTTTATTATTTATTTGTTTTTAGGGTTTAGGGTAATGATAATATATACTGTATTGTATCATTGGTTGCTTCTATTAATCAAGCTCAAGATTTAGAGAGTACAAATTGGTCCAGTTTACAAGATTATCCTTGAACCGTTAATTTCTTCGCTTTTTCAGGGTTCAAATTTGTTCATGGGAAATATTGGTGATTCAAGAGCAATCATGGGATCTAAGGATAGCAATGACTCGATGGTGGCGATTCAGCTGACCGTTGATTTGAAACCTGATTTGCCAAGTAAGTCTAATGAAATCATCATTGACCCCTTCTGTTCATGTTTTTTAGCTTGTTGTTAACTTTTCAAATTTTGATGTGAATACTCTTATAGGAGAAGCAGAAAGTATTAAGAAGTGCAAAGGTAGGGTATTTGCATTGGAAGATGAACCAGAAGTTCCTAAGGTGTGGTTACCTTATGATGATGCACCAGGATTAGCAATGGCTAGAGCATTCGGAGATTTTTGCTTGAAGGAGTATGGTGTCATTTCTATACCTGAATTTACGCACCGGCTTCTCACAGACAAAGACCAGTTCATTGTTCTTGCCTCGGACGGGGTAAGAAATTTCAATTTCACATCTACTGTTTATTTGATTGTTCAGTTTGTTTGTTTTTTCTATTTCAGAAATTGTTTAAATAATTAAGTCATGTTGTGAAAAGTGAAATAAGACATGTAATTAGCAGAGGCAAATTTTTAGATCAGTAATGAACAATGACACTTTTTAGAAGTTTAATGTTACGTCTCAAACCTTGTATCATCTTTTGGTGTTTGTGCAGATCTGGGATGTTTTGAGCAATGAAGAGGTGGTGGAGATAGTATCATCAGCACCGAATCGATCATCAGCAGCGAGGGTTATAGTGGAATCTGCCGCACGAGAGTGGAAACATAAATATCCGACTTCAAAAATGGACGACTGTGCTGTTTTGTGCCTATTTTTGGATGGGAAAATCAACTCAGAAGAATCTGATTGTGATGAACAATGCTATTCTTCTGCAACCATCCAGAATAACAACGATTTGAGTAATCCAGTTGAGTTGGACGAAGGTCAAAAGTCCGAGCCATCTTTGCGAAGGAACTACACTGTTAGATCCTCAGAAGAAATTGAGAAATGTGTAGGAGGAGAATCTGTTGATGTTGAAGATGGAACATCAACAGCTGAAGATCAAAACTGGTTAGCTCTAGAAGGTGTCACCCGAGTAAACTCACTGGTACAACTTCCTAGATTTTCTGAAGAAAAGCCTAACTCTTGAAATCTGTTTATTCAGTTCGAACTCTTTGTTGTAATGCCTATATCAACACAATGAATTCAAAAAGGATTATTTTTTTATTTGGTTAATTACTTGTAGTAAACGACGATTAATTAGTGTCAACGAAACAATAAATATGTCTGCCGACCGACATTAAGAATGAAGCTAGAAGCAATTCATAGTTTTCTTCAGATAGTTAAACATGACTGAGCCATGTGAAAGCTTCATTTAGTGGCCGCTATAACTATTGGTAACATTCTTCCACAGATAGCATGTAATAAAAGTGAGGCCAAAATGACACTTACCATTTAAAGAATGCAGTGTACTGCAATTCACTGAGTCACAAAATATCAACCAACAAATGAGAGGTTCAATGCCATGTTAGTTCCATTGTGCAAGACACAATTAACTCACCGTAAATTTTGACACCAAATACAACAGAACAAGGAACTATATAATACTCGGCCACTCTCTTATAGTTTCAAACACAAAAAACTATTTCAATATTCAAAAGACCTGTGATAAAATGGCTTACAAAGCTTCCTTTTTCCTTGCACTAATTCTCATCAACAATATGCTGCTTAACACTACTTGCCAAGCACACAATATTATTCTGAAAAACTCAAACACCGATGATAAGAAAGAGCCTCAGTGGTTTTTCCATTTTGATGGGATTCCAGGCTTCGGGCGAATGTTGCCACCTTGGTTTGGTTATACACCTCAAACTCCACCAAATGGCGCCGGCGCAGAATCAGGACCAGGATTAGCACCAGCTGGTGGAAGCTATGTTCCAGGTGGTGACGACACCTTTGTGCCAAATCCTGGTGTCGAGGTTCCAAATCCTGGCAGTGGTGGCGCAGTTCCACTTCCAGCAACAGTTCATCCTTGAATTTGCTCAATTATGAACCATCATACATTATTCATACAATGAGAAGCATTGCTACGAGATAATTGTTTACCCGAAACAATTATGAAACCAAACACACATTACTATTTCTGTAACAAATACAGTATAGAAAATCATATGGTACATGACTGACTTTTAAAGCCTAAACACTAATAAATCCACTGAGCTTTTTCTTCAAGTCATCAATGTCATCGGCGTAGTACATATAGCCCAAGGTTTTTCCTCAAAAGATGCTAACTTCTGTAATGTATCTTTTACTTGGAGATTGAGTTGCTCTTTACGCAACTCCAGTTGCTGCTCATCTTCTTTAATTCTATAGAGTGAGGGATATGAACAAAATTTGGTTTAATCTGAAATGAAAATCACATCAGCTCAATGAGATAGTAGATGCATCTTGCATACACCCAAATGTTTGAGAAGTGTTCGTTCGCTTGTCCCACATCGACCACATTTACGCCTAATTCGGTGTTTATATAGAAGCATAGAACGGTAGTGTTTGTCCCCTTGGGGACATCCGATAAAATTGGAACGATACAGAGAAGATTAGCATGGCCCCTGCGCAAGGATGACACACACAAATCGAGAAATGGTCAAAATTGTATAGTTAAATTGTTGTCCTGATTTGGTTAAAGCTACATACAAAATTTTATTCTATAATTATTATGTACAGTTTCATTTTAGTTTAGTCTTCTCTTCTGTCTATTAAATTGGTTTACTATATAGTTTTCAACTGAATTTTCTGATAGTTAAATTGGTAACATATTTTTGGAACCCTATTTTATAGCCTCCAATGATTTGGTTAATTAATAAATAATATGAGTTTAGCTATTATTCTTATGGTATTGCCTCTGTTGGGAAATTTTTCTGTGTATTTAATTTAGGTATTCATTGTTAGTTAGGAATGTCATTCATTATATAGGCAATGTTTTGTGTTGGTTAAGATTATGGTATACTTGCTCCAATGTTGATTTATTGTTGTAACTATTTGCTGGTAGTTTCAGTTGGTAATTGTATCAACCCTGTACTGTACGTACTATTTTGCTAAAGATCTAATATATTTATTGAACAGGTGTGTGTTGCTAACATAATTTATTTATTATGTAAATACTGTGTTGGATCACCGTGTTCCCCGTTTTGCGGATTTGGATTTTTGTTTACTCAAATGAAATGGTTAACACTTAACATGTTAAGTAGCATTCGAGTCTACACATGTTAAGGAATTTGAACAGTTGTTGTGGTAAATTGCATCAATTCCAAAGGCATATATAATAGCTTCTGTTGAACCAGTAATCCACCTTGGGGATGATCATTTGTATAATTTAAGTTGCATTACATCACCTATCAATACTCTCACATGCATATTCCTGTAATTGTATAAGATGATAGTACTTGAAATAAGCTTCAACAATTAATAATGGGGGAGGGGGTGTTGATAATACTAATTTACAATGAAATGAAATAAAGTTATGATTAGAGATGAAAGAGGGAAGTGCTATTATAGGGGATATAAGATAAGATAACCTTTCAATGATAAAACTGAAATTTCTTCTATATTGTATGCAGCTGGAGATCCTCAAGTAGATATTCGTTCTAGCACTTCTACCATCTTTGCTTTGTATTTTGTGTTTATTGCATGTTTTGATCACAAATAGAAGTTTTACTTTCTCACTTGATGCCAGAACTGACCCTCGAACCAGATTAAACCGATGGTGAAAGCCAACAAAAGTCAAATACGAAATAATTTTTTATAAGAGAAATATATGATGAGAGGATGGTGTCCCAATTCAAGATAGAAAAGACCTTAGTTTCAATGAGCACTTACGAACATATTTACTTCTCTTCAAAATACTAAAGGAGAGGAAGAGTGTTTCCAGATCTGTTGCCGATGAGAAAGAGGCATATGAGTATATTGTTAACTATATAGGAAAAAGTTTTAGTTGGATTAAAAAGTTTTAGTTGGATTAAAAAGTTTTAGTTGGATTGATAAGACATTTTGTGAGAAATTGAACTTGTTGTTGGTCTTGTCTTCATGAATTGGGTTCAAAATATGTAGCAAAGTAATTTGATTTTTCCTATAAGTGTTTGGTCTTGTCGTCTTAATTTCCATAAGTAAACTGATAACGGGCTACTTGTGTCCCACTTGGGAAAATACAATGTTTTCAATGTCTTTTTAATCACTTTAAGTTATCTAACGCGGGTAACGGATACGGGTATGAGGATTTAGGTACCTATAGGGTATGAACACGGGGAGGTTGTTTTATTCTACTTCGGTTGAAATGGTTCTTGTTGATACTAAGGTTTGTTTCATTTGGTTTTAGATTTATTTTGATGTTTTGCTTTTTATTTGGAATTGGATTTGTTATTTTGAGTTTGTTTTTGTGTTTTGTGGATTTGTTTAGTAAGTGTTTTATCCTTGTTAATCTTTGAAGATTTGGCTTTGGATTTTACTGTGATTGTGTAGATAGTTCGCGCGGTAGGAGGTTGTAGTGTATTTTTCATGTAGCTTGGGTAGTCTTTTTGAAGGTTGTAGATGGTGATTAGCACCCTTTTCCCCCCAAAATAGGGGTTTTTCGCGGTTTTCAGGCGAGAAATCGCTGTTTTCACCAACTGACGGTTGGGTTTTGGCTTAGAACAGTGTCGAGCATCACATGCGTTTCGCGCTCGGTTATTTTATGAACTTAGCGCCCGGAGAGATTATTTTATCCCTTTCAGTTTTCACGTAGTCTTTTGTTGAGATCCTCGCCCTTTCACTTGATTTGGCGGTGGAAGGGTGGATTTGAATGTCGAATTCATTTTTCCTTCCTCTGCTTTTTCAGGTTTTCTTTTAGATGGCTGAGGGATCTCAAAGTCAATTCGCGTTTATAGATCAACAGTCGTCCTCATTAATTCGTATCCGAGCCGACCTCTCATGGGTGGCGGATGAACCTCGAGAGACGGAGTCGGTTTATCAGAATTGCGAGAAGTATCCAATTCTCAATCACACTCTCATAGGGTCACACCCCTTCACCAAGATTAATCATTGTTCCTTAATTCTTCTCTCCATTCCATTGAGGGTGCACCCAATGTATAATGTAGCATTAACATAACAATCCTCCAAAATTGAGACCACTAAGAGACCACACTAATCCACATAAGTTGATTAGCTGATGAAGATTTGAGATCTTAAAATGTATTATTTTAAAAGAGTAAAGTTTGAATTCTCTCATTGAGATTTCACATGTTATGTTAGTTAATACAGAGTAAAATTCTAACTTTAAATAGGTTTCCATTAAATGAACGATGTAATTTATTTCTCTTAATTTAGTTAATTGTTGGACTATATATATACCAAGTCTAAAAAGAAAGACCACGCTCTCAAAGTGAAGTCAACTGTACTACTCTATACCCAAACTAAGAAAATGAATTGAGTGCAGTCGATTATGATAAGTCAATGCATCAAAGTCATATGATTAAAATTAGACCGCTCAAATTTATTTTTTTTTGACTAAAAGTAAATATTCATTCATTCAAATTGAAACATACATAGATCATTACAAATTTGATCGTTAAAAACTGAAAAAGGTGAATCTACAGCAGCACCTAGGTTAATAGCAGACAACGGCATCATGAAAGTGCCTAAAAATATGACAAAATAAATGTAACTGAAATCTTCATATTCTCGGATCTGCAACGTAGATGTCCAAGTCTTCATCAGATCTGTAATGAGTTGAGGAGGATATGTCAATTTAAATCAACGAAACATGGTACCAAAACGAAAAACCAACAAACGCCGCACAAAACGACGATAAACCCAACGCCGCACAAGATGACTACAAACACAACGCTGCACAAGACGACCACAAACAGAAAATCACGAAAAAAATTAAATAGATGTGAAAATCACTTATTTGAATAACAAAGAAAGGAAAAAACAATTTGAAGGGATGATTTTGGATAAAAAATTAACCCTAAAACCACCCCTCTTTTGGTGGATGAAGAAGAAGAGAAACTAGGGTTTTTTGAGAAATGGGGCGGCTACACTTTTGTATTGTTTTATGAAGCTGTTTTTGTGTAGACCGCTCAAATTTAAATTCAAGAATGTATCTATATGCCTATATCTATTCCATTACATGAACTAATATACTAAGTGCAATCTTTGTTAAAACAAAATTGCATGTCTATTGTGTAGTGGGGATTTAAAGAACAATCATGCTTCATGAGACACCATTATATGATCATCATTCGGCTGACATGTGGGTAGGTTTCATCTCTCTCACGAATTCTTTGTTCTACATTATCGACTAATTTTCGAGATTCTACAATACTTAAATTTTTGGATTCTCTTACATTTTCTCATTTCAAAACTTGTTTTGCAGAGTTTTTGTTCAGTTCTGGTGTAGCTATATGACAGTGCCCCTTAATGTGATAGTTTCACAGGTTAGCTTAAACTTTCTAAGAAATCCTTACTCTCATATTTTGTAACATTGTTCCAACAACAATGTGACCTAAGTAAATTTATTTGATTATCATATTCATCATTGTTTACTGCAGATGGGATCGCGATGTAAGAAGGCTCTAGTGACAGAGAGTGTTAGAGATTCCTTACACAGTTGGTGTAAGAGAGTAAAACAGAAATCTAAGCATGATCATTCTCTGCATTCACATACCGCTAGATCAATATGTTCCCTGGGATCAACAATCGATGAGAGGGATGAGATAACAGTGGTATCTGGCACTCTAACTCGAACAACTTCCTTAGACTTAGAGTCTTTGAATCAGATGACAGTAACTTCAGTAGACCAGCTGAATTTTCTGACTTCAAACAACCTCGATGATTCAACCGATTTGTCAGAATCCGTACATATTAATTCACATTACAATAATGTTGACAACGGAGAGGAAGCTAAAGTTGAGACTCTTCTTGATTTGTTTCACAAAACATGATCAATATTTTGTTTTATATAAGTCCTACTGCATAACAAGTTGAAATTCTAAAGTATAGTATAGATGTGCAAATCATTCTTAATCGCTATGAAGTATAGATGTACATTATATATATATATATATATATCACTATTAGAAGTAATAAATTTAGCACCAAAATTTGGAATATTTCTCTGTATTTTTCTCGTTGTTTTCTTCCCTCTTTTTTTTTTTTATCTTTAACCCTCTTGTTCTTAGGGGAAAGGGACTCTAATGCTCCGAGCTCAGCCGGAAAATAAGTAATGTTGACCAGCGATTTCTCTAGATGAAATTCAAACGCGATTTCTTCCAAACCGTTGGTAATTAAGTAAAACTCGTTAACCACTTGACGATAGACAATTAGATAGTACATGTCTCAATTTTAAATGATATATTGAATTATTAAAGCCATAGAAAATTGATCCCCCAACATTTTGGAAATCAAATCCTACACATAAACATCATCAAATTCAAAAAGTAAATTATCAGTTTATCCACTCACATACACAATCGGCTGTCACCGGAAGGAAGAGACTCGTCGCTGCCACAACCGTTCATCGGAGGCAAAAGCACAACTCGATCGTCACTGGAAAAAATAAAAAAAGAAACACAAACCAACCAACACAAAATAGAAAGGCTACAGAAAGAACAAATTTGAATCAACTGCACAAACAAGTCATGCAAAAGATGTATGAAAGTAAATAAATATTCCACAAATATGAATACTATGAACAAAATGAAAACATACTGTTAGTTACATTCTATGATTAGGATTTCCTTTTAATCAGAATGAGTCAATAATCAATCTTAATATTAAAGTTAATAAATTGATTTTTTATTTATTTATTTAACTTTGTACTAGGATACAATTCTTAAACTTTTTGAAACCCAAAAAATATTCAGCTTTTATTTTTTAATAGACTGATTAATATTTGTTTATATTTAAACCATTGTATTTGTTGATATTTAAACCATCATATTTTAAGAGACCGATTAGGTTTATGTTGTGATTACAAAAGGGAAAACATATAAAATTCAAATAACAAATATATTTGCAACGAAAATTTTACTTCTCAGATCAACTTCTTGAAAAAAAAAAAGAAATTATAGGGAAAAAAGATATAAGATAATGCATTATCTTATATTCAAAAACTTAAATATTTTTTTTTTTGTTTTATACGAATAACGGGCTACATGTGTCCCATATGGGCTAGCCCGTATTTTAAACTGAATATTATGATCGGGCTAAAAGCCATAAAGAAGAATCGGGCTAATATTTTAAGGTTCAAACTCTATATATATTCGGGTTTGGCAAGACAACCAAACAAGTTAGTCTATTTTAACAGCTCTACATTAAAAAACAAAAATTGTGTATTTTTTTAATAAGAAATTGTGTATTTTCTTTATTATAGTTGCAAAACAAATTATAGTCAATAATTATTAAAAAATATTGTGTATTTTCTTTACTACGTGTCTCTTAAATATGATTAGTCAATAAGGATGAAAATTTGACCCATCCACAGTGGGCACCCGGAAAAAATACCCGCAACGGGTAGAGTAAAACCCACATTTGGATACAGGCATTGGTATGAGTAATTACCCATAAAAATGAGCAGGTATGAGTGCGAGTATGTATATCAATTTATTTTATATCCCACCACATACCCACGTACCCACATAATATATATCTATTTATTTTATTTATATTATTATATAATAATATATGTATATCAATTTTAAAAAATAAAACTCTATTAAACCTTATACTTTTTTAATAAAAATGTTTATTTATAAGATAATGCAAACTCAATGTGAATATATCAACAAATATATGAATTTTAGCATGAGGTTGGTAATGATTTTGTTTATAATTTTCATTAGTCGACATTAAAATCTCTTAATTTTTTTTAATTCTCTTAAAATTATGTGATATTTTATAATTGATCGATAAGTTTTTCGTAAAAATGCGGGTAACGGGTATGATATGGATACTTAGGTACCATATGGTATGGGCACGGGCAGGGACGGATCCATAAATCTATAAAACGGGAGGCCGGAATAACTAAATAATAAATATTAAGTAAATAAAAATTATAATAATATTTAAATATACTCAATAAAAAATACATCACATTGTTTATCTAAATTGTACACGACATTGCTCTATATCATAAAATTCATCTACAACCGAATTTGTATTAAATTTTTTAGCAATTCTTCTCTCGGTGTAAGTAATCACATAATTAGTTTGAAATTCATTTTCTATCTTGTTTCTCAACCTATTTTTCACAATCTTCATAGCAGAAAATAATCTCTCACTTGTAGCAAATAATCAGAACTAACTTAATTAAATTTGGACTTTAGTAATGTATAATATATATTATCAAAATATTTTAAAGTAAATTGTTACAATTACTATGTTGTGGGTACATGTTTTGCACCAAAAGGTAGTTACTAATCTTTAAACACATCTCTCAAATATCAATTTATGTGTATATATGTATCTAGAACAAGTGTATCAAAAAAAAAATACGACAAGAGGGGGAGTCTCAGCCCCTACTTGCCCCCCCTTATGTCCGTCCCTGGACACGGGTACAAAGATTGTTACCCAAACGGGTATGAGAATGGAGACATGTATTTTTTCAACGTGCGGGTATGAGAATATGTATCATAGTACTCTTACCATACCTTACCCATTGTCATCTCTAATAGTCAAAATATTTATCATAAAATAATTATACAAAAATATTTTCAATGATACATCATAATTTTAGTCTAATTTTTAATCTCCCAAAATTCTTATCATTGATATTATAAAAATCTAATTTTAAATTTAATCCACCCGTGCGAAGCACGGGTAAAACCCTAGTTAATAAAACAAGTCAAATGGTCCGATGACTCTCCTATTTTTTGTTTACCTAATGGAGATTAAAAGAATCTAACACTAAATTTTTAGGGATTTTTAAAAATAAATGGAAAATCAAAAAAATTTGGAATATCAAAATTTTCTTTAGGACAAAACTTACATGCATTTCCATACATGCATTTCTTACTTTTTCACTCACAAAGAGGTGGTTATTTGTGTTTTTTCATTTTGAAAAAATAAAAGAAAATTATTTTTTAATAAAAAAAACTACCTCTTTGTGAGAGGAAAAGTAAGAAATGCATGTATGGAAATGCATGTAAGTTTTGTCCTTTTCTTTATTTGTTTTTTTGTAGCGTTATTGAGTCAAGAAAATAAAGATAAAAATTGAATTTCAAAGAAACCCTAAATTGATTTCCAATACCGTTTGAGAACACGACCCATGTCGTCGTCGTCGTCTTCTTCGTGAGAGACTGTTCTGTATTTCTCTCCTCCGACTTCCGCTCACTCTATTTCTTTCTCTCCTCTTCCGCTCACTCACTCTATTTCTATAACATAACAATGTCTGATTCCGATTCTTCCAACTCTTCCAACGGTGACCCAGAATGGTCCGACAATGATGACTTCAGGTTGGTAGTCTCAATCACCATGCATTTACACTTGAATGACAACGAAAGGTTGGCTGCCGTACTGCACGATCTAAGGGACAGAAGCTCGCCGATAGTTAGGCCACAATATACGAGACTGGTTCGGTTACTACTGGCACTCTACGCCGACGAACAACCGCCACCGGTAATTCCTGCAATTCACCCCTTTCAACATATGCAACGTGTTCATGTAATAGTCTTTGATAACAATGCTGGTCGGCAGTTTCATTTTGATGCCTTTCCTTTTAATAACATTGCTGAAGGGAATCTTGAAAATTTTCAACCCTTGCCTCCTGCTTTAGTCGTTGATAATGTTGATCAAGGAATTGGTGCTGATAACATTGGTCATGAGGGATTTGGTGTGGAAGTTGAAGTTGATAATGTTGATCAAGGAATTGGTGCTGATAACATTGGTCATGAGGGATTTGGTGTGGAAGTTGAAGTTGATAATGTTGCTCAAGGAATTGGTGCTGATAACATTGGTCATGAGGGATTTGGTGTGGAAGTTGAAGTTGATAATGTTGCTCAAGGAATTGGTGCTGATAACATTGGTCATGAGGGATCTGGTGTGGAAGTTGAAGTTGATAATGTTGCTCAAGGAATTGGTGCTGATAACATTGGTCATGAGGGACATGGTGTGGAAGTTGAAGTTGATAATGTTGCTCAAGGAATTGGTGCTGATAACATTGCTCAGGGACATGGTGTGGAAGTTGAAGTTGATAATGTTGCTCAAGGAATTGGTGCTGATAACATTGCTCAGGGACATGGTGTGGAAGTTGAAGTTGATAATGTTGCTCAAGGAATTGGTGCTGATAACATTGCTCAGGGATCTGGTGTTGAAGTTGAATTAATGGAGCACCCATCATCTTTTGCAGCCCAAATTGATTCCTTTGCTTCTCCATCACCATAAGGTAAGAGCATTTTCGGAAACTGAAGAACTGCATCCCTATCCATTTTTTACCGAAATCCAATGATGAAATACCCTATTCTGGGAGGGATACAAAATTCCACATATTAATCATGAATTTGTTGACAGCATTCATGGACAGGTCTTCCCCCCTATAGCATACATTTATAAGAACATTTTCCCAAAATTTCTTTTCAGACTTAATTTCTCCATTAACAATAGTTGGTGCTGTATATTCAATTTCAATACCATTATAAGGTAAGCGATTACCTCTGATAATGTCCACCTATGGTCTTGGTTGGTTGTGTTTGTGCAGCATCTGTGCTTGTTTCCTTCCTCTTAGCTATCTTAAATAATCGGTTTCAGTATCTTCTGAGGTTGCACAGGGGGTGGGTTTTGGAGTTGTAACCTGTAACCCATTTTCCATTTGCTTCGTGTCGTTGTATACTAGGTCTTTCTGTGCGAATACTAGATCCCTCCATTCTAATGCTAACAGCCTCCAATCGAGCATTAGACGGTCGAGAAAGCACTCGTACCATCGCCTAAATGAAATCGATAATTACTTGAATCTATTTTAACTAGGGAATTGATTGCAATATGACATATTTGGCTTGAGAATTTCTGTTCTTATATCATGCATTCTTCCTAAAGGTTTTGTATGCAATGTTTGTTTCTGATAGATTCTTCTTTGCACAATATTTTAGAGGATTCATAAATAGATACAAAATGCTATAATCATAATTTTAGAGGTAACAACTAGTGCACAATATTTTAGCGTCCTTGAGAATGAGTTCAGAGGCAGTAGAGTCAATTTTGAACACTTGCTATCTTTTTTCCAATTACCAACAAGTATTGGAATCCAACCACTATATATCCCGTGTATGTCTTTAATTGTTGTGCTGCACACTCTCCAAGTCCCTTTTTTGTTCTGTTTTTGAGTTGATATAAGTTCAATTTAAGAATTACGTTTCAGACATTATTGGAGGTTTTTTATGTCTTTTTAAATCTTTGGTTGAGTTTTCATTCATTGTTATTGATTAGAATTGTACAAAGGGTAATAAAAATTTCAAGAAGTCTGATTGAAATTGAAAAATGGAATTGATACTGAAAAAAGAATGAAAACAGTAATTACTTGAATCTATTTTGACTAGGGAATTGATTGCAATATGACATATTGGCTTGTGAATTTCTGTTCTTATATCATGCATTCTTATGAAAGAAACTTGAATAAGAGAGAAAAGGTTGATTTCATTATTCAATTTGGTACTGAACGTTTCCACACACAGTGACTATATATACAAGTTACAATATGTGTAGGACAGGTGTTAACTAATCCTACCATGTTCTAACTGCATAACAGAAAGCATTTGGCTTGTAAGCTTAGTAATACAAATTAATCACAACATTTTGTCAAAAAAAAAATACAAATTAGTCACAACATAAAGCTAAATCTATCTAAGTCTTCAATAGTCTCCCTCAAGCTAAGGCTTATAGTCTTTACTCAGAGGACTTTATGTGCTGCTTTGTTGTGAGAAGCAGTTGGACAATCCAAAAATTGACTTAACTGTTGCACTGGGTGAGCTATGTCAGGTCTAGTAGTGGTCAGGTACAGCAATTTTCCCACTAATGTTCTATACTCAGATATGTCTGTATTAGGTGCAGTGTCATCGTGATGCATTTTAGTGTTTGGATCCATAGGAATAGTAGATGGCTTGCATCCTAAGTCACCTGCCTCAGAGAGAAGGTCAAAACAGTATTTTCTCTGATTTAGTGCAATTCTTTTTTTTGAATGTGCAACTTCAATAACTAAGAAATATTTAAGAACTCCCAAGTTCTTAATTCCAAAGGTTTCATGATGTTTGCTTTTGACAGTTTCAATTGCTTCTAAATGGTCCCCTACTAATACTATGCCATCCACATATACTAGTAATGCAGTGAAGGATCCTTTAGTCCCTTTAGTAAACAATGTAGGGTCAGCTGGAGCTTGTGCAAAACCAATACTGACAAGAAATTGTGTGAGTCTTTCATACCATTTTCTGCTGGCCTGTTTTAATCCATACAAAGGTTTGACCAATTTACATACTTTAGTATCTGGTACCCCCTCTAACCCTTGTGGGATTTGCATGTAGACATCTTCACAAAGATTACCATGCAAGAAAACCAGTTGTTAATGGAGGCTATAGAAAGGATAGTTCTGATGGAGGTCACTTTGGCAACTGGGGAAAAAGTTTCAAAAAAATCAATGCCCTCTCTTTGGTTGTATCCCTTGGCAGCCAAACGTGCCTTGTATCTCTCTATAGTCCCATCAGAGCGTCTTTTTGATTTTGTAGACCCATTTGCTGCCAATGTGCTTCACACCAGAAGGTAAATCAACAATAATCCATTTTTGACTGAGAGCATGAAGCTCAGTCTACATGGCTTTAATCTAATGTTCACTCTTACAAGCTTCATTGTAAGAGGAAGGTTAAGAATCATTGAGGAGGGAAAGAGTGTAGGTAAGCTGGTGTGAGGACAAGTTGGAATGGCTAGTGTAATTAGATATAGGATTAGGTGTTTTAGAAGTAACATTGTTACAATGATAGTCTAAAAGGTGAATAGGACGAGTTTTGGGTCTAGTGGATTGTCTTTTTGGAGGTGAAAGGTAGTATTAGAGACAGAAGAGGGATGAGAGACAAGGGAAGGTTGTGGAGTAGGAAGAGGTAAAATAGGGTCGAGAGGGGGAGGTGAAACAGCGGTAGGTTGCTGAGAGTGAGGTTCAGCAGAAGCAATATATTCCAATGACTGAATAAGGGGTTTACTTGTGCTGTAAGGAAACACAGTTTCTTCAAATAATACATTTCTAGAAACAGATATCCGACAGTTATGGAGATTTAACACAACATAGCCCTTTATACCTGAATGTAATGTTTGTTTCTGATAGATTCTTCATTGCACATGAGTTTTCATTCTTTGTGGCATGTAGAAATATAACATTTTTGACATATATATCTGACTCTTGTGTTAATTTGCAGTTTTTGATGCAGTTTTATCTTTTATATATATTTTTTAGGATTAGTTTGATGTAGTATATAATATTTATGCTCTTCTGTTTATTTTGCAGATTAGGTGCACAAATTGGGTAGAAAGACTTCAAATTCCGCCAAGAAAATTGAAATTCACGAAATGATAATGAGAATGTGACAAGGTTTTGATTTTAATTTTGTTTAGCTTATGTATATGGTATAGTATATAGTTTAGTGTGGAAAGACTTCAAATTCCGCCATGAAAATTGAAATTCACGAAATGATAATGAGAATGTGACAAGGTTGATTTTAATTTTGTTTAGGTTATGTATATGGTATAGTATATAGTTTAGTGTCGAAAGACTTCCAATTCCGCCATGAAAATTGAAATTCACGAAATGATAATGAGAATGTGACAAGGTTGATTTTAATTTTGTTTAGGTTATTTATATGGTATAGTATATAGTTTAGTGTGGATTTTTAAATTGAACTAGCCGCCGCAGGTTTTATGGAACACCGTATATATTTAAATACAAAAATTAAAAGTTATAGATGTAAACCAAAAAGAATAATCCAAGTGCTTCATTTATCCACTAAGCGCCCTAATCATAATCAGGTGCCCCAGGCATAATCCATCATTGCAAAAAGAGGAGAAATCCTAAAGTGAACCATGGCTCAGTCACATCGAATTTTATAGGGGAGTCATCAAAGACCCGTGATATGTATAAAATTTAATTTTTAGTTGGTGAGTGTGTAGTTGATGATAAACTTTGAAATTTATAGTTCATAATTATCTACATCCATACCTATATTGCATAGGCTTTGTGCTGCATGTGTTTAGATCATATTGCCATATGCAGAATCGGGGCCTAATTAAGTAATCTTGAGATGAACATGAAGAGGACATCCAGTCCAATTCATAAAGATATCTTAGCTTATTGTCCACCATATAGTTAAAATATGTTCAAAAAAATATTTTAGAATATTCAATCATAACTTGGTTGGCTTTAGCTTTCTCATCCATTTTATCCATAAGATTAAGTAATAATTATTTTCTTTAATAACTATCTAATAATTACTTATAAATAAAGTAATGTCTAGCTGCTATGGATTTGCTATACTATCATTGCTTGACTTGTGCTTAGCAATGATAGCCAAATTTTTCGGACAAAGGAGCTTTATATAGCCAAATTTTTATACCAGATTTATGTACTATGTACTTATGCAGGAATGTTGTTATACCAGATTTTTATCTAACTAATATTCAATGATAGGGACAAAAAAGAAATAAGGAATATGACACTCAATGGTGGACAACGAGAGGACAAACGTGTTTGGAAATTCAACAACAAAGGGTCCTATACGGTGAAGTTGGCTTACCGCTATGCAATGGAAACTTTAATTAGATTAATAATGAAGAGTATAGAGTTCCCAGTAATTGGATGTTAATTTGGAATTTAAGGATCCCGCAGAGAGTAAAAAATTTCTTATGGAGAGTGGTTAGAGGGTGTCTCCCTACAAGAGATAGACTTCAAAGAAAAGGTGTTCAATGTACGGATTTATGTCCTCATTGCGAGACAACATTTGAGAATGAATGGCACCTCTTCATTGGTTGTGACAGTGCAAAGAAAGTGTGGATGGAGGATGGACTATGGGATATGATTCAAACACATGCTGAAAATGCCACAAGTTTTGAAGAGCTTTGTATCTCGCTACTTGCAGCAGCTCAAGAGCATTGTCGGAGATATTGTGATGATATTTTGGTGTATATGGAAGAGGAGAAATGAGAAAGTATGGGAAGAAGTTGCAAAGCCTGCAAGTGTATCGATCCAAAGTGCAAGAGAGTTGTTATTTCAATGGCGTGAAGCAAGAAAGAAGGACAATGCAGCTCGGCCAGCTGATGCAACAACATTAAGTCAGTGGCAGCCGCCGGAAGAAGGGAGTGTAAAGTGTAATGTCGATGCAGCTTTGTTCATTGATCATCAACAATTTGGAATTGGCATTTGCATAAGAGGAGAACAGGGAATTTTCATTAAAGCCAAGACCATGCGCATCTTGAAGGATATCCTCCTCCAATGGAAGCGGAAGCACATGCACTAAAAGCGGCCATTCTTTGGCTTGGAGAGCTTGATATATCAAAAGTGGACATAGAACTAGATTGTTTGCTAGTGGTTCAAGCCATAAACGATAGATCAAGTGACCAAACCGAATTTGGTATTATTATTGATGAATGTAAGTTGTTATTAGCAAACTATCCAAACTTTAAGATAAGTTTTATTAGGAGGCGAGCCAATTTTGTCGCTCATACTTTAGCTAGGGCGTCAAGATTTTATGCTAGTCACCACACATTTAATTTGATTTCATCTTGTATTATTACTATGTTGATGAATGAAAGAATATAATTTTGTGTTTGTAAAAAAAAAAATTGGTTAAATAAAGACTTTTATCTAAGATTATAAGACTTTTTTGTTTTTTTCCATAAAAAAACATCTTTTTTTCCGAGTGCTATATATATTATAAAATAAAATAGCACCCGCCTCTTAAGTCTCAACTTCCTCTCACGATTTCGTCATCTCTTTCAAAATTGCATTAAACTCTTATTACATTTCATGTCTTCTGTTTGTTTCAGCACCAATTTCTTCTTAGTTTATTAATTTAACATCGATTTGTGGCTTCTTTTTTTTGGATACATGGCTTTTTTTTTTTGACAAATGGATACATGGCTAATGTTTTTCAATGATCATGTTTATTCAAATTTTCTAAATTTTGGATAGGGACAAAATTACTAGAAAGATGGTAAATTCTAATATGGACCACTTGATCACTTCATCAAGTGGTCCATGGTGGACCAGTTATGAATAACATTATAACGAATACAAATTTTACAAAATCCACCGTTGGATTGAAAGTTTAGATCATATAGATCATCCATAGAAAAATTTAGAAAAATTGAAAATCATTTGATACGTTATTGAGACACATCAAGATTAATAGTTTATTAAATAACGTAAATCTTGATGGGTCTCAATAACTTATCAAATGATTTTCAAAAAATTTTAAAAAATTTATGGATGATCTATACGATATAAATTTTTAATCCGACGTTGAATTTTGTAAAATTCATATTCGGTATATCACTTGTCCACGATGGACTACTAGATGATCTACCGTAGCATTATCCCTAGAAAGATTTGAACCTTCCTCTCTATCCTCAGGTACGTTAAACGCTTCCAAAAAGGTATTCACAACTTTATTAACATTAATAGCAATATTATGGACATTAACATTAGAGTTTAATGCTAATAAATTTTCCCTTTCTGATTCTCTCTCCGGCTCATCCACCACCGCCATCAATCTCCGTTCATCCTCCTCCTCTTCATCCTCCGAACTATCATTATCCATTGATCTTACTTGCTGGTCTTGTTTCTGGGTTGTCATAATCCTCATAGGTCCGTACAAATCTTCGATGACACGGAGGTGAAAAACCTCGCCGTTTATCTTTACATCGATAAATTCATCTACCACAAGTTGACAGGAAGTTCTAATCATGAGTCTCGCTACATCCATAGATAATTTCTTAATCATCATGTCATCTGCGTTTAAAAAAATTCTCCATGGTTTCAAAACTTGAGCATAGAAAAGCTTGTTCCACGCATGAGCAGGTATCCCATAAACTCTTAACCAAATAATACGTTCAAGATAAATATCCTTAGTGCTCCATGGACGAATTTCCCGAAACCATTGATCCAACCATTCTTTCGCATCTTCCATCAAAGCTTGCACCTCTCCGTCCTCCTTTAGAAAATCTTGATAATACTAATAATCTTGATATGTCTCAATAACAATTAACATTTCAAATGATGTTCAATTTTTTCTAAATTTCTTTATGAATGATTCATATAATATAAATTTTCAATTCAACAGTAAATTTTGTAAAATTTAATTTCATTACAGTAATATTAATCATTTATTCTATCTGTTTCGAATTACTTGTCGTTTTAGAAAAAAAATTGTTTCAAATTACTTATCGTTTTGATAATTTAAGGTTATATTTAATCTATTATACCCTCATGTAAATTTCAAATATTTAGGAGTAGTTGTTGAATTAAAACCGTAAAAGATTTAATATATATTTTGAAAACTAAAGTTTTGTTTTATATAACATATTAATTTTTTATTTCTTTTGGTATATAATATATTAAATTTATTGAAAAGAAAAAATATCTGAAAAAAATAAAATTATTGGTGAATTAAATAAAGTGTATAATAGGAAGATAAATTTCTTATTTTTTTTTTAAACGACAAGTAATTAATACAAGAATTTAATCGGAGGCTCCACCAACAATTTTTCTACTATGAACAACAGTTGCTTGAATTCAAATTTTTAGTGTCAAATTCAAAGGTCCTTAGCGCGTTCGGCTTATCAATTTATGTGAGTGACTTCGTTCGTTCATGATGAAGTGGTCCATATTAGAATTTACCTATAGACACACCGTTATAATTTTCCTTATCTCTATCATAATTTTGGTACATCAGAATAATAAAAAAAAAAATATGTGGAGGAGAGGGTCAAAATCGGAAAAGTGGGCTTCTTTGTTTGATGCATCTAGTATTTATATTTATTTATTTATTTATTTATCTGAAACGCAAGAAGATTAGGTTGAAGAAAAGAAAAACCCCACCGCTACTAAAGTCTCAATCTGTTTGAAATTCCGTTTCGTGTCGTCGTCTGTTTGAAATTCGAAGGTCCTTATCGCGTTCGGCTTATCAATTTATGTGAGTGACTTCGTTCGTTTGTTTGTTCGTTTGTTCGTTCTTTTCCTATATTTTTTCATGCCTTCAATTTCTTCTCTGTTTTTGGATTTGATATCAATTTATGTTTTGGTTCTATACATTTCAATGCTCATGTTTATTATTGTCTTTCGATTTTGACTATTGATTTCATTTTGTGTGTGTTTTTCGTTTTACCCTAACCCTAAGCATCATTATTTGAATTCTATTAATTATTATGTGGACGTTTTAAATGTTTTAGACTACGAAGCGCACGTACACTCCTTGGATTAGGCTTTCCCCGGTGTCAAACATGTGTCTTCGAACACCGACACTTATGATTACATTTAATCATGTCGTTTTTTCAAATTATTAGCGGTATCGATGTGCCAGTGTCTGTCCTTGTCGTGCTTATACGTTTTAGACTTTGAACAAATGATGCTGAGATGAATTCACGCCTTTAACCAAATGCATATATTGATGCCAACATCTAACTCCAGATGCTTCTTTTATGTTAATATCTACGACTGCAGTTGGTTTAAAAGACTATGGACTCATCTACATCGCAGCAGACGACAGACACCGTCAATGAAAGTTTACCTGCTATACCTGTGGTGCCATATGACCGGTTGTTCCCTTTCTTGTTTCCCCATATTGACCAAGACAAAGTCGATGAAATTCAAGCTTTATTCGAGAAATATAAGGTCTCTTACCCCCAAACCGGTTTTTCCATCATTTCTCTTTCCATCTCTTCTGTGTTAAATATTATTTAAGTTTGTAGTGCAAGGTTTTGCCGTATTACATTATTGTATTACTAACTTTTTTTGTGTCATTTGTTCTAGAGAGATGAAATAATACCCAAGTCTAGGTTTTTCGCGCGTGTGACAGACATTGTGGGAATGCAGCTGGTTTATTCAGCAACGATGCAACTGCACGAACAACAGGTAGAGTAGATGTTTTATGCATTGTTGCTGATGATTTTTCTATAGGGCAGTTGAATATTCATTTCATGTTTATGTTGAGAACTTTATTTTTTTTTCCTTGTAGAATAAAAATCGTCAGGTCCCAGTCAATGAACAGTTTACAACCCAGATCGATTCCAGTGACCTGGATTTGCCATTTGACCAGCTGTATCCTTTCTTTCTACCATATATGACTGACCCAGACAAAGTCATTGAACTTAAAGTTTTATTCGACCAATATAGGGTCTGTTGCCCCAGTATTTATTTTTTCCTCTCTTCAGTGCTATCTAAGTTTTGTGGTGCAAGACTTTGCCATATTACTAACTTTTTTGTGTAATTTGTTCTAGAGAGGTGAAATACCTAAGGATACTTTTGTACCTGTTATGACAGGCATTTTGGGGGAGCAGATATTTAAATCAGCAGCAGCAAAAGTGAAACAACCGGTAGTTAGAGTAGATGGTTTATGCAGCGTTGCTGCATGATTTTTCTATAAGGCAGTTGAATATTGATTTCATGGTTATGCTAAGAACTGTTTTTTTATTTTTTTTGTTCCTTGTAGAAAAGCAATCTACAAGTCAATGAACAACCTGGAACCCAAATCAATTCTAGTGACACAGGGGTGACATTTTACCAGCTGTTCCATCTCTTGGCTCCCCAAATTGGCATAGAGAAAACCATTGATCTTTACGTTTTAGGTGAAAAATACAAGGTCTGTTGCCCCAAAACAGTTTCACCAATATTTCTTTTTCCCTCACTTCTGTGCTAAAAACTATTTAAGTTTGTGGGTGCAAAGTGTTTCCATATTACTAACTTTTTTGTGTCATTTGTTCTAGAGAGGTGAGATACCCAAGTCTGATGTTATACCGCTTATGAAAGGCATTGTGGGGAAGCCGGCTTTTAAATTAGCAGGAGACATACTGCTAAGACAGGTAGGTATAGATGGTTTATGTTAAGAACTGGTTGCTGTTTTCTATAAGGCAGTTGAATAGTATTGATTTCAAGGTTATGCTAAGAACTACTATTTTTTTTCTTCCTGTAGATAAGAAACAAAACAGGCTCTTCTGCCACATCTCTCTAGAAGTATGAATGCTGCTACAGACTGTTCTCATAATACCTGTGTTTGGGCAGGGTGTGACCTGTTAAAGTGTTGTGAGTTGGTTAAATGTTGATGGATTTTGTCAGCTTCCTTTTGGAACCATGTTCTTTGTTCCTACTTATTTTGTGAAAATGCGGTCTAGTCATGCAATTTATTAGAATGTGGATTTCAAAGCTCATGAATCTGATTGGTGATTGGTGTATCTGTCATGACTTTGTGAACTTGATATTGAAGTTCATTAACCATGTGTAGTATTCAAATAATCTTACATAATTGAATTCTAAATTATGCATCCTTGTTTACCAGATTCATTTATGTTAAGCCTTTGAGTTACATATCACATGTGGACATTTGTAAAAGATGAGAAAAATAAATGGAGAGGATTCATTTCTGCAAAAGTGCCATAGGTTTGTTGGAATAAAATAAACTTGACCATTTTAATTAAGTCCTGATTACAATTGGTTTATTTAGGATTTTGATCATATCCTTAATGGGTTCTTCTGTTGATAGGTTTACTATTGGTTCGAATTTCTAGAATGTTTAGCGTCTTTTTGAGTAAAATCAATCTAAAATGCTATAACTAGAAAAGTTAAATTGCATTAGAAAGAAATTGAGTTTCATACATCAATTACAGCCATATGAGAAGTTTTTTTTTGCATTTTGTATGTTGGTGTGAAAATGTGGTTCTATTTTAGGCGGTATGTTTTCTCTATTGGAAAGGAACTTCCTAAAACAGCCTACGATTATTGTATTTATAAGAAAAATCGAAACTCCAGTAACTGTTTTCGAACTTTGCATGTTTGCCACGTGTAGGACACTTGTCCTGGGAAAATCTTTGAAAATTGTTCCCTCCCATCTTCACTTGCTATTTGAATTTGAATTTTTGGTGGGAAAACTCCTTACTTGGTACACTAGTCCTTTATCTTTCGAATCCCCAATCCCCATTGAAGAGCGCATTTTGAACTCACATTATTGAGCTATCTTGTAGTGTTCAATCAAGATAGAAATATTTTATGACAGGAAGAGTAAAATGCTTAAGAAAATAATTTGAGATTTAAAATTATAACAGTCCTTAACCCCGCAAGCATGAGGACTATAAGAACAAAAAACTTTAAAGACCATCTCGAGATGACCAAAGACTGTGATGGTACATCAAGTTAACGACGTAATTGTACTATCTTCAGCAATGTATGGTTTTAAATTTATGTATGTGAGTTATGTGTCATATTCCCTGCTTTTGTTTTGACTTGAATTTTAATCGCCAATTGATAGAAATCATCATTTCAAGACTTGGGGAATTTCCTTCTCTATTCATAATAACTAAATAATTTTTAAGACCAACATAGGGGAGAGTAATTCTAAAATAAATTTGAATATTAATAAAAAAACCTTGTAGCTTAGGAGGAATAGCCTACACATACGACAAAGTTACAGTAGCAAAAGTATAGAAATGAGAAAATTTACATTTAGCATGTGAGTCAGATAAATTGAATGGAAGAGATGTAAAATAATGACAAATAACTACATTTTAACTAGTTTAATCAAAGGCTCCACCAATAATGTTTTTGCTATGGACAACGGTTCCCTATTGATTAAAATCCATATTTCTAGTGTCAGATTCAACAACTATTGAATTTGCTTGAATTTTTTATAGATAACAAAAACAAAATTTGATAAATCTCATAATGCTGAAACTTTTTTGTTTTTTTCCATAAAAAAACATCTTTTTTTCCGAGTGCTATATATATTATAAAATAAAATAGCACCCGCCTCTTAAGTCTCAACTTCCTCTCACGATTTTGTCATCTCTTTCAAAATTGCATTAAACTCTTATTACATTTCATGTCTTCTGTTTGTTTCAGCACCAATTTCTTCTTAGTTTATTAATTTAACATTGATTTGTGGCTTCTTTTTTTTGGATACATGGCTTTTTTTTTTTGACAAATGGATACATGGCTAATGTTTTTCAATGATCATGTTTATTCAAATTTTCTAAATTTTGGATAGGGACAAAATTACTAGAAAGATGGTAAATTCTAATATGGACCACTTGACCACTTCTTCAAGTGGTCCATGGTGGACCAGTTATGAATAACATTATAACGAATACAAATTTTACAAAATCCACCGTTGGATTGAAAGTTTAGATCATATAGATCATCCATAGAAAAATTTAGAAAAATTGAAAATCATTTGATACGTTATTGAGACACATCAAGATTAATAGTTTATTAAATAACGTAAATCATGATGGGTCTCAATAACTTATCAAATGATTTTCAAAAAATTTAAAAAAATTTATGGATGATCTATACGATATAAATTTTTAATCCGACGTTGAATTTTGTAAAATTCATATTCGGTATATCACTTGTCCACGATGGACTACTAGATGATCTACCGTAGCATTATCCCTAGAAAGATTTGAACCTTCCTCTCTATCCTCAGGTACGTTAAACGCTTCCAAAAAGGTATTCACAACTTTATTAACATTAATAGCAATATTATGGACATTAACATTAGAGTTTAATGCTAATAAATTTTCCCTTTCTGATTCTCTCTCCGGCTCATCCACCACCGCCATCAATCTCCGTTCATCCTCCTCCTCTTCATCCTCCGAACTATCATTATCCATTGATCTTACTTGCTGGTCTTGTTTCTGGGTTGTCATAATCCTCATAGGTCCGTACAAATCTTCGATGACACGGAGGTGAAAAACCTCGCCGTTTATCTTTACATCGATAAATTCATCTACCACAAGTTGACAGGAAGTTCTAATCATGAGTCTCGCTACATCCATAGATAATTTCTTAATCATCATGTCATCTGCGTTTAAAAAAATTCTCCATGGTTTCAAAACTTGAGCATAGAAAAGCTTGTTCCACGCATGAGCAGGTATCCCATAAACTCTTAACCAAATAATACGTTCAAGATCAATATCCTTAGTGCTCCATGGACGAATTTCCCGAAACCATTGATCCAACCATTCTTTCGCATCTTCCATCAAAGCTTGCACCTCTCCGTCCTCCTTTAGAAAATCTTGATAATACTAATAATCTTGATATGTCTCAATAACAATTAACATTTCAAATGATGTTCAATTTTTTCTAAATTTCTTTATGAATGATTCATATAATATAAATTTTCAATTCAACAGTAAATTTTGTAAAATTTAATTTCATTACAGTAATATTAATCATTTATTCTATCTGTTTCGAATTACTTGTCGTTTTAGAAAAAAAAAATTGTTTCAAATTACTTATCGTTTTGATAATTTAAGGTTATATTTAATCTATTATACCCTCATGTAAATTTCAAATATTTAGGAGTAGTTGTTGAATTAAAACCGTAAAAGATTTAATATATATTTTGAAAACTAAAGTTTTTTTTTATATAACATATTAATTTTTTATTTCTTTTGGTATATAATATATTAAATTTATTGAAAAGAAAAAATATCTGAAAAAAAAATAAAATTATTGGTGAATTAAATAAAGTGTATAATAGGAAGATAAATTTCTTATTTTTTTTTAAACGACAACTAATTAATACAAGAATTTAATCGGAGGCTCCACCAACAATTTTTCTACTATGAACAACAGTTGCTTGAATTCAAATTTTTAGTGTCAAATTTAAAGGTCCTTATCGCGTTCGGCTTATCAATTTATGTGAGTGACTTCGTTCGTTCGTTCATGATGAAGTGGTCCATATTAGAATTAACCTATAGACACACCGTTATAATTTTCCTTATCTCTATCATAATTTTGGTACATCAGAATAATAAAAAAAAAAAATATGTGGAGGAGAGGGTCAAAATCGGAAAAGTAGACTTCTTTGTTTGATGCATGTAGTATTTATATTTATTTATTTATTTATCTGTAACGCAAGAAGATTAGGTTGAAGAAAAGAAAAACCCCACCGCTACTAAAGTCTCAATCTGTTTGAAATTCCGTTTCGTGTCGTCGTCTGTTTGAAATTCGAAGGTCCTTATCGCGTTCGGCTTATCAATTTATGTGAGTGACTTCGTTCGTTCGTTCGTTTGTTTGTTCGTTTGTTCGTTCTTTTCCTATATTTTTTCATGCCTTCAATTTCTTCTCTGTTTTTGGATTTGATATCAATTTATGTTTTGGTTCTATACATTTCAATGCTCATGTTTATTATTGTCTTTCGATTTTGACTATTGATTTCATTTTGTGTGTGTTTTTCGTTTTACCCTAACCCTAAGCATCATTATTTGAATTCTATTAATTATTATGTGGACGTTTTAAATGTTTTAGACTACTAAGCGCACGTACACTCCTTGGATTAGGCTTTCCCCGGTGTCAAACATGTGTCTTCGAACACCGACACTTATGATTACATTTAATCATGTCGTTTTTTCAAATTATTATCGGTATCGATGTGCCAGTGTCTGTCCTTGTCGTGCTTATACGTTTTAGACTTTGAACAAATGATGCTGAGATGAATTCATGCCTTTAACCAAATGCATATATTGATGCCAACATCTAACTCCAGATGCTTCTTTTATGTTAATATCTACGACTGCAGTTGGTTTAAAAGACTATGGACTCATCTACAGCGCAGCAGACGACAGACACCGTCAATGAAAGTTTACCTGCTATACCTGTGGTGCCATATGACCGGTTGTTCCCTTTCTTGTTTCCCCATATTGACCAAGACAAAGTCGATGAAATTCAAGCTTTATTCGAGAAATATAAGGTCTCTTACCCCCAAACCGGTTTTTCCATCATTTCTCTTTCCATCTCTTCTGTGTTAAATATTATTTAAGTTTGTAGGGCAAGGTTTTGCCGTATTACATTATTGTATTACTAACTTTTTTTGTGTCATTTGTTCTAGAGAGATGAAATAATACCCAAGTCTAGGTTTTTCGCGCGTGTGACAGACATTGTGGGAATGCAGCTGGTTTATTCAGCAACGATGCAACTGCACGAACAACAGGTAGAGTAGATGTTTTATGCACTGTTGCTGATGATTTTTCTATAAGGCAGTTGAATATTCATTTCATGTTTATGTTAAGAACTTTATTTTTTTTCCTTGTAGAATAAAAATCGTCAGGTCCCAGTCAATGAACAGTTTACAACCCAGATCGATTCCAGTGACCTGGATTTGCCATTTGACCAGCTGTATCCTTTCTTTCTACCATATATGACTGACCCAGACAAAGTCATTGAACTTAAAGTTTTATTCGACCAATATAGGGTCTGTTGCCCCAGTATTTATTTTTTCCTCTCTTCAGTGCTATCTAAGTTTTGTGGTGCAAGACTTTGCCATATTACTAACTTTTTTGTGTAATTTGTTCTAGAGAGGTGAAATACCAAAGGATACTTTTGTACCGGTTATGACAGGCATTTTGGGGGAGCAGATATTTAAATCAGCAGCAGCAAAAGTGAAACAACCGGTAGTTAGAGTAGATGGTTTATGCAGCGTTGCTGCATGATTTTTCTATAAGGCAGTTGAATATTGATTTCATGGTTATGCTAAGAACTGTTTTTTTTTTTCCTTGTAGAAAAGCAATCTACAAGTCAATGAACAACCTGGAACCCAAATCAATTCTAGTGACACAGGGGTGACATTTTACCAGCTGTTCCATCTCTTGGCTCCCCAAATTGGCATAGAGAAAACCATTGATCTTTACGTTTTAGGTGAAAAATACAAGGTCTGTTGCCCCAAAACAGTTTCACCAATATTTCTTTTTCCCTCAATTCTGTGCTAAAAACTATTTAAGTTTGTGGGTGCAAAGCGTTTCCATATTACTAACTTTTTTGTGTCATTTGTTCTAGAGAGGTGAGATACCCAAGTCTGATGTTATACCGCTTATGAAAGGCATTGTGGGGAAGCCGGCTTTTAAATTAGCAGGAGACATACTTCTAAGACAGGTAGGTATAGATGGTTTATGTTAAGAACTGGTTGCTGTTTTCTATAAGGCAGTTGAATAGTATTGATTTCAAGGTTATGCTAAGAACTACTATTTTTTTTCTTCCTGTAGATAAGAAACAAAACAGGCTCTGCCACATCTCTCTAGAAGTATGAATGCTGCTACAGTCTACAGACTGTTCTCATAATACCTGTGTTTGGGCAGGGTGTGACCTGTTAAAGTGTTGGTATGTGTGTGATATTAATATAGCAAGTTGTGAGTTGGTTAAATGTTGATGGATTTTGTCAGCTTCCTTTTGGAACCATGTTCTTTGTTCCTACTTATTTTGTGAAAATGTGGTCTAGTCATGCAATTTATTAGAATGTGGATTTCAAAGCTCATGAATCTGATTGGTGATTGGTGTATCTGTCATGACTTTGTGAACTTGATATTGAAGTTCATTAACCATATGTAGTATTCAAATAATCTTACATAATTGAATTCTAAATTATGCATCCTTGTTTACCAGATTCATTTATGTTAAGGCTTTGAGTTACATATCACATATGGACATTTGTAAAAGATGAGAAAAATAAATGGAGAGGATTCATTTCTGCAAAAGTGCCATAGGTTTGTTGGAATAAAATAAACTTGACCATTTTAATTAAGTCCTGATTACAATTGGTTTATTTAGGATTTTGATCATATCCTTAATGGGTTCTTCTGTTGATAGGTTTACTATTGGTTCGAATTTCTAGAATGTTTAGCGTCTTTTTGAGTAAAATCAATCTAAAATGCTATAACTAGAAAAGTTAAATTGCATTAGAAAGAAATTGAGTTTCATACATCAATTACAGCCATATGAGAAGTTTTTTTTTGCATTTTGTATGTTGGTGTGAAAATGTGGTTCTATTTTAGGCGGTATGTTTTCTCTATTGGAAAGGAACTTCCTAAAACAGCCTACGATTATTGTATTTATAAGAAAAATCGAAACTCCAGTAACTGTTTTCGAACTTTGCATGTTTGCCACGTGTAGGACACTTGTCCTGGGAAAATCTTTGAAAATTGTTCCCTCCCATCTTCACTTGCTATTTGAATTTGAATTTTTGGTGGGAAAACTCCTTACTTGGTACACTAGTCCTTTATCTTTCGAATCCCCAATCCCCATTGAAGAGCGCATTTTGAACTCACATTATTGAGCTATCTTGTAGTGTTCAATCAAGATAGAAATATTTTATGACAGGAAGAGTAAAATGCTTAAGAAAATAATTTGAGATTTAAAATTATAACAGTCCTTAACCCCGCAAGCATGAGGACTATAAGAACAAAAAACTTTAAAGACCATCTCGAGATGACCAAAGACTGTGATGGTACATCAAGTTAACGACGTAATTGTACTATCTTCAGCAATGTATGGTTTTAAATTTATGTATGTGAGTTATGTGTCATATTCCCTGCTTTTGTTTTGACTTGAATTTTAATCGCCAATTGATAGAAATCATCATTTCAAGACTTGGGGAATTTCCTTCTCTATTCATAATAACTAAATAATTTTTAAGACCAACATAGGGGAGAGTAATTCTAAAATAAATTTGAATATTAATAAAAAAACCTTGTAGCTTAGGAGGAATAGCCTACACATACGACAAAGTTACAGTAGCAAATGTATTGAAATGAGAAAATTTACATTTAGCATGTGAGTCAGATAAATTGAATGGAAGAGATGTAAAATGATGACAAATAACTACATTTTAAATAGTTTAATCAAAGGCTCCACCAATAATGTTTTTGCTATGGACAACGGTTCCCTATTGATTAAAATCCATATTTCTAGTGTCAGATTCAACAACTATTGAATTTGCTTGAATTTTGTATAGATAACAAAAACAAAATTTGATAAATCTCATAATGCTGAAACTTTTTTGTTTTTTTCCATAAAAAAACATCTTTTTTTCCGAGTGCTATATATATTATAAAATAAAATAGCACCCGCCTCTTAAGTCTCAACTTCCTCTCACGATTTCGTCATCTCTTTCAAAATTGCATTAAACTCTTATTACATTTCATGTCTTCTGTTTGTTTCAGCACCAATTTCTTCTTAGTTTATTAATTTAACATCGATTTGTGGCTTCTTTTTTTTGGATACAAGGCTTTTTTTTTGACAAATGGATACATGGCTAATGTTTTTCAATGATCATGTTTATTCAAATTTTCTAAATTTTGGATAGGGACAAAATTACTAGAAAGATGGTAAATTCTAATATGGACCACTTGACCACTTCATCAAGTGGTCCATGGTGGACCAGTTATGAATAACATTATAACGAATACAAATTTTACAAAATTCACCGTTGGATTGAAAGTTTAGATCATATAGATCATCCATAGAAAAATTGAAAATCATTTGATACGTTATTGAGACACATCAAGATTAATGGTTTATTAAATAACATAAATCTTGATGGGTCTCAATAACTTATCAAATGATTTTCAAAAAAATTTAAAAAATTTATGGATGATCTATACGATATAAATTTTTAATCCGACGTTGAATTTTGTAAAATTCATATTCGGTATATCACTTGTCCACGGTGGACTACTAGATGATCTACCGTAGCATTATCCCTAGAAAGATTTGAACCTTCCTCTCTATCCTCAGGTACGTTAAACGCTTCCAAAAAGGTATTCACAACTTTATTAGCATTAATAGGAATATTATGGACAATAACATTAGAGTTTAATGCTAATAAATTTTCCCTTTCTGATTCTCTCTCCGGCTCATCCACCACCGCCATCAATCTCCGTTCATCCTCCTCCTCTTCATCCTCCGAACTATCATTATCCATTGATCTTACTTGCTGGTCTTGTTTCTGGGTTGTCATAATCCTCATAGGTCCGTACAAATCTTCGATGACACGGAGGTGAAAAACCTCGCCGTTTATCTTTACATCGATAAATTCATCTATCACAAGTTGACAGGAAGTTCTAATCATGAGTCTCGCTACATCCATAGATAATTTCTTAATCATCATGTCATCTGCGTTTAAAAAAATTCTCCATGGTTTCAAAACTTGAGCATAGAAAAGGTTGTTCCACGCATGAGCAGGTATCCCATAAACTCTTAACCAAATAATACGTTCAAGATCAATATCCTTAGTGCTCCATGGACGAATTTCCCAAAACCATTGATCCAACCATTCTTTCGCATCTTCCATCAAAGCTTGCACCTCTCCGTCCTCCTTTAGAAAATCTTGATAATACTAATAATCTTGATATGTCTCAATAACAAATAACATTTCAAATGATGTTCAATTTTTTCTAAATTTCTTTATGAATGATTCATATAATATAAATTTTCAATTCAACAGTAAATTTTGTAAAATTTAATTTCATTACTGTAATATTAATCATTTATTCTATCTGTTTCGAATTACTTGTCGTTTTAGAAAAAAAAATTGTTTCAAATTACTTATCGTTTTGATAATTTAAGGTTATATTTAATCTATTATACCCTCATGTAAATTTCAAATATTTAGGAGTAGTTGTTGAATTAAAACCGTAAAAGATTTAATATATATTTTGAAAACTAAAGTTTTTTTTTATATAACATATTAATTTTTTATTTCTTTTGGTATATAATATATAAAATTTATTGAAAAGAAAAAATATCTGAAAAAAAATAAAATTATTGGTGAATTAAATAAAGTGTATAATAGGAAGATAAATTTCTTATTTTTTTTTAAACGACAAGTAATTAATACAAGAATTTAATCGGAGGCTCCACCAACAATTTTTCTACTATGAACAACAGTTGCTTGAATTCAAATTTTTAGTGTCAAATTCAAAGGTCCTTATCGCGTTCGGCTTATCAATTTATGTGAGTGACTTCGTTCGTTCATGATGAAGTGGTCCATATTAGAATTTACCTATAGACACACCGTTATAATTTTTCTTATCTCTATCATAATTTTGGTACATCAGAATAATAAAAAAAAAAAATATGTGGAGGAGAGGGTCAAAATCGGAAAAGTGGGCTTCTTTGTTTGATGCATCTAGTATTTATATTTATTTATTTATTTATTTATCTGAAACGCAAGAAGATTAGGTTGAGGAAAAGAAAAACCCCACCGCTACTAAAGTCTCAATCTGTTTGAAATTCCGTTTCGTGTCGTCGTCTGTTTGAAATTCGAAGGTCCTTATCGCGTTCGGCTTATCAATTTATGTGAGTGACTTCGTTCGTTCGTTCGTTTGTTTGTTCGTTTGTTCGTTCTTTTCCTATATTTTTTCATGCCTTCAATTTCTTCTCTGTTTTTGGATTTGATATCAATTTATGTTTTGGTTCTATACATTTCAATGCTCATGTTTATTATTGTCTTTCGATTTTGACTATTGATTTCATTTTGTGTGTGTTTTTCGTTTTTCGTTTTACCCTAACCCTAAGCATCATTATTTGAATTCTATTAATTATTATGTGGACGTTTTAAATGTTTTAGACTACGAAGCGCACGTACACTCCTTGGATTAGGCTTTCCCCGGTGTCAAACATGTGTCTTCGAACACCGACGCTTATGATTACATTTAATCATGTCGTTTTTTCAAATTATTATTGGTATCGATGTGCCAGTGTCTGTCCTTGTCGTGCTTATACGTTTTAGACTTTGAACAAATGATGCTGAGATGAATTCATGCCTTTAACCAAATGCATATATTGATGCCAACATCTAACTCCAGATGCTTCTTTTATGTTAATATCTACGACTGCAGTTGGTTTAAAAGACTATGGACTCATCTACAGCGCAGCAGACGACAGACACCGTCAATGAAAGTTTACCTGCTATACCTGTGGTGCCATATGACCGGTTGTTCCCTTTCTTGTTTCCCCATATTGACCAAGACAAAGTCGATGAAATTCAAGCTTTATTCGAGAAATATAAGGTCTCTTACCCCCAAACCGGTTTTTCCATCATTTCTCTTTCCATCTCTTCTGTGTTAAATATTATTTAAGTTTGTAGTGCAAGGTTTTGCCGTATTACATTATTGTATTACTAACTTTTTTTGTGTCATTTGTTCTAGAGAGATGAAATAATACCCAAGTCTAGGTTTTTCGCGCGTGTGACAGACATTGTGGGAATGCAGCTGGTTTATTCAGCAACGATGCAACTGCACGAACAACAGGTAGAGTAGATGTTTTATGCACTGTTGCTGATGATTTTTCTATAAGGCAGTTGAATATTCATTTCATGTTTATGTTAAGAACTTTATTTTTTTTTCCTTGTAGAATAAAAATCGTCAGGTCCCAATCAATGAACAGTTTACAACCCAGATCAATTCGAGTGACCTGGAATTGCCATTTGACCAGCTGTATCCTTTCTTGATTCCCCATATAACTGATCCAGACAAAGCCATTGAACTTAAAGTTTTATTCGACCAATATAGGGTATGTTGCCTCAATATTTTTTTTTTCCTCTCTTCAGTGCTATCTATGTTTTTGGTGCAAGGCTTTGCCATATTACTAATTTTTTTGTGTCATTTGTTCTAGAGATGTGAAATACCCAAGGATACTTTTGTACCGGTTATGACATGCATTTTGGGGGAGCAGATATTTAAATCAGCAGCAGCAAAAGTGAAACAACTGGTAGTTAGAGTAGATGGTTTATGCAGTGTTGCTCATGATTTTTCTATAAGACAGTTGAATATTGATTTCAAGGTTATGCTACGAACTGTTTTTATTTTTATTTTTTTCCCTTGTAGAAAAGCAATCTACAAGTCAATGAACAACCTGGAATCCAAATCAATTCTAGTGACCCAGGGGTGACATTTAATCAGCTGTTCCATCTATTGGCTCCCCAAATTGGCATAGAGAGAACCATTGACCTTTACTTTTTAGGTGAAAAATACCAGGTCTGTTACCCCAAACCAGTTTCACCATCATTTCTTTTTCCCTCACTTCCGTGTTAAAAATTATTTCAGTTTGTGGGTGCAAAGCATTGCCATATTACTAACTTTTTTTGTGTCATTTGTTCTAGAGAGGTGAGATACCCATGACTGATTTTTTACCGCTTATGAAAGGCATTGTGGGGAAGCCAGCTTTTAAATTAGCTGCAGAAACACTGCTAAGACAGGTAGAACTTGTTGCTGTTTTCTATAAGGCAGTTGAATAGTATTGATTTCAAGGTTATGCTAAGAACTACTATTTTTTTTCCCCTTGTAGATACGAAACAAAACAGGTTCTTCTGGCACATCTCTCTAGAAGTATGAATGCTGCTACAGACCGTTCTCTCATAATACCTGTGTTTGGGCAGGGTGTGTACCTCTTAGCGTTGGTATGTGTGTCATATTAAAATAGCAAGTTGTGAGTTGGTTAAATGTGATGGATTTTGTCAGCTTCCTTTTCAAACCTTGTTCTTTCCTCCTACTTATTATGTGAAAATGTAGTCTAGTCATGCAGTTTATTAGAATTAGAATGGATTTCAAAACTCATGAATCTGATTGGTGATGTTTACTGGATTCGTTTATGTAAGCCTTTGAGTTAAAAAACAAAATATTCATGTCTTTCTTGTCAGTCAAATCTTACTTAAATTGATAGATATAAAGAAGACCATATTTCTTTTTTATCAAGTCCACATCCTTTTAAAAAGAATGGAATTATACTATATCGTATTCTTAATCTATCACTAGCAGAGTAAAATTTGGTTATTATGGAATAATGCAAATAAAACTTTTTTTTTGGAGTATATTACATACTCGGTTGTACAAGTCTTTCCAGACAAATTAGACACTTCAAAAAAAAAAAAAAATTGACCTCCATTTATGTACTCTGAGTTAATTCCAAAATTACTTTTATGTTGAGTCATGTCTTTGCCGTAACATTTTCTCAGATGCCTTATGTCAGATGATTTCATTTTGTAAAAGATTGGCCAAACTCATTGATTCTTCAATTTCATACACTCGATAATAAAAAGCCTTAATGCTTCAATTGCATTTAGAAGAGAGGGTAAAATTTGGACTCCATTGTGCAGTCCTCCGTCATCAATGAAGGTCTTGAATATCCCTAGAGATAAAGCTTGATAGAGAAAATGATAAGCGACCGCTTAGGATCGTCTTGAAAACAGGTAAAAGAGGAACTTGACCCTAACCGCGACCTGCCGGTAGAACCAAAGTTATCAAGATATAGAGGAACTTGACCCTAACCGCGACCTGCCGGTAGAACCAAAGTTATCAAATAAAGTGCGACCCTAACCGCGACCTGCCGGTAGAACCAACACTATAAAGTTCTTATCTCAAGAACAAAGGAAAAGTTCTCACAAGAAAACTCTCAAATTATATTAAACTTCAAGTTGTGCTTTGAGAAGTACATGATAGTCCTATTTATAGCATATCCTTACATAGTAGGATTTATTGTCCACTATCATTCATTCATTATGGACCTTAGAAAATTCCCACTATCTTGCTTATAAATTCCTACTAGCCACTATAATGACTTAGTGCACCACTAGGAAGCATTTAGAAAGGCTAGAAGGAAGCTAAAGGTCATCTAAAAACCTTCTTAATACCAAAAACGAAAATTGCCATAAAAATAAAGAAAATTGGACTTAATTGTTGATTTATTTAGTCCAATATTATTAGACACAAAATAGTCCAATGATGCTTCTCAAGATGTGAAATGGGCTTCAAGTCGGGCTCAAGCATCTTCATCCAATTGTAAGAAATTGAGCCAAGTTGGTTCAGCCTCCGAAGGATATCGATCTTCTTTTTCTTTGATCTTGATGACTAGACTTTGTAAGGCTTGATTCATCCTCATAGTCTTGGACCTAGTCATAGGACCTCCTATCTCATGCAAAGGATCTTTAGATGAGTCGGTTCCATCATTCTCTCCCTCTTCAAAAGGATTCGTCCTCGAATCTGATCCGTTACCTACATCAAACAAAGATAAGTCAGCTACATTAAAGGTGGCACTTATATTTTCATATTCACTTGGCAGATCCAGTTTGTAGGCATTATCATTGATCTTTTCAACAACTTGGAAAGGTCCATCTCCTCTTGGCTGCAATTTGGATTTTCTTTGATTTGGAAACCGTTCCTTCCTCATATGAACCCAAACCCAATCTTCAGGTTCAAAAGTAACTTTCACACGCCCCTTATTTGCTTGTCTTGCATATTGTTCATTCTTTTTCTCAATGTTGGCTCGAACCTGAGCATGTAACTCCCTAACAAAATCGGCCTTCTTCTTACCATCCAAATTAACAAACTCGTTAGTAGGCAAAGGTAAAATATCCAAAGGCGTCATAGGATTAAAACCATATACAATTTCAAAAGGAGAAAAAGAAGTAGTAGAATGGAATGTTCTATTATAAGCAAACTCAACATGTGGCAAACAATTCTCCCAATTTTTCAAATTCTTTTGAATGATAGAACGCAACAAGGCAGTAAGTGTTCTATTTACCACTTCGGTTTGTCCATCCGTTTGAGGATGTGCAACCGTAGAAAACAAGAGTTTTGTTCCTAGCTTATTCCACAAGGTTCTCCAAAAATGACTTAGGAACTTCACATCTCTATCACTTACTATGGTTTTTGGCAACCCATGCAAGCGCACTACTTCTTTAAAGAAGAGATCAGCAATATGTGTTGCATCATTGGTTTTAGAACATGCAATGAAATGTGCCATTTTACTAAACCTATCAACAACAACGAATATACTATCCTTCCCACCTTGAGAACGAGGTAGACCCAACACAAAATCCATTGAAACATCAGTCCAAGGTTGGCTAGGCACATGCAAAGGTGTATACAAACCATGAGGCATGATTTTAGACTTAGCTTGCTTACATGGAACACACTTAACACAAACAGATTGCACATCTTGCATCATTTTAGGCCAATAAAAATGCTCCTGCAAAATTTCTAAAGTCTTTTTAACACCAAAATGTCCCATTAACCCCCCTCCATGACTTTCCCTAACAAGCATTTCACGCAAAGAACAGACAGGCACACACAATTTATTTTTCTTAAACAAGTAACCATCATGCATGTAATAGTCTCCAAATGCATGTTTAGAACAAGACTCACATATATTTCCAAAGTCAGAATCATTAGAGTACAAGTCCTTTACAAATTCAAAACCAAGTAACTTTGTTTGCAAATAAGTAAGTAGTGCATACCTTCTGGACAAAGCATCAGCCACTACATTTTCCTTACCATCCTTGTACTTGATCACATAAGGAAACATCTCAATGAATTCCAACCACTTGGCATGTCTCTTTTGGAGCTTACCTTGAGATTTTAGAAACTTCAAGCTTTGATGGTCAGTGTGTATGACGAATTCCCTTGTCCATAAGTAGTGTTGCCAAATTTGCAAAGCTCTCACTAAAGCATACAATTCTTTGTCATAAGTGGAATAATTCAATGCTGCTCCATTAAGCTTTTCACTAAAGAATGCAATTGGTTTAGAATCCTGCATTAAAACAGCCCCTATTCCAACACCAGAAGCATCACATTGTATTTCAAATGCTTTATCAAAATTAGGTAAACAAAGTAAAGGAGCATTAGTCAACCTATCTTTCAATAAATTAAAAGCTTTTTCATGCACATCAGACCACTTGAACACAACATTCTTTTTGACTAATTCAGTCAAAGGTGCAGCAATAGAACTAAAGTCCTTTACAAACCTTCTATAAAAACCTGCTAAACCATGAAAACTCCTTACCTCACCGGCATTCTTAGGAACAGGCCATTCCCTAATTGCCTTTACCTTCTCCTCATCCACACTTACTCCCTTAGAGCTTATAACAAAACCCAAAAACACAACAGATTCAAGACAAAATGAACACTTTTTAAGATTTGCATACAATTTATTTTCTCTCAAAACCTTAAGAACAGCTTGCAAATGATCAACATGTTCACTCAAGGTTTTGCTATAAATCAAAATGTCATCAAAATACACTACAACAAATTTCCCAATGAAAGAACGAAGAACATGGTTCATTAACCTCATGAAGGTGCTGGGTGCATTAGTTAAGCCGAATGGCATCACTAACCACTCGTATAAACCATATTTAGTTTTAAACGCTGTTTTCCACTCATCACCTTCTTTCATGCGGATTTGGTAATATCCACTTTTCAAATCTATTTTAGAAAATAAACATGAACCATACAACTCATCAAGCATATCATCCAATCTAGGGATAGGATATCTATACTTTACCGTAATTTTGTTTATGGCTCGACAATCAGTACACATTCTCCATGTCCCATCTTTCTTTGGAACCAAGATCACAGGAACTGAACATGGACTGAGACTCTCCTTCACAAATCCCTTTTGTAAGAACTCATCAACTTGTCTTTGGATTTCCTTTGCTTCTTCAGGACTGGATCTATAGGCTGGCCTATTTGGAAGTGAAGCGCCGGGAATGAAATCAATTTGATGCTCGATACCTCTTAATGGAGGTAACCCGTCAGGTACGTCTTTTGGGAAAATATCATCAAACTCCTGTAACAATGAAACAACTTCACAAGGCAAAGAAGGGTTAAGATCATTAGTAAAATAAACATCCTTGTACGTGAGTACAAGTATCATTTTTTTGGATGAAGATGCTTGAGCCTAACCGCGACCTGCCGGTAGAACCAAAGTTATCAAATAGGAACTTGACCCTAACCGCGACCTGCCGGTAGAACCAAAGTTATCAAATAAAGTGCGACCCTAACCGCGACCTGCCGGTAGAACCAACACTATAAAGTTCTTATCTCAAGAACAATGTTCTTATCACAAGACAAAGAAAAAGTTCTCACAAGAGAAACTCTCAAATTAGATTATATTTCCAAGTTGTTTGAAAAGTACATGATAGTCCTATTTATAGCATATCCTTACATAGTAGGATTTATTGTCCACTACCATACATTCACCATAGGACTTAGAAAATTCCCACTAACATGCTTATAAATTCCCACTAGCCACTATAATGACTTAGTGCACCACTAGGAAGCATCTAGAGAGCCTAGGGAGCAACTAAAGGTCATCTAAAAACTCTCCTAATACCAAAAACGAAAATTACAATAAAAATAAAGAAAATTGGACTTAATTGGTTTTTTTTATTTAGTCCAATATTATTAGACCACTATTCAGCCCAAGGATGCTTCTTATCATATGAATTGGGCTTCAAGTTGGGCTCAAGCATCTTCATCCAAATATTTTTTATGCATTTTTTTATAAGTTTCCTTCCACATGTTTAGGGAACTCATGATCGTATCATTCTCTCCCTCTTCAAGAGGATTTGTCCTCAAATCTAAACCTGCATAAATAACTAAAAGATTAGTAACAAAAATTCTCTCTTTTGAATATTTCCTTTCTTTTTGCAAGTTGAATTTTTCTTCTTCAATCTTCTCAAAGTTGACATCCTTTTCAACCTTCTCGTTTATTTTTCTCTCATAAATTTCCTTCGCTTCACATTCATTTTTCTTTTCTTCTTTTCTCTCAATATTTTCTTTCTCCTCCACTTCTATAACATCATTATATTTTCCCTCACAATTTTCCATCTTCTCTACTTTCTTTTCTTTACTTCTCTCAAAAGTAAGATTTCTATCTTCTTCACTAACTTCTCCTTGAGATAAAGACTCTAGAGTACAAGAAGTAAAATAAACATTATTAAAAGGAATGATGACATTTTCGGTAGCCACAAAAACGGTATCAATTTCTTTTTCAATAATCTCTCTTTTTTCTTTCTCACTCTTAGGAATAGTGACATTTTCGATAGCCACAAAAATGTTCTCAATTTCTTTTTCAATAATCTCTTCTCCCTTCACTTCACTTTCAAGTTTCTCCTTGATCTCTTGTTTTCTTTTCTCTCTACCAATCTCCTTATTTTGGAAGTTACCCCAAAATACATCAAAATTTGCAATATGTTTTTTCGTTTGTCCCTCACTTTTCACTCTTCTATCTTCTATCTCCTTTTCTCCGTCTCTTTTTTTATAATTTTTTTTATAATTCCTCTCTATGCGATCAAACTTTTCATGAAGCTTTTGAAATTCTTGAAATAATAGCTTCTCCAAATGTTTCATGGAGACTTGCTTTTCTTCCTCCATATTTTTTTTTTCAACTCTTTTTTTTTTAACAAGATAAAAAAAATGATAGATCAAACCTGATTTCAAGAGCCGAAGCTCTGATACCAACTGATAAGCAACCGCTTAGGATCGTCTTGAAAACAGGTAAAAGAGGAACTTGACCCTAACCGCGACCTGCCGGTAGAACCAAAGTTATCAAGGAAAAGAGGAACTTGACCCTAACCGCGACCTGCCGGTAGAACCAAAGTTATCAAATAAAGTGCGACCCTAACCGCGACCTGCCGGTAGAACCAACACTATAAAGTTCTTATCTCAAGAACAATGTTCTTATCACAAGACAAAGAAAAAGTTCTCACAAGAGAAACTCTCAAATTAGATTATATTTCCAAGTTGTTTGAAAAGTACATGATAGTCCTATTTATAGCATATCCTTACATAGTAGGATTTATTGTCCACTACCATACATTCACCATAGGACTTAGAAAATTCCCACTAACATGCTTATAAATTCCCACTAGCCACTATAATGACTTAGTGCACCACTAGGAAGCATCTAGAGAGCCTAGGGAGCAACTAAAGGTCATCTAAAAACTCTCCTAATACCAAAAACGAAAATTACAATAAAAATAAAGAAAATTGGACTTAATTGGTTTTTTTTATTTAGTCCAATATTATTAGACCACTATTCAGCCCAAGGATGCTTCTTATCATATGAATTGGGCTTCAAGTTGGGCTCAAGCATCTTCATCCAAATATTTTTTATGCATTTTTTTATAAGTTTCCTTCCACATGTTTAGGGAACTCATGATCGTATCATTCTCTCCCTCTTCAAGAGGATTTGTCCTCAAATCTAAACCTGCATAAATAACTAAAAGATTAGTAACAAAAATTCTCTCTTTTGAATATTTCCTTTCTTTTTGCAAGTTGAATTTTTCTTCTTCAATCTTCTCAAAGTTGACATCCTTTTCAACCTTCTCGTTTATTTTTCTCTCATAAATTTCCTTCGCTTCACATTCATTTTTCTTTTCTTCTTTTCTCTCAATATTTTCTTTCTCCTCCACTTCTATAACATCATTATATTTTCCCTCACAATTTTCCATCTTCTCTACTTTCTTTTCTTTACTTCTCTCAAAAGTAAGATTTCTATCTTCTTCACTAACTTCTCCTTGAGATAAAGACTCTAGAGTACAAGAAGTAAAATAAACATTATTAAAAGGAATGATGACATTTTCGGTAGCCACAAAAACGGTATCAATTTCTTTTTCAATAATCTCTCTTTTTTCTTTCTCACTCTTAGGAATAGTGACATTTTCGATAGCCACAAAAATGTTCTCAATTTCTTTTTCAATAATCTCTTCTCCCTTCACTTCACTTTCAAGTTTCTCCTTGATCTCTTGTTTTCTTTTCTCTCTACCAATCTCCTTATTTTGGAAGTTACCCCAAAATACATCAAAATTTGCAATATGTTTTTTCGTTTGTCCCTCACTTTTCACTCTTCTATCTTCTATCTCCTTTTCTCCGTCTCTTTTTTTATAATTTTTTCTATAATTCCTCTCTATGCGATCAAACTTTTCATGAAGCTTTTGAAATTCTTGAAATAATAGCTTCTCCAAATGTTTCATGGAGACTTGCTTTTCTTCCTCCATAATTTTTTTTTTCAACTCTTTTTTTTTTAACAAGATAAAAAAAATGATAGATCAAACCAGGCTCTGATACCAACTGATAAGCGACCGCTTAGGATCGTCTTGAAAACAGGTAAAAGAGGAACTTGACCCTAACCGCGACCTGCCGGTAGAACCAAAGTTATCAAGATATAGAGGAACTTGACCCTAACCGCGACCTGCCGGTAGAACCAAAGTTATCAAATAAAGTGCGACCCTAACCGCGACCTGCCGGTAGAACCAACACTATAAAGTTCTTATCTCAAGAACAAAGGAAAAGTTCTCACAAGAAAACTCTCAAATTATATTAAACTTCAAGTTGTGCTTTGAGAAGTACATGATAGTCCTATTTATAGCATATCCTTACATAGTAGGATTTATTGTCCACTATCATTCATTCATTATGGACCTTAGAAAATTCCCACTATCTTGCTTATAAATTCCTACTAGCCACTATAATGACTTAGTGCACCACTAGGAAGCATTTAGAAAGGCTAGAAGGAAGCTAAAGGTCATCTAAAAACCTTCTTAATACCAAAAACGAAAATTGCCATAAAAATAAAGAAAATTGGACTTAATTGTTGATTTATTTAGTCCAATATTATTAGACACAAAATAGTCCAATGATGCTTCTCAAGATGTGAAATGGGCTTCAAGTCGGGCTCAAGCATCTTCATCCAATTGTAAGAAATTGAGCCAAGTTGGTTCAGCCTCCGAAGGATATCGATCTTCTTTTTCTTTGATCTTGATGACTAGACTTTGTAAGGCTTGATTCATCCTCATAGTCTTGGACCTAGTCATAGGACCTCCTATCTCATGCAAAGGATCTTTAGATGAGTCGGTTCCATCAGAAAACCTGGAAAAGAGAAAACCTCTAAAACTAAGAAATTTTTTTCATTTGGCCATTGAAAGTTTCAGATTATGTAGTGTTGTTTTCCATTCCTCAATTGGTAGATCACACATCTTTAACCGTTCTATATAAGCCTTCACATTGAAAAGCAACTTCACACCCCACATTCAATAGGTCAAATGATGAGTACTCATCACAGTGAATACCTGATTTTTTTTGGAACAAAGTCCAAGATTCATTTGTAGATAAGGGACCAAGTTAAATATCCTTTTGACAGTACATCAAGTCACAATTTTGTCTGCAACATGTGGTCAAAACGATCTCGCAGCGGTTACTATTACAAGGAATGCATACAACCTTTTGGTCGAATTTTGCTCAAACATCTTAAAAATTCATTAGAATTGGATGATTCATACTTTCTATTGTTGAGAATATTCTTCTGGCCCTTCCAACTTCATCAAATTTCATATTCAACGAGTATGCAATTTCATCTTTCATTGTTGTGATATTTGAATTTTGGGTCACCGTGGCAAATAAAACCATTGCTTTTGTAGTTTTACCATATCTGTGCCCACCATACAATCCTATCACATAGCAATTATCATCTTGTGATGCTGCAAAAAGTTGATCCGATGCCTTCTCTCTAGAATTAAAACACACTACGGAGTATTTCTAAAAGAGAAGTGTTCTAAACTTGGAATTGGAGCTGAAAATGAGTAAAATTCACATTTCACATTCAGAGTGCGTTTGATTCGTAAAACAGCAAAGACTGGACAAAACAATACATGACAGAACAAAATAATACATGACATGACAAATTTGTACCAGAGAGATATAAGGCGATAATATTTTATATTCGAAAATAAAAAGAGTATTTTCGTATTTTTTATAGTTGTACTATGGACAAAAAGTTGTATTGTGGTTCAGTGAGGGACAAAAAATTTTGTTTTTGTCCTGTCCCTTGCTACCTAATTTGTCCAGTCTCATAGCCAGTTTCAAATCAAATAGGGTACAACAAAAGTTGTCCAGTCCAATCCCTATTTTTTAGCAGATCAAACGCACTCTCAATGTCGTTATTTTTTCAGCAATTTTCTAAATTCATTTCATTGTCATGTTCTTGCTTATACCAACATATTTCCCACATCTAGTATCTCCGTTTCCTTAAGACTGAAACACGGGCTTAATTTCTTTTGGTACAAGCAACGTGTATCAAATAAGAGTGAGAAAAGAACACACCAAGGTGAAACTGTGGCATTGATGTCCGGTCAGGGGCGGATTTTCTTATGAGCAGGGAGGTGCGCAACACCCCTCATTTTTTTTAATCAATATATGTATTTTTATATAGTATGAATATTAAAGTCTGTATATATATCATTTGCTTCCCCAACGTATCATATCGCGCACAGTAGCCCGGTGGTTGGCATCAACTTCCCTATAATATATGTGATGTTCTTACCTATTGAGCTAAGTTCACGTGAACTTAAATAAAACATTAATAAATATTATTATTTATTTTAAAAAATAGTGCCAGATTTTTAAGCAACTGGAAGGTGCCACAACATTCTCAAATAATAAAGTTTTGCTGTGTATTGGTGCTATACAAACATTTTTTTAAAAAAATAATAAAATATATAAAATTAACATGTTATTAAATGATTGTAGCAAAAGAGAGTCAACAAAAGTTAATGTATCTGGACTAAATTTTACACCAAATACATCAAATTTTGTTAACTAGTTTTTGTTTATATTTTGAGACGGAGGGAGTATATTAGTAATAGTCAACAAACTTCTAGAGTATCAAAATGTTTTTTTTCATAAGTGGTTGGCGACATCAAATTGTCTTCACCTAAAATGGCTGCATTGATCTCATAATAAAGTAACACTGTTTTAACGGACTCACCTACCTCGAATACTGGAAGATGTTGTACATCATCATGCAACATCTTGTTGGCTTGCATTTGATAAACGGTGGAAACTAGCTGCTCAACCAGAGTTTCCACAACTTGAAGAGAAAATTGGACAGACTGTTAATATTGCAAATTACTCTTGGTCACCAGCTTGATAATTTGACCCAATCGAGATTTTGGATATTAGCTTCTAATAATTCATTTTTCTCTACAACATATCATCGATGCCGTTAACGCAGTCTATGACTTGTTAACAAAAAAAGCTTACATCTTCATCTATTATGAGGATACAATCTCATGGAAGTAAATAAAGTCACACGTCCATTTTGTGAATAAATTGTGACTTGCTATTTTTCTATGTCACCTTTCTTCTTTCTTTCCTTTATTTTTTTTCCCTCACACTCTTAATCACGATACGAGCGTATGGTGTATGGAGGAAGGGGTGATGTCACGGTTTCCATGTTCGAATTCATTTATCTCCTTTTTTTATTTTCTTTATTTTGTCAATTTATCTCCATTTTCTTTTTTCTTTTTTTGGGGTCAGGACCTATTTATCTCCCATATTCTATAAAGGAGAAACGCAAATAACCACACATTGAAGCCGACAACATTTAAAAAACAAACATAATTTAAATAATCTTAAATGTCAGTGTTGTATTGGTGTAAAACACCTATGCATGTCCGATATTGATACATGCATAATTCGAGGTGTCTATGCTTCATAGCACATTATGAGCAATGTTTTGCTCCGAGCATTGTTCAATTTCCCACTTTGTCTTTCAAACTTGAGGAAGGACATATAACAAGTTGGGAATCGTGTAGGGATGATAATGAGTAGAGTATGAGTAAGGTACTATAGTCGTCATTCTCGTATGCGCAATTTTAAAAAATAAATAAAAAAAATATTTGGATCTGGTCTCATACCCGCATGGGTAACAACCTTTGTATATGTGCTCGTACCCTCTGGGTACTTAAGCACATATATCCGTTACCCGCATTTTTACTAAGAATAAATCAATCAATTATAAAATATCATATCATTTTAATAGAATTAAAAAAAAATAATGGTGGGTTATGAAAATTATTAATAATCATGTTAAAGCTCATATATTTATTGGTATATTCATATTGAATTAGGTTTTTTCTAATCTATCCATTCATAATTTGAAAGTATTTTCACATCAATCGATTCGCGACCGTCGTCATTCTTTAATCTGGTTTAGTCCTTTGTGATTGAATTCAACCTGATTGGCCAAAAATGGTTGTGAGTTTGTTGTTGTTCTTTATGATAATCTATTGGTGGGTTCAACCTGATGGCTGATCGTCGGCCGTAGTTTTATTTTCTAAGAGAGACTTCATCTTCCCTTCTCTCTAACCTCTCTGCTCCATTCATCCATCTCTGGGGAGCTGGTTTTAGGACATTTTTTGTTGTGAAATCACCCATTTTTTGTTTTGAAATATTGTTATCATGTATGCACTATACACATAATATGATAATTGGTATCCCGATTATATCTTATCACAGATTAAACATTAATTTTTTTTTATTCAGTAATTTAATGGTTAGACTCATAGACTATAAATGTGGAGAATTTACGATTCAAAACTAGCCCTTCAATAATATCTTTAGTATCTACCAATTAAGCTACCCGTACTAAACTATGATATTCTGTTTTCTATCTCTTGTTTATGTTTTTTTTTCTTGCTAATAGGGTTAAATATATTTTTTATCCTTATAAAATTTTATTTTTGCTCCCTATAAACAAAAGTCAGATGGTTTGGTCACTACAGAATTTTTATGCAAGCAATTATAGTCCTTCTATTTTTCAAAATTTTAAAAATTGTTTTCTTATCCTTAAACTCTTAAATTTGTGAATAATTTTTTCAAACATAGAATACTATATAAAAAAATTATTTATAAAATTTTAGAAATTTTTAAATTATAAAAGATATATATAAAAGTAATAAAAAATTGACAAAACTTATATGCATTTATTTAAATGCAATTTTTTCTGTTCCTCTCACAAAAAAGTAGTTATTTATATTTATTAATTAAAAATAAATAAAAATTTGTTTTTAAATAAAAATAATTTTCCCATATATCTAGCACAATAAAAACGCATATGACTGTACTTATGAATTTACCACAAGAATTTAATCGCAGGCTACACCAACAATTTTTCTACTAAGAACAACAGTTGCTTGTGATTAAAATTCAAATTTTTAGTGTCAAATTCTAAGGTCCTTATCGCGTTCGGCTTATCAATTTATGTGAGTGACTTCGTTCGTTCTTTTTCCTATATTTTTTCATGCCTTCAATTTCTTCTCTGTTTTTGGATTTGATATCAATTTATGTATTGGTTCTACACATTTCAATGCTCATGTTTATTATTGTCTTTCGATTTTGACTATTGATTTCATTTTGTGTGTGTTTTTCGTTTTTCGTTTTACCCTAACCCTAACCATCATTATTTGAATTCTATTAATAATTATGTGGACGTTTTAAATGTTTTAGACTACGAAGCGCACTTACACTCTTGGATTAGGCTTTCCCCGATGTCAAACATGTGTCTTCGAACACCGACACTTATGATTACATTTAATCATGTTGTTTTTTCAAATTATTATCGGTATCGATGTGCCAGTGTGTGTCTGTCCTTGTCGTGCTTATAGGTTTTAGACTTTGAACAAATGATGCTGAGATGAATTCATGCCTTTAACCAAATGCATATATTGATGCCAACATTTAACTTCAGATGCTTCTTTTATGTTAATATCTGCGACTGCAGTTGGTTTAGAAGACTATGGACCCATCTACAGCGCAGCAGACGACAGACACCGTCAATGAAAGTTTTCCTGCTATACCTGTGGTGCCATATGACCGGTTGTTCCCTTTCTTGTTTCCCCATATTGACCAAGACAAAGTCGATGAAATTCAAGCTTTATTCGAGAAATATAAGGTCTCTTACCCCCAAACCGCTTTTACCATCATTTCTCTTTCCATCTCTTCTGTGTTAAAAATTATTTAAGTTTGTAGTGCAAGGTTTTGCCATATTACATTATTGTATTACTAACTTTTTTTGTGTCATTTGTTCTAGAGAGAAGAAATAATACCCAAGTCTAGGTTTTTCGCGCGTGTGACAGACATTGTGGGGATGCAGTTGGTTTATTCAGCAACGATGCAACTGCACGAACAACAGGTAGAGTAGATGTTTTATGCACTGTTGCTGATGATTTTTCTATAAGGCAGTTGAATATTCATTTCATGTTTATGTTAAGAACTTTATTTTTTTTCCTTGTAGAATAAAAATCGTCAGGTCCCAGTCAATGAACAGTTTACAACCCAGATCGATTCCAGTGACCTGGATTTGCCATTTGACCAGCTGTATCCTTTCTTGCTACCCTATATGACTGACCCAGACAAAGTCATTGAACTTAAAGTTTTATTCGACCAATATAGGGTCTGTTGCCCCAATATTTCTTTTTTCCTCTCTTCAGTGCTATCTAAGTTTTGTGGTGCAAGACTTTGCCATATTACTAACTTTTTTGTGTAATTTGTTCTAGAGAGGTGAAATACCTAAGGATACTTTTGTACCGGTTATGACAGGCATTTTGGGGGAGCAGATATTTAAATCAGCAGCAGCAAAAGTGAAACAACCGGTAGTTAGAGTAGATGGTTTATGCAGCGTTGCTGCATGATTTTTCTATAAGGCAGTTGAATATTGATTTCATGGTTATGCTAAGAACTGTTTTTTTTTTCCTTGTAGAAAAGCAATCTACAAGTCAATGAACAACCTGGAACCCAAATCAATTCTAGTGACACAGGGGTGACATTTTACCAGCTGTTCCATCTCTTGGCTCCCCAAATTGGCATAGAGAAAACCATTGATCTTTACGTTTTAGGTGAAAAATACAAGGTCTGTTGCCCCAAAACAGTTTCACCAATATTTCTTTTTCCCTCACTTCTGTGCTAAAAACTATTTAAGTTTGTGGGTGCAAAGCGTTTCCATATTACTAACTTTTTTGTGTCATTTGTTCTAGAGAGGTGAGATACCCAAGTCTGATGTTATACCGCTTATGAAAGGCATTGTGGGGAAGCCGGCTTTTAAATTAGCAGGAGACATACTGCTAAGACAGGTAGGTATAGATGGTTTATGTTAAGAACTGGTTGCTGTTTTATATAAGGCAGTTGAATAGTATTGATTTCAAGGTTATGCTAAGAACTACTATTTTTTTTTTCTTCCTGTAGATAAGAAACAAAACAGGCTCTTCTGCCACATCTCTCTAGAAGTATGAATGCTGCTACAGACTGTTCTCATAATACCTATGTTTGGGCAGGGTGTGACCTGTTAAAGTGTTGGTATGTGTGTGATATTAATATAGCAAGTTGTGAGTTGGTTAAATGTTGATGGATTTTGTCAGCTTCCTTTTGGAACCATGTTCTTTGTTCCTACTTATTTTGTGAAAATGTGGTCTAGTCATGCAATTTATTAGAATGTGGATTTCAAAGCTCATGAATCTGATTGGTGATTGGCGTATCTGTCATGACTTTGTGAACTTGATATTGAAGTTCATTAACCATATCTATTATTCAAATAATCTTACATAATTGAATTCTAAATTATGCATCCTTGTTTACCAGATTCATTTATGTTAAAGCCTTTGAGTTACATATCACATGTGGACATTTGTAAAAGATGAGAAAAATAAATGGAGAGGATTCATTTCTGCAAAAGTGCCATAGGTTTGTTGGAATAAAATAAACTTGACCATTTTAATTAAGTCCTGATTACAATTGGTTTATTTAGGATTTTGATCATATCCTTAATGGGTTCTTCAGTTGATAGGTTTACGATTGGTTTGAATTTCTAGAATGTTTAGCGTCTTTTTGAGTAAAATCAATCTAAAATGCTATAACTAGAAAAGTTAAATTGCATTATAAAGAAATTGAGTTTCATACATCAATTACAGCCATATGAGAAGTTTTTTTTGCATTTTGTATGTTAGCGTGAAAATGTGGTTCTATTTTAGGCGGTATGTTTTCTCTATTGGAAAGGAACTTCCTAAAACAGCCTACGATTATTGTATTTATAAGAAAATTCGAAAACTCGAGTAACTGTTTTCGAACTTTGCATGTTTGCCACGTGTAGGACACTTGTCCTGTGAAAATCTTTGAAAATTGTTCCCTCCCATCTTCACTTGCTATTTGAATTTGAATTTTTGGTGGGAAAACTCCTTACTTGGTGCACTAGTCCTTTATCTTCCGAATCCCCAATCCCCATTGAAGAGCGCATTTTGAACTCACATTATTAAGCTATCTTGTAGTGTTCAATCAAGATAGAAATATTTTATGACAGTAAGAGTAAAATGCTTAAGAAAATAATTTGAGATTTAAAATTATAACACTCCTTAACCCCGCAAGCATGAGGACTATAAGAACAAAAAACTTTAAAGAACATCTCGAGATGACCAAAGACTATGATGGTACATCAAGATAACGACATAATTGTACTATCTTCAGCAATGTATGGTTTTAAATTTATGTATGTTAGTTATTTGTCATATTCCCTGTTTTTGTTTTGACTTGCATTTTAATCGCCGATAGAAATCATCATTTCAAGACTTGGGGGATTTCCTTCTCTATTCATAATAACTAAATCATTTTTAAGACCAACATAGGGGGAGAGTAATTCTAAAATAAATTTGAATATTAATAAAAAAAAATCTTGTAGCTTAGGAGGAATAGCCTACACATATGGCAAACTTACAGTAGCTATTGTTTTTCAATGATCATGTTTATTCAAATTTTCTAAATTTTGGATAGGGACAAAATTACTAGAAAGATTTGAACCTTCCTCCCTATCCTCAGGTACGTTAAACGCTTACAAAAAGGTATTCACAACTTTATTAGCATTAATAGGAATATTATGGACATTAACATTAGAGTTTAATGCTAATAAATTTTCACCTTCCGATTCTCTCTCTGGCTCATCCACCACCGCCATCAATCTCCGTTCATCCTCCGAACTATCATTATCCATAGATCTTCCTTGCTGGCCTTGTTTCTGAGTTGTCATAATCCTCATAGGTCCGTACAAATCTTCGATGACACGGAGGTGAAAAACCTCGCCGTTTATCTTTACATCGATAAATTCAGCCACCACAACTTGACAGGAAGTTCTAATCATGAGTCTCGCTACATCCATAGTTAATTTCTTAATCCTCACGTCATCTGCGTTTAATTTCTTCTCTGTTTTTGGATTTGATATCAATTTATGTTTTGGTTCTATACATTTCAATGCTCATGTTTATTATTGTCTTTAGATTTCATTTTGTGTGTGTTTTTCGTTTTACCCTAACCCTAAGCATCATTATTTGAATTCTATTAATTATTATGTGGACGTTTTAAATGTTTTAGACTACGAAGAGCACGTACACTCCTTGGATTAGGCTTTCCCCGGTGTCAAACATGTGTCTTCGAATACCGACACTTATGATTACATTTAATCATGTCATTTTTTCATATTATCGGTATCGATGTACCAGTGTCTGTCCTTGTCGTGCTTATAGGTTTTAGACTTTGAACGAATGATGCTGAGATGAATTCATGCCTTTAACCAAATGCATATGTTGATGCCAACATTTAACTTCTGATGCTTCTTTTATGTTAATATCTACGACTGCAGTTGGTTTAAAAGACTATGGACCCATCTACAGCGCAGCAGACGACAGACACCATCAATGAAAGTTTACCTGCTATACCTGTGGTGCCATATGACCGGTTGTTCCCTTTCTTGTTTCCCCATATTGACCAAGACAAAGTCGATGAAATTCAAGCTTTATTCGAGAAATATAAGGTCTCTTACCCCCAAACTGGTTTTACCATCATTTCTCTTTCCATCTCTTCTGTGTTAAATATTATTTAAGTTTGTAGTGCAAGGTTTTTTGCACATAACTTTTTTTCCCCATATTACATTATTGTATTACTAACTTTTTTTGTGTCATTTGTTCTAGAGAGATGAAATAATACCCAAGTCTAGGTTTTTTGCGCGTGTGACAGACATTGTGGGAATGCAGCTGGTTTATTCAGCAACGATGCAACTGCACGAACAACAGGTAGAGTAGATGTTTTATGCACTGTTGCTGATGATTTTTCTATAAGGCAGTTGAATATTCATTTCATGTTTATGTTGAGAACTTTATTTTTTTTTCCTTGCAGAATAAAAATCGTCAGGTCCCAGTCAATGAACAGTTTACAACACAACAGATGAGTAATCTACAAATCACAGACACAGTCAATGAACTTCAAGTTTTATTCAACATGTTGCCATATGACCAAGACAAAGTCGATGAGATTCAACCTTTATCCGAGAAACCGGTTTTACCATCATTTCTTTTTCCATCTCTTATGTGTTAAAAATTATTGAAGTTTGTGGTGCAAGGCTTTGCCATATTACTAACTTTTTGTGTCATTTGTTCTAGAGAGATGAACAGGCAGACATTGTGTCTACTTTTTCCCCACTTATGACAGACATTTTGGAGGATCAGCTGGTTTCACCATCATTGGCACAAATGCAAGAACAGGTAGAGTAGATGGTTTATGCAGCGTTGTGCATGATTTTTCTATAAAGCAGTTGGATATTGATTTCAAGGTTATGCTAAGCACTGTTATTTCCTTTTTACTTGTAGAAAAGCAATCTACAAGTCACAGTCAATGAACAACCTAGAACCCAAATCAATTCTAGTAAAGTGGTGTTGACATTTGATCAGCTGTTCCATCTCCTGGCTCCCCAAATTGGCATAGAGAAAACCATTGACCTTTACTATTTTGGTAAAAAATGCCAGGTCTGTTACCCCAAACCAGTTTCACCATCATTTCTTTTTCCCTCACTGTGGGTGCGAAGCGTTGCCATATTACTAACTTTTTTGTGTCATTTGTTCTAGAGAGGTGAGATACCCAAGTGTAATATTACACCGCTTATGAAAGACATTGTTGGGGAGCCAGCTTTTAGATCAGCAGTAGCAACACTTCTAAGACAGGTAAGTATAGATGATGGTTTATGTTAAGAACTGGTTGCTGTTTTCTATAAAGCTGTTGGATATTGATTTCAAGGTTATGCTAAGAACTGTCCTTTTTTTTTTCCTTGTAGAAAAGCAGTCAACAAGTCACAGTCAATGAACAACCTGGAACCCAAATCAATTCTGGTAAACCGGTGGCGACATTTTACGATATGTACCGTCTCTTGTCTCCCCAAATTGGCCTAGACAAAAACATTGACCTTTACTTTTTAGCTGATAAATACCAGGTCTGTCACCCTAAACCAGTTTCACCGTCATTTCTTTTGCCCTCACTTCTGTGCTAAGTTTGTGGGTGCAAAGCGTTGCCATATTACTAACTTTTTTGTGTCATTAATTCTAGAGGGGTGAGATACCGGCGTCTAGTTTTCTACCGCTTGTGCAAGGCATTGTGGGGGAGCCGGTTTTTAGATCAGCAGCACATACACTGCTAAGACAGGTAGTTATAGATGGTTCATGTTAACTACTGGTTGCTGTTTTCTACAAGGCAGTTGAATAGTATTGATTTCAAGGTTATGCTGAGAACTACTATTTTTTTCCCTGTAGATAAGAAACGAACAAATTCTTCGGGCACATCTCTCTAGAAGTATGAATGCTTCTACAGACTGTTCTCATAATACCTGAGTTTGGACAGGGTGTGTAGGTTAATTTAATTCACATTGCTGGACCCTGATAAAGTGTTGTTGGTATGTGTGTGATATTAGTATAGCAAGTTGTGAGTTGGTTAAATGTTGATGGATTTTGTCAGCTTCCTTTCGGAACCTTCTTCTTTGCTCCTACTTATTATGTGAAAATGTGGTCTAGTCATTTAATTTATTAGAATGGATTTCAAAGCTCATGAATCTGATTGGTGATTGGTTTATCTGTCATGAGTTTGTGAACCTGATATTTATGTTCATGAACCATATATGTAGTATTCAAATAATCTTACATAATTGAATTCTAAACCATCCATCCATGTTTACCAGATTCATTTATGTCAAGCCTTTGAGTTACATATCACATATGTGGACATTTGTAAAAGAAGAGAAAAAATAAATGGAGAGGATTTATTTCCGCAAAATTGCCAAAGGTTTGTTGGAATAAAATAAACGTGACCATTTTAATTAAGTACTAATTAAGTCATAGTTAGTCTCATTAGGTTTGATTGATCAGTTTTATCATTGGAATCAGCCAAACTAAGTATAGTTGTTATGATTATTAGGTTAGATAGAACATTCAAAAATCAGTTCACTAAGTGTATGTTTGATTTTGTGATGATGAAAATTGATTTTGAATGAATTGGCTTTGTAAAATTATTCAAAAATCATGTTTAGAGTCTGTTGGTAGTGATTTATTTAGGATTTTGATCAGATCCTTAGTGGGTTCTTCAGTTGATATATAGGTTTACAATTGGTTTGAATTTCTAGAATGTTTAGTCTCTTTTTGAGTAATCAATCTAAAATCCTATAAATTGCATTAAAATAAATTGAGTTTCATATATCGATTACCGCCATATGAGATGTATTTTTTTCATTTTGTATATTAGCGTGCGGATGTGGTTCTATTTTAGGCCGTATATTTTCTCTCTTGAAAAGGAATTTCCTAAAATAGCCTATGATTATTCTATTTTTTATACTATCTTCATAACTAAAGACTAATATGGTAAGTTGAAAATAATTTGAGATTTCATATAACAATTCACTGTAGAACGAAAAAATTTAAAGACCATCCCGAGATGATTTGTTTGAATTTTATTATAGATAACAGAAACAAAATTTGATAGTTCCATAATACTAAAAGCTTTTTGGTTTGTTTCCATAAAAAAAAAGCTTTTTTTTTTCCGAGTAATCCTATAGTTTGAAATTCCACCGAATATATAAAATATTGAAGCTAAGAAAATTGCCTAGTGGAGCTAAGAAAATTGGAGTTAAATGGATATACAAGACTAAGTACAATGAGCACGGCAATGTCGAAAAGTACAAAGCTAGATTAATAGCCAAAGGATATTCTCAAAAACATGGTATTTGCCCCGGTAGTTAGGTGGGATACCATTAGAACTATTTTGGCTATTGCTGCAGTAAGAAACTTGTTTGTGTTCCAACTATTTTGTCGTCTTAAACTTCACTTTTTAGTACTCAAAGACTCCTATATGATTATGCATTTGTTTGCCACTTCTATTCAGATTGGTCCTTTACATGAATCCGATGGAAGTAAGGCATGAGTTGAAGTTATATTTCAACTAAATCTGCACAGCATTGTCAATATCGAATCATCTACAGTAAGTAAGAAGCCTAATTTTAATCTCTCAATATTACATTATCAGTTTTCTAAGATATCTAGTGATGTACATGAACCTTTAATTTGTCTTCAGTTGATCGAGGATCATGTGGAAGATTTTGTTACAACGCGTGATAATCATTCAAATTCTGACACAATGGATGTCGAGCCCATTTCTGAGACAGATCAAAATGTCAATGAACATAGTATCAATCAGAAGAGTGAACCTCCACATAGTTCTGTAAGTACTTTGTTGATGAACACCTATCTTTAATGCAACATAATAGAATATATCGAATGATAGAGATATCTTGCAAATCATCCTTCAAAATGAAAAATCATATAGCTAAACTTTATCTGATCATTTTTAATGTTGAATCTTATGACATGTCTCTCGGTCTATCACGATTGATTTTAAATATCCGTGATAATCGTATAAGTATATTTTTATCTTGTTGAGATTGTTTTGATTGCAGATATGATTCATGTTGGTGATTTGAGTAAATAAAGTGTTATGTTACTATCATAGAAAAGATAAAGCTAACAGAAGGCTTAATTTACCAGTGAGTGAGAACATCTTCGGAGGAATGACCGGTGCTGAATTCGTGGAAGCACGAGAAAAAGAACGTCAGTTAATCCAGCAGGCTGTAGCAATGGAGTTAACCAAAAACAAGGGGAACACTTTGGAGTCATTCGTCTACGACACGAGGAATAAGGTATAGGGTTCATTAGCTTAATAAGATGCAGACATGGTTTTATCACACATTTCATATCTAGCTTTATGTGTGTATGTTCTATCTTTACCGACTGACTGGCGTTTAATAATTTGTGCATTTGTGAATAGCTCTTAAACGAATACCGTAATTTTGCAAGTGAACAAGAGAAGGATGAAATATCCAGGAGCCTCGAAGAGGCTAAGAAATGGCATTATAATGAAGGACATGAAGAAATACTACATACTTATTTTGTCAAATAGCGGCTATCACAGCGCTATAGCATAGCGCAATTTGAACAAATTGCTATTGTTCCAAAAGATACTATTTAGTACAAAGTGTTGTCAAATAGCCGCATTATAGCACTGTAACAGACCTGAACTCTATGCAGTCACAAATCAGTGACTGTATGCACTCAGACAAATGATGATGTGATGTCCCGTGAACTGAACTTTTCATTAGCTGTTAACTTCAGACAAATGTATATTTTCATTCTTTTGACACTTTTACCAAATTTGGGAGTTGAGAAAGAGAAATCTAACATTTTCTTGTACATTCTAATCATTTTCTTGTACCAAATTTTCTTGTACAATTGCGTCAACAAAAATTATACAAAGTTTATCATAATGAGAGTATCCTTTCTTCTTAAATAACATTTGGTTGCCAAATTTGTTAGTTTCTATCTCAATCACATCATCTCCAACTTTTTCATTCTTAATTTCCATGTGATAAAACTATCTTTAAAAATGCGATATATATACATACAATAGCAACAAATTAGATAAGAATCGGGCAAACAATATCAAGAATCAGTGAATAATTTTTCAGAATCAGAAATCAACATAGAAGAACAAATTCATTTTTAACAACTTAGTACCAGAAACGAAATCATTAAGTTTGCAATTGCTTGTGCTGCAAGTTTTCTTGCACTATTTGCTTTAGCCTCGAGCATGTTGTTCAGTACCAAGTTGTTTTACTGATTGATGTAAATTTGATACAAACATGAATCATCTAACAATTTTGAGGCTGACTGGGAACTTGAAGGGGATATAACGAGTCACTCCTGTGTGCTAATACGTGTTATCCCACTATGAGGTAGACGGCATATGGTTTCAAATTACTTATCGTTTCAACTTACTCATTTTGATAATTTAAAGTTATATTTTGTCTGTTATACCCGTCATATAAATTTCAAATAGTTAGGAGTAGTAGTTGTTGAAACCGTAAAAGATTTAATATATATTTTAAAAACTAAAGTTTTTTTTTTTTTTTTTACATAACATATTAATTTTTTATTTTTTTGGTACATAATATATTAAATTTATGGAAAGAGAAAGTGTCCGCAGAAAAAATAAAAATAAAATTATTGGTGAATTAAATAAAGTGTATAATAGAAAAATAAAGTGTAAAAATATAGTACTTTCTTAAATTTTTTAATTTTTTTTAAACGATAAGTAATTTAAAACGGATGAAATATTACTGTATTATTATTATATTTTATTTATTTATTTATTTATCTGAAGCGCGAGAAGAATAGGTTGAACAAAAGGCAGAAAATAAAAAACCCCAACGCTACTAAAGTCTCCATCTGTTTGAAATTCCGTTTCGTCTGTTTGAAATTCGAACTCGCGTTCGGCTTATCAATTTATGTGAGTGACTTCGTTCGTTCGTTTGTTCGTTCTTTTCCTATATTTTTTCATGCCTTCAATTTCTTCTCTGTTTTTGGATTTGATATCAATTTATGTTTTGGTTCTATACATTTCAATGCTCATGTTTATTATTGTCTTTCGATTTTGACTATTGATTTCATTTTGTGTGTGTTTTTCGTTTTACCCTAACCCTAAGTGTTACGGAAGAAAAACTTAAATATTCTCACACCATGTTTAACGGATTATTTGTGATCTTTGCTATGAAATCATTTGGATTCTAAATGTTTTAGACTATGAAGCACATACACACTTTGGATTAGGCGTTTCCTGGTGTCCGACATGCGTCAGTGTCCGACACAACACCGACACTTATGATTACATTTAATCATGTTGTTTTTTCAAACTATTATCGGTATCGATGTGTCCATGTCCTCGGCGTGTCAGCCTATGTGATTCATAGGTTTTAGACTATGGACCCTGAAACCAAATGCATATGTTGATGGCACCATTTAACTTCCTATATGTTTTCATGCCTTCAATTTCTTTTGTTTTTTTTCTTTCTGGATTTGATATCAATTTTATGTTTTGGTTCTAGGTTTATTGTTTTTAAATGCTCATGTTTATTATTTTCTTTTGATTTTGACTATTGATTTCATTTTGTGTGTGTTTTTCGTTTTACCCTAACCCTAGTTATGTGATTTGTGGTTTCCATGCACCAAACTTCTCATTCAACCGTGGTTTATAGATTAACAGATGTTTTGGTCATAAAGCTAAAATATTTTTAGATGCTATAAATAATTTGAATTCTATTAGTCAAGTGGTTCTAGATGTTTTAGACTTGGAACAAATGATCCTGAAATGAATTCATACCTATAACCAAATGCATATACTTAAGATGCTTCTTTTATGTTAATGTCTCAATTGCAGTTGGTTTAAAATACTATGGACCGCCTCAAATCTAGGATACCCACGGTGCCATATGACCTGATGTTCCCTTACTTGATTTATGATCACCCAGACAAAGCCAAAGAACTTCAAGCTTTATTCGACAAATATAAGGTCCGTTACGCCCAAACTGGTTTCACTCTAATTTCTTTTTCCCTCTCTTCTGTGTTAAAAATTATTTAAGGCTTTGCCATATTATATTACCAACTCTTTTGTGTCATTTGTTCTAGAGAGATGAAATACCCAAGTATGTTTTTGTAAGGCTTTTGGTTGAGATTGTGGGGGATGATCAACAAGTTTTATCAGCATTAATACAAATGCGAAAGGTAGAGTACATGGTTTATGCAGTGTTGCTGATGATTTTTCTAGAAGACAGTTGAATATTCATTTCATGTTTATGTTAAGAACTGATTTTTTCCCTTGTAGAAAAGAATTCTACCGCTCACAGTCAATGAACAGTCTAAAACCCAAATCAGTTCTAGGTTACCTGTGCTGCCATATGACCAGATGTTCCCTTTCTTGTTTCCCGAAATTCACAACGACAAAGCCAAAGAAATTCAAGCTTTATTTGACAAATATAAGGTCTGTTACCCCTAAGCCGGTTTCACTATCATTTCTTTTTCTCTCTCTTCTGTGTTAGAAATTATTTGAGTTTGCCATATTACTAACTTTTTTGTCTCATTTGTTCTAGAGAGGTGAAATACCCAAGTATGATTTTGTATCGCTTATGAAAGACATTGCGGGAGAGGAGAAGCTTAGATCAGCAGAAGCAAAACTGAAACAACAGGTAGGTCAAGTAGATGGTGTATGCAGTGTTGCTAATGATTTTTCTATTAGACAGTTGAATATTCATTTCATGTTTATGTTAAGAACCACTTTTTCCCTTTGCAGAAAAGATATCTACCAGTCACAGTCAATGAACAGCCTAGAACCCAAATCAATTTTACAATGCCTGTGATGCCATATGACCAGATGTTCCCTTTCTTGTTTCCCGAAATTCACAACGACGAAGCCAAAGAAATTCAAGCTTTATTTGACAAATATAAGGTTTGTTACAGTCAAACCGGTTTCACTATCATTTCTTTTTCTCTCTCTTCTGTGTTAAAAATTATTTGAGTTTGCCATATTACTAACTTTTTTGTCTCATTTGTTCTAGAGAGGTGAAATACCCAAGTATGATTTTGTATCGCTAATGAAAGGCATTGCGGGAGAGGAGAAGCTTAGATCAGCAGAAGCCAAACTGAAACAACAGGTAGGTCAAGTAGATGGTGTATGCAGTGTTGCTAATGATTTTTCTATTAGACAGTTGAATATTCATTTCATGTTTATGTTAAGAACCACTTTTTCCCTTTGCAGAAAAGATATCTACCAGTCACAGTCAATGAACAGCCTAGAACCCAAATCAATTTTACAATGCCTGTGGTGCCATATGACCAGATGTTCCCTTTCTTGTTTCACGAAATTGACCAAGACAAAGCCGGTGAACTTAAAGATTTATTTGACAAATATAAGGTCTGTTACCCCGAAACCGGTTTCACTATAATGTCTTTTCCCCTCTCTTTTATGTTAAAAATTATTTAAGTTTGTGGTGCGAGGCTTTGCCATATTACTAACTCTTTTGTGTCATTTGTTATAGAGAGATGAAATACCCAGAAATACTTTTTACTCGCTTATGAAAGACATTGTGGGGGAGGAGCTGCTTTTATCAGCATCAGAAAAACTGCAACAGGTCAATGAACTGTTTAGAACCCAAATCAGTTTTAGTTTGCCTGTGGTGCCATTTGACCAGATGTTCCCTTTCTTGTTTCCCGAAATTCACAAAGACAAAGCCAATGAAATTCAAGCTTCATTCGACAAATATAAGGTCTGTTAACTCCAAACCGGTTTCACTATCATTTCCCTTTCCCTCTCTTCCGTGTTAAAAATTATTTGAGTTTGTGGTGCAAGGCTTTGGCATATTACTAACTCTTTTGTCTCATTTGTTCTAGAGAGGTGAAATACCCAAGTATGATTTTGTATCGTTTATGAAAGGCATTGTGGGGGAGGAGAAGCTTAGATCAGTAGAAGCAATACTGAAACAACAGGTAGGTATAGTAGATGGTTTATGCAGCGTTACTGGTGATTTTTCTATAAGCCAATTCAATATTGATTTCAAGGTTATCTTAATATGTTAAGAACAATATTTTTTCCCTTGTAGAAAACAAATCTGCTGGTCCCAGTCAACGAACACCCTAGAGTCCAAATCAATTCCAGTGAACGGGTATTGCGATTTGACCAGCTGTTTCCTTTCTTGATTTCCCATATTGACCCAGACAAAGCCATTGGACTTCAAACTTTATTCGACAAATATAAGGTCTGTTACCCCCCAAACCAGTTTCACTGTCATTTTGTTTTCCCTATCTTCTATGCTAAAAACTATTTAAGTTTGTGGTTCAAGGCTTTGCCATAAGAGTAATGCTAGGAACACACTCCTTTTAACACTCTCTTAACTATTGGACCACGTCACCTATTTTTTAAACCCCCAAACTTGGTTACCGGTTCAGCAGGTTCACTACTAAAAAAAAGCAAAAATCTTTTTCCAAAAGGGTAAGGAAGCGTTGATGTTGTTGCTGTCTTCAACTTTGAAGACGATGACGATGAGCTTTGCATAAAATGTTCAGATGCAAACAGAGGGCGACGACAAATCCAAGGAAGACACTATCAGATCTGGGGTGACGAATGTCCTCGTAGTGACAGAGACTCGGCGGTTGTCGATCTCGCATAGAGGCGGGTGTGGTTGAAATTGATCATTTTCATCAATTAAAATCTAAAACCATATTTTTTTCACCCAATGGACCAACAATCTTTTTCTAAGAGGGTTGTGTGATTAAGTTTTTGTACTCGATTGAAATCTAAAACAACCCACATAAATTTACCCAGATCAATCTTTCATAGAAAAAGGTCATCTATCTTTAAGAACACAAAACAATCCAATTCCGAATAGAATAAAACGATTAAAACCCAGAATCATTTAAAGGGTAAGAACAAATAAAGAGAATTGGAAAAAAAAATACACTCTTTTTTCTCAAATCTGTGAGCGTAAACAAGAAATGAAAGGGGTAAGAGGAAGGTGACCGAGTTAATGGAGCACAAGAAGGTGACTGAATTAATGGAGTACAAATTGGTTGGATCTATAGAGTTTTTAGAGATTGGAGAACACTACGATATCATGGTGTTTTTTTTTTTCATAGTTATGTTAAAAAAAAATCATGTTATCAACTTGGAAAACCAGTTTTCCGGTAAAGAAACATAAAGAGGAAATGACGTGGCTTTAGAAGATTGGGGTGTGTTTAAAGAGTGTGCTAGAGGGTGTGACCCTAGCATTACTCTTGCCATAATACTAACTTTTTTGTGTCATTTGTTCTAGAGAGGTCAAATAGGCGAGCATACTTTTGTTCCTTTTATGAAAGGCATTTTGGGGGAGCAGATGCTTAGATCAGCAAAAGTGAAACAACGGGTAGGTAGATTGGATGGTTTATGCAGCGTTGCTGATGATTTTTCTATAAGGCAATTCATTATTGATTTCAAGGTTATGTTAAGAACTATATTTTTTCTCTTGTAGAAAAGAAGTCAGCTGTTCCCAGTCAACAAACAGCCTAGAACCCAAATCAATTCCAGTGAACTGGTGTTGCCATTTGACCAGCTGATCCCTTTATTGATTTCCCAAATTGACCCAGACAAAGCCATTGAACTTGAAGTTTTTTTTGACAAATACAAGGTCAGTTAGCCCCCCTCCCCCTCTCTGTCATTTCTTTTTCCCTCTCTTATGTGCTAAAAACTATTTAAGTTTGTGGTGCAAAGCTTTGCCATATTATTAACTTTTTTGTGTCATTTGTTATAGAGAGGTGAAATACCCGAGCATACTTTTGTGTCGGTCATGAAAGGCATTTTGGGGGAGCAGATGCTTAGAATAGTCACAGAAAAAGTGAAACGACAGGTACTGTAGATTTTTCTACAGCAGTTGATTAGTGATTTCAAGGTTATGCTGAGAACTATTCTTTTTTTTTCCTGTAGAATATAACCAACACAGGTTCTTATGGCACATCTCTCTAGAAGTCTGAATGCTGCTACCTAGCTAACACTGCTGGACCTTGTTAAAGTGTTGTAGGTACTTGTGTGATATTAAGATAGCAAGTTGCAAGTAGTACTTGTCTGAATCCTGCCTATTCTGTGAAAATGTGGTTTAGTCATTTAATTTAGGAAAATGCTAGATTGTGCTCTTGCAATGTGTAGCACCACAAGCCAAAGTGAGAGTGGTATCACATTTTAACTTGTTCCACTGTCGCAAAGGGCATTTTTCTATCTTAACCGTACCTACTATGCTTGGGATGATGATGCTACCGGGATCTTCTAATTTTCTAGGCGAAAAAAAAATTTATTGGTGTTCTTTATTGGTTTAGAATCATTGTTTCATAGAGCGGGATGGGATCGCTCTTTCTCATACCAATAGGTAAGGTAGAAAGGTATTCTTTGTTATTTTCATTTCTCTTCATAAATAATTCCAAGTGGGAGAATCCCTTGAGCAAACTTCAACGGCGCCAAAAACATGGCATGCTCGCAAGTGCACAAATATGTCGTCGTAATAAAAAGAGTATCGAATTCATAGGGACTAATGAGTAACAGTGTATAATTTGATTCAAGGAAATTTATATGAGAAGTTTAGAGAAGTGGTGATGATTATGACGATTGTTTTTAGGTTTTTAGTGATCAAAACAAGCTAGCATCGGTGATTGATTGATTTTTCTCATGTGTTTCCTTCCCTCATGTGTTTATGTTATGTGAAAACCTATATTCTTAAAAGCAAGTAAAAAAGGTACTTTAGCATTGTGAAACATCTGTCATTGTCACCGCGGTTGTCAAGCACAAGCTAGCATCGGTGATTGATTGATTTTTCTCATGTGTTTCCTTCCCTCATGTGTTTATGTTATGTGAAAACCTATATTCTTAAAAGCAAGTAAAAAAGGTACTTTAGCATTGTGAAACATCTGTCATTGTCACCGCGGTTGTCAAGCACGCCAGTCCGTCGTAGCCAAACACCTTAGCACCCCAACACCTCCATGCTTGCAAAGCTTACGTCCTTGTCACCAAACTGGAGAGCCCAAGTGTGCCAAACAGTCCCTCCACAAAGACATACGAAGACATCGATCACAAATTGCAGAGAATCAAAGTACCAGCTTCACCTTTCGATACTTTACCAAATACTTCGAGATTTATAATGAAGAACAGCTGCAAAGTGTGATAATTATTGCTAGTAAACCATCAGCAACATTCACACATATGAAAAGGTTTAAGAGGTTATGTTATAAAATGATCTCCATAACCTCAAGGTGTGGTTGGGCTATTCACACCTTGACATGGTGACACTATGCTATGAATATATGAATATGAACAATAACAAGAACAAACTGAAAATAAACAAAAGACTTTATTTGATACTTTGCAATGTTACAAGTTGTGAAATCTGAGTTATAAAAAGCCAATGAGACTATATATATATGTGGCCTCCCAATGATCAGAAAACGTAGACAATAATGATAAGGTCACAATAACTACACATTAGTGCCACAGAAGTGGGAATACAAAGAGCCAAAACTGACGGATGAGGATTCCTTGCTGTTAAATTTTGGTGCAGTTTCCTGCATTTAGCACACAAAGTCACTCCATTTTATTAATTTTGTTGAAATCACTTTTCTCTCTCCTGTCCAAAAAAAAGCATCTCTCACAATTACTTTAAATCCACCAAACTGCACTGCAGCAAATCCTATTCCAAACCTGACATCTGATGAGTTCAAAGACTGTCATGGCCGTGACAATTGCTTCAGAGTAACATCTCTCATTTTCTTGGTCTGTTACGACCGTTTAAGGCTGTCACGCCCGAGATAGGTCTCTAATGCTTGATTTGGTTTTTCACTCATTTAATCAAAGTGTAATGGCTAAAAATGTCATTATGCACAAAATTAACACATTTGGCTTCCCTTTCGGCTATCCCTTCATAAAGGAAGTGTCCCTTTAGAGCACATATGATGTCATGCTTGAATATTTGTCAAATTGAGCCTAAAAAATGCTCATTTCCACTTGTTCATGTGTTTAGACCTATAAGTTGCAAAACAAGAAAATTGTAGTAAGATAGTTCCAATAACTTGCACAATAAGCAAAATTTATTAAGTAGAAATTGTAGGAGATATCATCCATTTCAAAGGTTGCTAGCGATATCGGGTGAGGTCGAAGGTTTAAATTGTTAATGTTGCTAGCGAATTCTCGTGTTGGCAGCGTTATGATTTTGGGCCTTCTGAGCATTCCTCGGATGTAGAAGAACCAGAAGCAGCATCTGTTGGGTGGGGAGCTGGTGAGGATGGTGCTGCAATATCATCTTCTCATGGGGGTAATCTTGGCTGGCAATGGTTTAAAGATCCTAGATTGGCCTGTCTTGGTTTCAGAGGGATCTTCCCATCAAATATCATTTGTTAGTATCCACCCCTTTGCTGGCTAATTAGATTTTTTGGCTGTAATCGTTTATAAATAATTTGGTCTTACTAATTCCTTTGTGTTTCAGCACCTCTAATTAAGGCTGACAAAGAGACTGATGAACAGAATTACCTTATGTGGAGAATAGAGAAGGGAGTAGCAGAAGGATCAACTGAGATTCCAAAAGGTTCATAATCTTGTTGGCCTTAATGCAATCAGCGTTGACAAAGGTTGCTATGTGGGCCAAGAACTGGTAGCACATACGCACCACACAGGGGTGATTCGGAAGCGATTAGTTCCTCTAAGGTTTCAAGATAATGATGGGAAAGGTAATTAGTAGTTGTCTTCTTTAGTATTATGATGATATCTATTGCCCGATTTTATATTATGATGAATGAATTCTGAGCCTTTTGTTTCTGCTATTCCAGAAATCATAAACAGGGTCATTCCTGGCTCCGAAGTAGTAAACACAGGATCTGGGAAAAAGGCTGGTTTAGTGACTACTGCCCTGGGATGTCGTGGGTTGGTACTCTTGCGGCTGGTGGAAGCCTTAAAGCGTTCCACTGCCTTCTCCATTCAAGGACAAAAGGATGTGAAGGTTGTCGCTAGTAAACCAGATTGGTGGCCTTCTGATTGGCTTCAAGATCTTCAACAGCACACTGCTTTTGCATAGGATGATGCTCAATGTCATTCAAAAGACAAGTATCTTTTAACAATTAAGTGGATAAGGAAACTTTGACGGCAACGATTGTGGATTTTCTTGCGGAGTGAGTTATGGAAACCGCAGTTGGCCATATTCCCTTCTTAGAAACCTTAATGTAGAACAATTTTGTTTTTGTTAGAAAAGAATCATTATGTATTTTATTATAAATTTGTACAAAGCCCTCAGCATTTCTGTCAAAGTCATTTTGCTTGATGAGTAGTATAAGCTGGAAAAATATAATCAGTATAAACTTCATAAACTTAATGACACGGAGACCATTTGTACTTAGATGATAACATCATGAATAATGAAATGCTAGAAAGTTTGGATATATCTATGTTCCTAATTATCCTTAGTGACTTTAAGAACGAAGTGTAAAAACAACTGCATTGTCTAGATGGAAATATCGTGTATAATAATATCATTGGAGTAGCTCAGTTAATTACAAGGCATCTTTTCCGTTGTAATTAACTTAACCGTCTGAATAGTTGGATTGTAGTTCAATTGGTCAGAGCACCGCCCAGTCAAGGCGGAAGCTGCGGCTTCTATAGTTTTGTTACATCAGTTCTATCAGTTGTGGCTTCCTATCTAAAGAGGCATCTTATATCATTGTAATAATTCATTCTGACTCGATATAAATGGAGAGTTTCTTTCTCTTGATGTATTTTCACATATCAAACATGGCATCTAGTGCTGAAACTTCTTGGGACTTTTATCTTCCTCCTTTTTGTTTTGGCTCTGCAAACTCTGCATTACGGCAGGTTCCTTCACTATACCAGAAGAATATCAGGCAAATATGAAATGCTACAGGCATATCTATCGGAGGTAGCAATCAAAATTCACTGTTTTTTTTTTTTGTTGAATTTTAGGTTTTCTTCTTAATTTGTTGTTAATTATCAAATTGAGAATAATGGGTTGCTTCATATTGAATTGTTGGAGAAAGATGTTAAATAAAGTTTATATTTTTATATAGATTAATAGTTCATTTGAATTTTGAACCATGATTGTGTTTGTGATTGATTTTCAGGTTACTAGTTATCATCATGGAAGGTGTTGTTGTGAGAAGGGTTATTCCTTCTGAATGAAGTTGGGTGAGTATCTTTATAGCATCAGCTTTGTATAAACTATGAAGCATCGGTGTAGAGATGCAAACCGGACACAACACTGACATGGACACTTAGACATCGATATCGAGGATAATTTAAGAATATGATAGTGATTAAATGTAACCTGTGTGCCAGTGTTGTGTTGGTGTCGTACATTGACATTTGTTAGGACAGATGCTGCACAGAATGTTAGTACATTATGTACTACGGGTTGTTAGGACTGATGCAGGGTCTGATGTCTGGTTCATAGTGTACATAGGTCCTTAGCCAAGTGTGTTTATAAGTGCTTGTGTAACAAGCTAGTACGTGTAAAGTCTATATAAGGCATTTGCCTATCATGAATAATATACGGATCACACCTTTTACCCAACAACATTTTTGTTATGTTTGCTTAATTTAAGCATCGATATAGACATGCACACCGGACACAACATTGACACGGGCACTTGGATATCAATATCAATAATAATTTAAGAGAATGATAGTGATTAAATGTAACCTATGTGCATGTCTTGTGTTGGTGTCGTACATTGACATGTGTTAGGGCAACACTTTCAACCTAAAGTGTAAATAGTGCACAAATAGTTTCTCTTGTAATATTCTTTTATTCATTTTTGTTATGTTTGCTATTTGTAGATATGTTATGGATTGGGACCAAACCAAAGCTGCTGAGTTGAGACAGGTAGTTTATTTTGTCTATGTTTTTTGTATTTAATTTGCGATGAATATGCAAAGAGTGAATACCAGATACAGGTTTATGTGAATGATTCATTTCAATGCATGTTGTGTCAATTAGGTTCTCTAGTAGAAAACCAGATATAGGGTAATCATTATGTAAACTTTGATTCTGGCTTGTTAAGTTTGTTAGAAAACTAGAAATACACTGACATGTATGTTTGGCTGGACTATAAAACCCATGAAGTATATTTAGTTTTTAGTCATGTATAATACGCGCAGAATTTTAAGAAGAATCCTTAATAAATAAATGAATGTACATTTGAATGATTTTCTTTTGCAAAAACTCAACTTTGAAGTACCATAGAAGCCTTAGGAAATAGTTATTAATATTTGTTTTGCAAGTTGAAACTGCTACTTTCGATGTTCTAGTATGATATGGGCCTCAAATTTAGGTTGTTTTAGATTCTATAATCCTTACATTTTGGCTTTTGATAAACTTTGCCAACATAAATATATACCAAGTACTAACGAGTGCATTAGATTCTTTTTCTCAAATCTTAAGATGTATAAAGAATAAATTAGGAATTCCATATCTGAACATCTGGATAAACTAGACAATGTTCTGCAATAATCGTAATTAAACTTCAGTTGTTTTTGTTCTAGCAATGAAGTACTAATTTTTTGAATAAGGCAATGGAGTACTAATAGTTTTGTCGGTCTGGATTTTGTGGTTGATGATCGTAAAATGAGTTTCAAAGGGCATTTTAAACTCTTCAGTCAGAAAATTTAGCAGTAAAATACTATTAGTTTTTGCATTAGTTTTGACTTTGAACATTGATGTGCTAATGAAGCTATATTCCATTGTGAAGGTGCAATTGAACTTTCAATATTAGCAGATTATTATGGACGCGAGATTGCAGCATATGATATTCAGACAACGCGGTGTGATTTGTATGGTCAGGTTAGACACTTTGATGCAGTTCTATATGTTCTCAAGTTTTGTTAAGCTCTTGTAACTGAACTTTTCCGTCTTCTTTTTTTGCCAAATACTTTTGACAGGAAGGTAACTATTCTGAAAGAGTGATGCTGATTTATGATGGTCTCCACTACGATGCTTTAGCTGTATGTAATTTCATATACCATAAATTATACTCCTTGATTGGTTCTCTTGCTTCACACATTTTTATCCTGGCTTGAAAAGTGAATTACTGCTATTTCATTTTGTTTCGTGTAAGTGTTTGGTTGTGTTGCATGGTGTTCTTTTTTTGAAAGTTTCTACTCAACTTAGTTTGGTTATCATCATGTTAAGTTGCCTCTCCGAATTATTTATGCTTTCGGTATCCCTTACCAGTGCTAATATTATGGATTCTCATTCTCAGGAAACAGAGATTCACCGACACAACCAACTTCACTCTGCGCTGTGGCGTATGCCAAATTGGAGTTATTGGTCAGAAGGTCATTCCTCATTACCTGATTTTTTGCTTTATGTGTTATATAAGAGTGAATCATCAATTCAGTCCTGAAATTTTACTTGCTACTTTATTTAGTCCCTAGAAACGAATTTAACGAAGTTTCAAAATACTCTCTAAAACTGAATATTCTTCAGTCAAATTACTATTGCGGTAACTAAACCGATGATTCACTCATTATATGATTCTGACTTGAGTACTGATTTTTCCGTGAATATATTCAGGAAGCAGCGGAGCATGCTCAAGCAACCGGTCATGTTAACTTTCAAGAATTTAGATGATACACTGTGAAGCAATAACTTATTTGTGGAATCTTTGTTGAGTTGAATGAGTGTTATTGTTGTTGAAAGCTTTTTGCAACCTTCCATTTTACTATCACAAGTGATTATTATGCATTTAAACTGAATAATCTGCATGCCTTGGAATTGTTGTGGCAAGTTGTTGTGTTGTAACTTGTTGTAATAATATAGTTCCTTTCCTTGTTCTCAATCTCAATAGATAATCGAAATTTTTTATTCACTACAAGATTATCATCATAATTTTGGAATGTTTCTCAATGTAAAAATAAATTATCCCATATCTACTCAAGGTTTTATTTCTTATATAAAGTTTGAATGAGGTTAAGGACACCAAAACAAATATTAGGTAGATTATGGCACTAGCTTTTATAGTTTAGTGCTGAGATGGTGTTGAATTCCCTGCCTAAGATATGTATGGTCCTAGTTATTTAGTTAGTTTCCACGTCCCTTTCTTTTACATCCCTTTCATTGAGAAAACAACCAACTTGCATCCAAAATTCCAACTTCCAAACCAAGCTTTTTCCAACATTATGGACATACATACTGACACGTAATGTTCTTGTACATTTTAAAGTCTCGCATTATTTAATAATTGAGATTAAGAATAGTTTTTATGCAATATACAGTCTTCAACTTAACGTGGCGTCTTAAAGGACAAAATTATTAAAGACTTGCGCCTTAAGCGATGTGATAGTTGATCATTTTCCCCGTCTTTTTGGCATAATGTAAACGACAAAGTAGGATCAGAAGGCTTATGTACCCGGCCTGCTTGGATATACGACGATATGAGTTTTTGCTTCGCACCTTGCCCAACTTTTAGAAAAGATCCAATGCAGCTATCGAGAGATATAAGCTCGCCATCCTGGAGTGGAGGGAGAGAGTAGCTCCTTGGCAGCAGCCGAAAATTCAACAGTGGTTCGGCCTGATTCTTTCATCCGAAAGAAAGGATTGAATGACATATTTAAGGGTGAAACAAAACATATACAATCACACTGTCAATACATATACATATTTCAAATTGTGTAGCCTAATACACTCTTTAAATTGACCACATACATGCTAACCAAATCGAAAAAGACATTACACTCACGTATAACCTACCACCAACATGACAATAAAAAACAAGTAATTGAATATTTTTGTGATTAGATGTTTTGTAGATGATAAATACTTAGCATATGTTCTATGAATGAATGAACAATATTTGACAACGTGTCACCCTTAAATGCAACATGTTTTAAGATGATGACATTACATTTTTTTAGGCAGACGTTACATTACTTTGCTCCATATCTAATTGAACATCCAACTACCTCCATATCATAATTCAATTAGATAACTACAAGTAAATAATAAAAACATTAAGTGTGAATGCAATGTTAAAAAATGGAGTGGAGGTAAAACTAGTGAAACATTTGATTGATAGTTTAATGGATTCAATATGTTCAACCACAGTTGAACTAATGATATATAAATAAGAATTAATTTATGTGTTAACGGTGTAAAATTATATATACAGGCATCCAATTAAACTATAGTACTACTCTTATAGGTTAAGTCATAAAATAGTGGTATTTGTTATTAAAAAGGTTAAAAATGGCCCATGCAGGTCTCGAACGTGCGATCTTCGCGTTATTAGCACGACGCTCTAACCAACTGAGCTAATGGGCCGATAATGATACTAAATTTGTTGTTTCGCTTTTTATCGTGTATTTTATAAATGAAATGTATGAAAGTATAGTATACAATAATTTAATAAACCCAAAAATAGGAGAATAATTTAATAAGCATATGGACGGTTATTATTTGGTAAAATAAAAATATATATACCCAACAAACAACATATTCAAATAAAACAATTATTTTTACACAAGCAAATTTATATTATTTCATTCATACTAAAACTAACAATATAGCATATGTCTCGAGAGGTCACTTGATTGAGGGTTGTTTCTTCAATTTCATGGTATTCGGTTGAGATTCGACACTAAGAAAAAAGTAACAATATAAGTAGAAATAACACCAAATAAATAAATAATTCAAACTATCACGAGAAGTATTAGATAAAACTGCATAAGCACTACTATTTGTTTGACGCTTAACAAAATAAACTAAAATGTAATTGTAGGAATGAAGGTTCAACAATAAGTGATTAATTCTAAAATTGTTCGCATCCTCAACAAAAACTTTGCAATCCATCTTAAAAATAACTTTGTGGTATCCAATACTTGCAATTGTAAACCTTGATGCAAACTCTATGCTTCCGTCTCTGGTGATGTCATCATCGGCTAATTATATATTGTCATAGCTAAGATAAAATTGTAGCTTTTGTTGTCGGTGAGGCATGCTCCCATACATTCTTTTTGTTTCGTCATAAAAATTGTTGTACATTCCAACATTTGTTTAACCTGTTCAATTTGTTCACACAGAGTTGGAGAGATTTCGTTTGCGCCATATGCTCCACGAAGTCATTGCAAAATCTACAAGCTATTGTGTGATAAGCCGATTCTTAGAAATGAGTAGTGTGTCTAACTCATCCTTACAAAACTGACTTGTAAGATGATGATTGCCTCTAGTTTATAAACACTTAGTCAGATCATCTTTCAACCGATGTGAGACTTTTAACACCGATGCCAAAGAATCATCAATTATTCTCGGTATATCTAAGATACACAACAAAATTTGATAATTCCTTCCAAGACTCATATAAAATGTTTGACCTGAAAAAAAAGAAGATAAATCACATAGTTGACTCCGACCACACTCCATTTTCTACTCATCTCGATTAATCATCACATAAACACAAATTTGATATGCGTCTCACTATATATATTTTTTATTTACAAACCAAACAAACTATCTCACCTCTTTTGTCAAGGCACACAAGTGAAATTTTTAAAATTTCATTTGACATCTAGCACAAAATTCAATTTTAAAATTAAAATAACACAAGTTGTTGTAATTGACATTCCTATCCTTTACTTATAAAACTTTATCAAAACTAGAGCTGTCAAAGGGGTCGGCCCGGTCCAGCCCGACCCGGCCCAAGGGGGCCCGTTCATATAAAGGGCCTGGCCCGGCCTGGCCCGTTAACTTCGTGGCCCAGCCCGCCTAGCCCGGCCCAATAAGTAAAAGCCTATATGGCCCGATGGACCGGCCCACTAATTTTCAGTTTTTTTTTTTGAAAAAAAAACAGATTCTAGTACTAAATTTATTTTATATCTAAATATCCCTATATTTTCTCACATAATCTCCCAAACAATAATATCATCCTCTTTATCCTCATCAAACAAACAAACAAATCTCTAACAAATAATCTCATCATAATCCAAAAAGTTTTTTGTCATATTATTATTATTATTATTATTAGCGGCCAGTGTCAGTTTGTGTGATCCACATTTTCTATTTTGCCTTATGTTTTGGTGAGTTTGTTAATAAAAGATTTTTACAGCTAAAAAAAAAGACGCGTCTTATGTTATGGTGAGTTTGTTAATAAAAGTTTTTTGCTGCCCAAAAAAAAAATTAAGGGTATTGTTGTTATTATGAAAAGTTCACACCAAATTTTTTTGTATCCTCTTTATACATAGGTATTGATTTCCACCTCGTATCTCAGTATTTTATATCTACTTCTAATATAATCAAATTAATTACTACCAAAGTTACTAATTTATCCTTAGTAGTTTTAACTATATTCCAAGTTTTATATCCTTCATTGTAATTTCACAACAAAAAAATATAGAAAGAATATAAGATAAATACAATAAAAACATGATATGCTTAGAAATATGAATAAAACAGATTATAGATAGGAACAAAACACAAATAATAACAATAAAACGATAATTTGTTTTAAAAAAAACAATAAAACGACAAAACTAATAAAAAAGATTATATATAATTTATGCGTAAAAATAGGATCAAAATATAACAATAAAAAAATTATAGAATTTTTTAAAATATTTTTTAAATTTTGTAAGGGGCCGGCCCAGAAGCCCGTGGGCCGGCCCATGACGGCCCATGAAAAAGTCTGGCCCGATAAGGTCTGGCCCGATAAGGCCCAGCCCGCTAAAGTCTGGCCCGATAAGGTCTGGCCCGATAGGCCTAGTAGGCCGGCCCAATAGCCCGACCCATTTTGACAGCTCTAATCAAAACTTTATGATGGGCTTTTTAGTCTTTCATGCTTGAGAAAAACGTCATCGTTTTTACAAGTCACAACCAAAGATTGGTTCTTTTTGCTGTGACCGAATCCTCATCTCTTTGTTCATTCATTCATTCATTCACTACCACTCTCACTTGGGTACGTATCTTCTTCTTCTTCTTTCCCTTTTCCAATTACACTTTCTTTCTTATTTCCCAATTCAATTTTACCCCTTTCCCTTTTGTGGGTTCTGTTCAAATTTCTTTCTTTTTTATTATGAATTTATCTTTATCAATTTTTGTATGGACATTGATTCATGTAATTTATTGAAGGGTTCAAGATGAGAATTTGTGGAGCAGGTATGGTGTTCATATTTTGGATTTCTTTTATGTCTCTACAGTGTTTTATTAACAATTCAGTATTATCTTGTAAGCTTGTTCTTAGTTTTTAGTGTATGCAACTGATTCTGTTTCAATTTTCAGTATATGTTGCAAATTATGCCTACTATCTGTATGATAAAATGTCATTTTATTAGTATAATTTTAATAGAGTTTAATTGGCATGCACCGACAGTGTAAAGTAGTTTTACACAGTCGTTCAGTAAAAAACCATCATTCTGCTATGTCATAATGAGAAAATAAAATATGCATGAGTTATTTTAAAATTAGTTGTATGGCATGGCAGAATGATGGTTTCTAATTGGATGACCGTGTAAAACTATATTACATTACATCATTAGTGCATGCCCATTAAACTCTTACAAAATATCTTTGTGATTTGGCGGTATACAAGATGTTTATTGGATGTCATGGTGTATCTTCTATTTTTCTCATTTTAATACTATCCATTTAGCTGGCCTGACAGGAAAATCTATGAAATGAGAAGCTTTATAATATGCATATGTTTCCCCAAATGAGTCCTAAATTCTAATAGCTAAACCATATATTACTTTTATATTGGTAATAACAGAGGCTCCTTTTTTTTGTCTGCTTGATTGTATATACATGTATAGAAGAAAAGACACATTTTTTATCAAAAAAAAGTTGTAGCATTGTCAAGCTTTAAATTAATGTTTAATGATACTGGTGGTATGTGATTTTGCAACTCATAGTCCATATTTAGGAGGATAAGCTCTCACTTGATATGACATATGATTCATCGTTCATGTTAGACTGCATACTAGATCAGTTTTTTCAAAGGTTTGATTCTTTTAAGAGTTTGAATGATCCTTGATTAGTGTTAAACTTTTTTCTCTACCAATAAACAAGTGCCATATACTTATATTAATTGACTCCTAAGCCCTTTCAAGGTCTTACCATTTCTTTTAAATGTAGCACCGTGTTGTTTGTTGATACCGTAAAACTCTTTTGTACTGATAATAATAGGTTCATATTTTTTTTTTGACAAAAAACATAATATTAAATGTAACTCTTATCATTCAGTTTTGTTGACATCCTGTTTTGATGGCTTTTATGTTTTTGAATGGTATTTTGAAAATGGCTCTTATATTTTTGAAGATGATTATAATTTCTAGATAAGGATTCTCATGTTACTCAAACTCTTAGCAGCAACCAGCAGTGCCTTTAGTACCACGTCCAGCTCATTGCAAGTGTTCATTTCTTCTTCCTTCTCTACTCCTGCCAAAACCAAGTTTCTACCCTCAATTTCTAGATTTTCTCTCAAGCGTTCCTGCTCCTTTTCACCAACCCGTCCCCATTTTACTGTGACCAAACCCTTCATGAACCTTTTCAACAAACTTGGATTTGGCAGCGGAAGGGCATCGGAGAGCCTGGATTCAACCATTCCTCAGGGACCAGATGACGATATCCCAGCACCTGGCCAGCAGTTTGCTCAGTTTGGGGCTGGCTGCTTTTGGGGTGTTGAATTGGTCTTCCAGAGGGTGCCTGGTGTGTCTAAGACAGAGGTTGGTTACACCCAAGGGCTTGTGCACAATCCTACTTATGAAGATGTGTGTTCGGGGACCACAAACCACTCAGAGGTTGTAAGGGTCCAATATGATCCCAAACAATGTGCCTTTGAAAATCTGCTTGATACGTTCTGGTCTAAACACGATCCTACTACACCAAATCGACAGGTATATTATAAAGAGCTGTTGATTTATGTTGAAAACTTTATCATGTTAAGTTGAGTTAGTCTTGTTTGTAAATTATAAGTTCTTTTTTGTCTCAACAAGTGCACATCCAGACTTTCCTGATCTGAATAATAATTATAGACTTGTGGATTGTCAACGTTAGTGATTTTTTATTTGTTACTTTGTGTTTCTAACATTTTTTTAACGATGTATTGCTGCTAAAGTTGATCATTTCACGAACAATTTTCTGATTGCATGATTACTTTGTCTAAGGCAGTATTGATTCTCTCTGCTGCCAGTATCTAACTGATGCATTCATGTTTTTATATAGAAAAGTTATTGTGTTGCACTGAGTATGTAATTAACCTCTCAGAAAGAATAACTCACGAGTCATGACCATATAGAAAAGTAGAAAACAATTTCAACATGTAGTAATCTATTTTCCTTACCTAACATTTTGTCACGTCCCTTTGTTTCTTTTCTGGGAAATTCCGTGCTTCCTTTTGTTCTTCCCTTTTCTTATGCATGATTTTGTTTCCGTAATTCTCTCTTTCATTCAATCTATATGCATGCATGAACTTTTAAATATATAAGATAGTGAGTTGTGATGCTTCCATGCATGAATGATAAGAGCTTAGTAATAGTGACAACTGAATTTTCCTATGTGACAGGGGAATGACGTTGGAACGCAGTACAGATCTGGAATATACTACTACACCCCTGAACAAGAGAAAGTAGCTAAAGATTCTTTGGAACAACAAGAGAAAGTATTCGGCAGGAAGATTGTTACAGAAATCCTTCCTGCCAAGAAATTCTACAGGGCTGAGGAGTACCATCAACAGTACCTTGAGAAAGGCGGTCGATTTGGTTTCAAGCAATCTGCTGCTAAGGGATGCAATGACCCGATTCGATGCTATGGTTAATAGTTAATAAAAAAAAAACCGAGTTTACTGTCAAGGACCAATATATAAAGTTCTTAAAATGTTTGGAAGTCGATAGTTTTATCTGTTAATACATTATCATATCAACAAAACTTGTGTTTACTGTATTGGAGCTTGAAAATGGGCATAGGCTTGAATTAGAGTTGTATATTGTCCTCTATTATATGTATAATTTTGTTGTAAAGTACTATGGAGCAAATGATGCAGATCATGTTTGTTTTGCTTTATAGCATTTGACATTACAGTGTATTTGTGGAAATTACGGTAACTCGCCGTAAATCTACAAATGCTACACTTTAGCTTTTGCAAAATTACCATGGTAAAGTTTAATTTGCAGAAAAGTGTATTGAAAAACACAGACATGAAAAGGTTCTTGGCATTGTTTTATGGGGAAATCAAATTCTGTCGTGTTTAGACTTTAGATCTCTTTTAAAATGTGTATATCTCTTGCAATATCCATGCAAGTTACAATCAATATTATATTATAAGATTCATTTGGTCTCTAATTATTATAATTGTTTGTAAGGAAATGAACATGGTCAGCAATACAGCAGCAGCATGGTCTATAAGTCATTTTTTTAATCAATTATGGACATGAAGTCCCAGCTGCACGTGTGCTCTTGTCATCTTCTTCCGTGCATAAAATAAAATACACCCTTCTTCAGTATATTTTATAAAGAATTATGTTATTTAAATATTTTGAATCTAATATGGTATTCCAAAACCCTATAAAATATAGTAATTATTTATAAGTTTTTTTTTTGAAGACAATTATTTATAAGTTATAACTATTGATGTATTGATGTGTCTTGAAAGAGAAAAAAACTAATTAAAAACAAAATCACATAGACGGTGTTGAATACAAAAAATGGTATCTAACATTTCTCTTTTATTCTTCTTCAAAAAAAACATTTCTCTTTTATTTGTCTTATTTAAAATGTTTTTGCATGTCTCAAGTTATTTGTTATTTCATAATAATATTTATTACCTATTGTCAATATTGTTCTTAATAATAAATAAAATACAAGCTATTTTAGCCTAAATATATTATTATTATTTTGTATGGAAAATTGGTATAAACAGTGTACACATTAAAATGAGACACATACTCCTCTGTTCTTAAATATAAGATCATTTTAAAATATTTTTTGTCCATTTTTACAACACACTTGTCAAATTTTTAATTGAGTTAATTACTTATTTATCAACGTATAAGCACGTTGGTTGAACAGTTTTATGGTATTTCTATTTATCGTAAGGATATCACAAGATATTAGTTATTAATATTATGGTGTGATTTGGTTGTCTTGTGTTTGATGCCTCTAGTCTGTAGAAGAAAGAAATTGTTGCTTTTTCGGTTGCAGGGAATCTTCAAAGAAGCATATTATTGATAGGGTTAAAGTTCAAGTGTGGTGGTGAAATGTTTTTAAGTTTTCCCTTTAATTTGAATTAGTTGTGACTCAGTCCTTTAAGTTTCTTGGTTTTGTTAGCTCTTGAATGTTATGGTTGGTCATCGTGCATGTGTTTTATAACTTCTATTATATGCACATTTTGTGCTAGAATATCATTTATACTAATGTAAGTTTCTTTACTTCTTATGTTCTAATCTAGAACATGAGCCTAGCGCCTAGGGTTTGTCCTTTGTAAAGGGGTAGTTGCCTAAAGTTTTTGGGTTTGTACAAGTAGTGAAACCCTAAACCCTAAATTTTTAAACTTTTCCCTTGTATAGTGGTTTACTCGGGTTTGTCTTCATATGATTCTAATCATTGTCATACCCAAATTTATAAGAGGTGGAACCCGTAGACGTCCTGCAAAATATTTCTATCCTACAAGATAATAATTGGGTATGATTCTAAATTTAATTAGGTCGCACTCAGGATCATCATATTCTTCAATGATGAAGTACCGACATAATAGATATTCGATTTATTTCTTCTGATTTTTATGAATGATTTATTTATTTCCTTTCCTAAAAGGATATATATAATTGATTACTACTATTTATTTTCTCTAAAAAAGACATCATATTCATATACCAATTGGGATTGAGTATAAAATCTGAACTAAAATAAATGTAACATTAAAGAGGAAACTTGTGAATTGGAGAAAAACAGAAAAAACGACATCGTATAACAATATTCCCGCGCGTGAAATCACCATTCACCGTAAAACATACGTAATAAACCGTATAAAGTAACATCAATTAATACATACATACACTACACTACACACCTCGTGTATGGTATCTTTACTTTTCGTACAGTATATCTCTTCGTCGTTTTCTCCTCAAAATCAAAAACACTCTCTTCTGTACTTTTTCTCGTATTCTTCAACACTTCACAAACTCCGTCACACAGATTCTATCTCTTTCTATTTCAATAATCACTTATTTCAATAATCACTTTAATGGCTTATACTACTCGCCGGAGACGATGATGAATTGTTCGACCAAATTCCAATACCCGCCACTCGGCATTTCATCTAAAAACCTAATTCCTCATCACGATTCAGATCTTCAACCGTTAAAACAATCTCAACGCCGGAAACCTAAAACTCCGAGAACTCGTTTGAAGAAATATGGAACTTTCAGTGGTGGTGGTAAACGGAGTAGACCTGAAACTCCGTTATTGAAATGGAAGATCCATGATAAAAGTGAGGATCTTGTTGATGCGGAGCAGAAGTCCTCGTCGTCGGTGAAGGTGAGTCGGAGAGTAAGCCGGAATGTGAAGAAGAAGCAGATGGAAGTGACTGTTTCAGTACGGAGACTTGCTGCTGGTCTTTGGCGGTTGCATCAGCCGGAGATGGTGCTTGATGATAGCCAGAGGCGGTTTCAGGTAAAGTAAAAACAAAATTTGTTTTTTTTTTCTTTTCTTTTTTTTCAATTTTGTTTTACTATCTTGTTTGAGATCCATTGTTTTCTTCGTTTTCATGTGCGCGTGTTGTTTCTGATTTCAAAATTTGATTTTTGAAGCTGTGTGCTACTAATGTATTGTAGGACCCTCCATTTGGGATATAAAATATTCTAATGTGTTATATGTTAGCTTATTGTTGAAGTTTAATCTTCTATATGTTGTTTTTGTTGTTGCTTAATTTTGAAGTATGGCTTTTGAGATTCTATTCTATTCTATTCTTGATTCATTTATCATCATTTTACAAAGTTCAGTTTGAGTTTTTGGAGTTTTAAGTTTTACACTATGAAAGGAAAAAAAACTACTACTATCATTTGAAGTTTGAATATTTGATTTTGTTGGTTTTCTTGTGACTGATGAAGTTATGAGTTATCTACATGAAACATGGTAATTACTGTATTGTTCTGTGTAATGATTGGAGAAATGAGAGTTGGGTTTGTGTGAGTAGATAAATGACATTTTTTTTATATATTTGTTGATTGTCACATATTGGAAATACTTGGTTCATTTTCAGATATTAAATGACGTGTCGTTCTCAGCTAGTTGGACAATTGCTAATTTGTTTAATTGTAGACAATATACATGAGGTGGTCCTTTAGTTTGTTTGATTGCACTACCTTAGTCCTTTAAGTAGTTTTGTCACAAAGCTTCCATGTGTGTTAAATGACATGTCGTTCTCTTCATTTTCGGATATTGGTAGTTGGTTTGTGTTATGAAATTTTGTTAGGTTTTGTAGATTTAGCTTATTACTGACGTCACTTGTCTGCAGAATGGAAGTGCCCATGTAGGCCTCCCGTTTCTTGGTCGTCCAAATGGCATGACTCATGATGCTGATCTGAAGAATCAATCTCAGAGTCCTCGTTCTGTCTTTGGGACAAAGAGTGGACACAACTGTGAGGTATGGTTCTTCTTATTACTTCAATAAAACCAATAAAAGTGTTGCAGCTCCTCATTGCTGATGATTATTGAGTTTAGGTCTAGTTCATGTAAATGACCTGAGTTAAAATTATATCCTTTTACTGCATGGTTTTCTTGGTGGTTGTTGCCTGCTTACTCTTGCAGTTATATTTTTTAATCGTCTTTTTATATAATTGTATGGTTTTATAAAGTGAGCTGTAGATAGTGATAGATTATCATCATAGCAATATGTTGTTGGTGGTTTAGTGTTGTGGAAATATTTATTAATATATCAAAGCCATGCCCATGCTCGCTATAAATATACATATGCTATATAGGTTGACATCACCACCACCTCCCCGAGGGTGACTTAATTTAACTTTGAAACAAGTAAATAGAAATGATATATTGGATGTCATGCCTTGGTAGTTTATGAATTATAATGATTGTTGCGTAGACCCATGGCCATGCTGTTATTGATATGTATGAACATAAAGATTTATGTACAATACTTCTTATTTTTCATGCAAACCCACTTGTTGAAAACAGCGTTTAAATTTTCTAGCTTGGCAAAGGGTTTAAACTTTAAAGAGAGAGAATAAACAATTGAAGTGCTAATTTTGTGTACTGTGTTCTTCAGCTCAAACCTTTCCAGTTGCTCAACACTGAAATGGAGGGTGCAACTAAGTGGGATCCTGTATGCCTAAAAACATCCAATGAGGCACAGCATATATACGCGAAAATTGTCAACCAAAAGGTAAGTACCGTGTCTGTTGTATCTGCTCTTGAAGCTGAACTAGAGCAGGCACGTGCACGTATTCAGGAGCTTGAGACTGAACACCACTCCTCCAAAAAGAAACTTGATCATTTTTTGAAGAAAATCGGTGAGGAAAAAGCTCAATGGCGAAGCAGAGAGCATGAGAAAATCCGTCTATACATTGACGACATTAAAACAGAGTTGAATCGAGAGAGGAAAAATCGCCAGAGGATTGAAGTTGTCAATTCGAGATTGGTAAATGAGTTGGCAGATGTGAAACTATCAGCAAAACGCTACATGCAGGATTATGATAAGGAGAGGAAGGGAAGAGAACTGATTGAGGAAGTGTGTGATGAGCTTGCTAAGGAAATTGGAGAAGACAAGGCTGAAGTTGAAGCATTGAAGAGGGAATCTATGAAACTTAGGGAAGAACTGGAAGAGGAGAGAAAGATGTTACAGATGGCTGAAGTATGGCGTGAAGAACGTGTTCAAATGAAGTTGATAGATGCAAAAGTTGCTCTTGAAGAGAAGTATTCACAGATGAATAAACTTGTTGCAGATTTAGAAACTTTTCTCCAGTCAACAAATGTGAATCTAAACACGAAGGAGATGAAAGAAGCACAGTCACTTCAACAGGCTGCAGCTGCAATGAACATTGAAGACATTAAGGGATTTTCATATGAACCCCCTAAATCAGATGACATCTATGCCATTTTTGAAGATTTAAATTTTGGCGATCACAACGAGAGGGAGATTGAACCGTGTGTTTCTCACAGTCCTCCTAGTCATGCCTCCAAGATTCACACAGTGAGTCCCGAAGCAAATGTAATGAGTAAGGATGGCATTCCAAGGCATTCTGATGTATATATGGATGATAATGGTGATATAGATGGTGATGAAAGCGGATGGGAAACTGTGAGCCATGCTGAGGATCAAGGCTCAAGTTATTCTCCTGAGGAGAGTGTCCAATCTTTAAACAAGAACCATCGAGAGAGTAATGTTTCACGGAGGAGTGTACTTGAATGGGAGGAAAATGCAGGTGAGGAGATACCAATAACAGAAATTAATGAAGTGTGCTCTATACCAACTAAGCAATCAAAAAAGGCCTCATCCATTACAAGACTTTGGAGGTCAGGCATGAACAATGAAGATAATTACAAGATAATCTCTTTGGAGGGAGTGAATGGTAAACTTTCAAATGGTAGGTTATCCAACGGGAGCATCGTGTCTCCTGACCGTGGACCAGGTAAAGGGGGATTGAGCCCTCATGACCTTCAATACCAGTTTAGTCCCTCTGAGTCCACAAGTCCACATACACAACGAGGTATGAAAGGATGCATTCCTCGTGGTGCCCAGAAGCATAGCTTGAAAGCTAAACTTTTGGAGGCCAGAATGGAGAGCCAGAAGGTTCAGTTGCGCCATGTTCTTAAACAGAAGATTTAGATGTGAGCAACAGAGGCATTGCATGGATTGTTTTCCTGGAATGGCTTAAGGGAAGCAGTTCATAGGTACTAAATGTGCTGGTTATGTATAAAAAAACTGCTCAGAATATATGAGAGGCCATGAATAGATTGCACATATCATTAAACAGGATATTTTCCTTCTCTTGTGCTATAATTATAATAACTTAAACAGTGGTGTATGTTGGGAAAATACTTGCTTTGTAATATGTTGTAATTGGCCTTACTTCATTGCATAGGGTGTCTTTAGAAAAAGTATGAGAAACATGTATCTTGTGCTGTATCAGTTCTAGTCATAGGGTAAATGTCAATGAAAAACAGATTGTCATAAAATATAAATGATAGCTTTCTAGATTTTGATTTTCTGTCATTGGTGATGTTTGTTGTTTATTGCTTAGGATTTTGTTGTAGATTATCAAAAGGGTGATGTGGTCCTGGCATAGAAAAAAATAAACTTTATACTTGAATACTGGGACCTTTCTCTCTATGTTCATTTTGATAATATCTAATGAAATTGTGATTAACACTTGTTTTTGCCTTTGTTTATCATTTTAATTGTTGAATGAAGCTCTGGCTATGGTACAAAGACGAGCTTTTTCATTTTAAAACGGTTGTTTTTATCAATATTTTACCTTGAGACATTTTTTTTTTCTCACTAAAAATATGTATTCATTCATTCAAATTGCAAATACATGGATCATTATAAATTCAAGATTTTTTATGTCAAAAAAAAAAAAAAAATAAATTCAAGATTTTTAAAAACTGAAAAAGGTGAACCTACAAACAATCTTGCAGCACCTATGTTAACAACATACAACGGCATATGAAAGTGTCTACAAATATGACAAATACAGAAAACCAATTCAGAATAGTTAGAAAAACCATTTCATAAAGTAGCTTGAAAACCTTGTTCAGTTTGATAATGAGAATTTAAGCATTGCCTACATTACTTGGATATAACATAATATAGCTACTCCTTTGTGCATAAATCATTGATTACCATTCATGGAACAATGTTTCAAGCAATTTATGTGAACACACATTGTCTTAAAAACATTCATAGTTCGTTAGAAAAACATCAGAGAAACATAAAACTAGTAAATCCATAAGAAATAACATTTTAGCAATGCTTTCAAGTTTGAAGAATTTTTTTTTTCCAAATAATTATCATATAAGCCTTTGAAGTAAAAACTCAACTCTAAACTTTGGAGTACCATATAAGCCTTCGCATGTATGTTTATCATCTTCTCTGGCTGTTTTCTGTTGTTAAGGTATTACATACTTAGGTAGATCACCATATTTTGCCACCAATCCATCATTAATTCCCATTAAGTGTTGTTAGAAAATTACTAAAAACTACAAGAGTGTCATCATGAAACATGTATTTCATTTTGGTATATGAATTTACATTTTATCAGTGAAGCAGAACTTTTGTACCCTTGTACTGCCTAGTATATTTTCACGATGGTGTTATCGGGATCATTTATTCACTTATTTTGACTTAACATTTTTTTATATTTGACATGCTAAAGGTTATAGCTGCAACAGTAGCAAGTGATCCCAAGAAATATTCTGAAGCATTTCTTGGGAAGCCAAATCCAGAGTATTGTAACTGGATTCTTGACCCAGAGAAGTGGGGAGGTTAGTCGCCCTATGTCTTCCTTATCATGGCTGTTTTAAAGTATCAAAATATTTATTAGAATTAGTTTTTAATTTTGTTTCGCAAGTTGGAATTGCTACTGTCAGTGTCCTATAAATTTCGTCAACATGAATATATACCAAGTACTGATGAGTGCATTAGACTATTTCACTGAAATTTTGAGATGTATAAAGATAAAATTAGGAAAGTTGTATTTGAACATCTGGATAACTAGAAAATGTTCTGCAACAATCGTTATTAAACTTCAGTTGTTTTGGTTCTAGCAATGAAGTACTATTTTTTTTAATAAGGCAATGGAGTAATAGTAGTTTGTAGGTCTTGATTTTGTGGTCGATGATCGTAAAGTGAGTTTCAAAGTGCATTTTAAACTCTTCAGTTAGCAAATTTAGCAGTAAACTACTGTTAGTTTTTGCATTAGTTTGGACTTTGATGTGCTAATGGAGCTATATACCGTTGTGAAGGTGCAATTGAACATTCAATATTAGCGGATTATTATGGACGCGAGATTGCAGCATATGATATTCAGACAACGCGGTGCAATTTGTATGGTCAGGTTAGACACTTTGATGCAGTTCTATATGTTATCAAGTTTTGTCATGCCCTTGTAACTGAACATTTCCGTCCTCTTTTTTTGTCAATTGCCTTTGACAGGAAGGTAACTATTCTGAAAGGGTGATGCTGATTTATGATGGTCTCCACTATGATGCTTTAGCTGTATGTAATTTCATATTGCCAGAAACTATACTTGTTGATTGGTTCTCTTTCATGCTTCACGCACTTTTATCCTTGCTTTAGATGTGAACTACTGCTGCGATTGGAACATACGAAACTAAGTTTCATATGTATTTTCCGTTTTATGTTGCCTAATGATTACACTTTGTATTTAACAGATGTCTCCTGTTGAAGTAGCTCTGAGGATTTTGATCAGACCATATTTGCGATACAAAAAAACAGAAGCATTGGACCTGTCGAGGAGATTGCTCTTAGGTAGTTTTCAATACTTATTGAAACTTCATATGAATTTAATTTTATAGAGTTTTGTTGTGTATTTCTATATGTAAGGTTTCTCTTATTTTTTGGTTGTGTTGCATGGTGTTTTTTGTTAAAAGAAATTCTACTCAAATTAGTTTTGTTATCATCATGAGGCAATAACTTGTATGTGTAATCTTTGTTGAGTCGAATGAGTGTCATTGTTGTTGAAAGCTTTATTGCATATCTTCCATTTTACTATCAAGTGATTATTATGCATTTAAGCTGAATAATCTACATGCCTTGGAATCGTTCCTTTCCTTGTTCTCATCTCAATAGATAATCGATTTTTTTTTATTCACTAGTTTAGTGCTGTTATGGTGTTGAATCATGCGGTGACACATGTAATTTGTCATATCTATTACTAACAGTAATAATATATTAAAATCGATTACCAACTAATTTATCCTTATTACTTTTAACCACATTGCAAGTTTTATATCCTTCATTGTAATTTTACTAAAAAAAAAATATTTAAAAAATATAATTTTTTTTTTTACAAGAAAAAAAAATAGAAAGATGACATGCTTAAAAATATGAACAAACATATTATAGATAAGAACAAAACACAACAATTTATACATAAAAATAGGAAAAAAAAACAATAAAAAAATTATAGAAAGTTTAGTAAACAAAAAAAATATAAAAGGAATATAGAAAAAATAAGAAGAAACCCCATAAAAATAGAAATATATAGAAATAAAAAAATAATACTCTATGAAAAAAAGAAATATAAACAATATTTTTCATCAAAAAAAAAAAGAAACATAAACAATATTCATAGAAAGTTTACTACTAATCATTAATAATAATATAATAAAGTTTGTTAATATCAAACTTACTAAATTATCCTAAATTTCTAATTTTTGATTAAAAATATACACTGGACTATTATTTGTCACTGAGAAAAAAAAATTGAATAAATAAGTTTACAAAAAAATAATCAACACAATAATTCGACTTATATTTTAACAATATTATATATATAAAAAATTAAATATTTAATTTTAAATAAATTGTTTACATTAATATAGTGACAAACTCAAATATTGAATAAAATTCAATGAACCCGTGCGAATGCACGAGTCTTTAAACTAGTTTATTTTAAAATGATAATTTTTTTTGTGTTTTCTGCCGATTTTAAGGTTTATAGTCGATTTTAGGGTTTTTGACCATTTTAAGTTTTTCGGTCGATTTTTTGAGTTTTCGGTCGATTTTAGGTTTTATAGTCAATTTTGGTTTTTCTGCCGATTTTTTTTGTTCTCGGTCGATTTTAGGTTTTTCGGGCGATTTTTTGGGTTTTCGGGTGATTTTAGGGTTTATTGTCGATTTTTGGTTTTTTTGCCGATTTTTTGGGTTTTCGGCCGATATTAGGGTTTATAGTTGATTTTTGGCCGATTTTAGGTTTTTCTGGCGAATTTTTGGATTTTCGGCCGATTTTAGCGTTTATCGTCGATTTTAGATTTTTCGGCTAATTTTAGGTTTTTCTATCAATTATTAATTTTTAAAACTTTAGTTTCATGTGTCATTTTGAAATTCTCTGAATTTAACTTGAACAAAATGCTTTTAAAATTTTCATAATTTTGAAAATTCTTCAAATTATTATCCAAATAATAAAATTTATCTCAAATCATTTGAATCGCTCAAAACATTAGTTTATTTAAAAAAAAATCCTAAATGCACTCTAAATAAATAAAAACAGAAATCGAATGAAAGAGAGTTTACTTTATAACTCATGTTCTTCTTCAACGTGAAATCACCATAACATAGCAAAAGCATGTTCTTCAACCATTTCATTTTCATCAACAACAACTAACTTCGTCTTCTTCAGCAACCCCACCACCACCACCACCATCATATAGAAGTAATATAACAACAAAAGCAATTTTTAAACGCGAAACCAGTTACCAAAATCAAAAACCCAACTTCAAACACAAACACACACGCTCAAACACAGAAAATGACAGATTCTTCTAGAAACTTCGACATGAATCAGCTTATTTCAATAAGCAACGACCTCGTTAACGTTTTGCAAGACCCTAACGATCGTGACCTCAACATCCTCTCCCAATGTCTCCAACACACACTCTCACTTTCTTCAACCTGCCAATCCGACCTCAACCAGGTTTCCTCTTTGTTCCAAGGTTAATTACTCTTTTGCCCCTTTTATCTTCCTTGCTTCTCTTCAAATGCTGCAACAAATAAATTAAATTTATGGGGTTTTGCTTGTTTTGTTAAAGTTATCATTTTTATGATTTTTTTTTATTGGATTTATGTTTTTTGGTTTTGCCCATTATTGTTTATTTGCTTGGGTTTGTGCTTGATTTGTGAAAATTGAGAGTTGAAGTTTGCCATAAGGTTTTTCAATGTTTGCATTTTCCTTCTATATAGCTGTCTTTGATGTTATGTGTTATGTTACATATTTAAGGAATGATAATAGAAAATAAGAAATTTTGTTCGATTTGATAGAAAGTTCACTTGTAATTCAGCTGAAAGTAGGTTATGTGTTGTATTGCAACTTTTCATTCTAGAGCAGTGCCATAGAAAGTGGAAATGGCGGTGCTGCTATTGTTCTATAGTGTAGGTGGATTTGATGAATTTGATATGAAAACCATAACACTATCCCATCTCTGCTATAAGTAGAATAAATCATTTGGTTAGTTGGGACATAGTGTGTACTGTGTAGAGAGATAGCGAAGGGTGGGACTGGGTATAAAAATCTGAGAGCATTTAATTTAGCTCTTCTTGGAAAATGGGTGTGGAGACTCAAAGTAGGAGAACATTTGTGGACGATGGTTATCATGACTAAATATGGAAGGCAAGATGGAATGCAATGTGTTGGTAATGAATCCATTTGGCGGGAGGACAGTAAAGCGAATATGGGAATCTCAAAATGATTGGTGATCAGATAGAATGAGAAAGGTTGAGGGAAATGGTAGCGAGTCGTTATTTTTGTTGGACAAATGGATAGGACATTGCACCTTGAAATATAGTGTAGCAAACAACAAGGAGGCTAAGGTGAATGAAGTTTGTAATTTTGTCGAATGAACACGAGAATGAACATGGAGTTGGGGAATGAGGTTGTTTCAATGGGAAGAGGAGTTAATTGACGATTTTGCTTGCAGACTTTATTAAATAGTTTTTACTTACAGGAAGGAGTGGATGATCAATAAAGATGAGAGGGTTGCTCTTTAGGTACTTACAAGGTTAGATCTGCTTATAAAGTGGTAGAAAAGGATATAACGGAGGCTCCAAGTAATAGTAACGGGAAAGCATGGCATAATGATGTTCCCCTCAAGATAAAGGTGTTTGTTTAGAGACGGGTGGTAGTGACGTATTTTGTAGTATCATTTATGCAGAAGTGTTGTGGTAGTTGTGTGTCTCTTTCTGAGTGTCCTGGGAGTCTCTATTTGGAAGTTATGCATGGTGATTTGAGATTACCTTGGCATTGTGTTCTGGTGTGGTTTTATTGCGAGGAGCTATGTTATTTGGTTGCAGGGTGGCAGTGTTGAGAACCCCCGAGGCTGTCTTTGGATGGAATCTATGAATTATGGGAGGTGAATTTCATTGCAGGCTGGGTGTTCAGTTTAAAATAGGTTGCTGACGCCTGACAGTGAAGGATATTAGGGGTTCGTGGCGAGAAGCTAATTTTTGTTAACACAGAGTGGGCTGTGTGCTGTGTTTCAGTGTGGTGTTCGTATTGTATTAGTTGGATCACAAGGTACAATGTGTCATTTTCTTTCTGACCTGAGTTGTGTTTGTAATATCACCTTTCAAAAAATGGCAGTAGCGTATACTGTAGCATTTTCAGTCATAGTTGACATATCGGAATAACATATAATTTTTGTGTTTTTGTTTAGTAATAAAGAAAAGTAACCCCCTGTGCGCTGCACACCCCTCCACTCATGTATAATAAAACTATAACCCTTTCGAAGTGATCGAGCTCTTCCTTCGTTCCTTTTCAACACCGCCTCCAAACTCATACGAGTCTCAGTATTTCTCCGACGAGTTTCCGATGGGCAAAACCAAAAATCAATGAGAATTAGAATAAATTGATTTTAAGGATTCTGAAGTAGAAGTTGAAAGATATGCCTATGTGACAATAAGAGAATAAAACTTCTATCTTATATGCTCAATCATTTTTTACTGTTTTCAGTAATCACTAGTCAGGGGTTATGAACTATTGGGCATTTTGAGTTAATTTTATGTCACTTATTTATACTACTGATTTGTATCTGTATGCATCTTATTTTTATTTGTATATGGTGTACTTTTTACTTTTACTATTGATTTATTCCAACTGAACCAGTATGTGGCTTCTTCTGATCGGTATTTCACATAGTGGCTTTTTTGCGTTTTGTTCTTTTTCTTTTCTTTTCTGGTACTGCTATTAATAACACTGATTGAAATGAATTCCTTTAGATAGTAACCTTTATCTCAATTAATGTTACTGTGAGTAGATCTTGATTGAATTATGAACTTGGACATTTGTTTATATGAATCAGATTATCAGAACAAAATAGATTCTCACAACCAGAAAATAAAGGATGCAAGATCGGAAACTGCTGCCGATGCAGAACTAGAGCTTTTACAGAGAGAACTTGATGAAGAACTCGAAAAAGAACGCTTGTTGAAAGAGGAGTTTAGATAAGTCTCTATTTGTTTTCTGTTTTTCAACTACATGCCCTTTTTAGATTTTAATTTTCTCGAACTGATGTATCTTATATTCTTATTATCCATCTTGCGTCAACACAGCCATCGGCAACGAGTTTAATGATCTAGAACAACAACAGATTTCTGTCCGAGAGCAGAAAAAGAAATTACTGAAAATTGTGCAAGAAAAGCAGAGGACACGGTATGTGCATTGCAAAACTTGAACTAAAATTGTAAACCGGTCTCATATATGTATTGTTATTTGTTTTTCATGTTCGCTTCAATATGATGATCTTAATTAGATGGATTTGCCTTCTCAATTTTAAAAAGTCAATTAATTGTTCTAAACTGAAACCGGCCTCTTATTTTGTTTCAGGATGCTACTTTCGATGTACGCTTCTGTGACAAATATTGTTCCAAACTTGGATGATCAATCAAAAATTTCAGGCTGTATCCTTTTGTTCAGTTTGCCGTTATCTTTCCCTCTATGTTTCTCCTTCATTTGTTCTGCAAATGATATTATTTGTTCTTTCAAAAGCCAAGAATTGTTTGCTCCTTAAACTTTAATTGCAGATATTGTTGAAAAGGAAAAACATGCAGTTGAGAAATTTGAATTCGACACATTGCAGATGACAACCCTTGACGTATGCAATGACATGTGGAAAACAATAAGTAATTGATGCATGTCAAACATGTAATTTCTCAAATTCAGTGCCATGTTAGGAATGAAAATCTTACAATGTTGATTGAAGAGTTCAATGTCTCAATTTATTATGAATGAATGAAAATCTTGCAATGTTATTGAGATGTTGATTAGTAAGTTTCATAGGTGTGTATTTCATGTCAAGAATTGGATACTGATTTGAATATTCGCATACGATGTGCAGTATACTTGGAAACTTATCGCTGATTTATATTTGATTTTTGTCGAAGCAACATGGGGCTGATTCAACGTGTATGTACATCAATGAAAGTACGAGAGCTAATTTGTAGATGACTTGTAAGACATACGTAAACCGTATAAAGTAACATCAATCAATACATACACGATACATACACTACACACCTCATGTATGCTATCTCCACTTTTCCTACAGTATATCTCTTCGTCGTTTTCTCCTCAAAATCAAAAACACTCTCTTCTGTACTTTTTCTCGTATTCTTCAACCTATTCTTCAAAAACACTCTCAACCTATTCTTGTTCTGCGAGTTTGCTGCTTTTATTTGGTACGAGATTTTCAGGTGGTTGGGTTTGGTTATTATTCTGCCATCAAATCTTTTTCAGTTGTTTGATTGTTTTATCGGAGCTGCTGTTGGTAAGAAATGTCGGAAGAATTTTCGAATGATTTGGCATACTGCAATTTGGCTGATTTGGAAGGCCTGAAACGATGAGATTTTCTCAAACTGTGTTAAGCAAGCGAAGGAGGTTGTCAAGGATATCAAACAGCTGTCGTGGCGATGGAGTCTTAGCAGATCAAATATCAATCCGTTTATGTTTTATGAATGGTGTAGGGAACCACTAATCTGTTTTCGCTTGTGCCCGAATTTTCTGTTTTTTGTTGCTTTCGATGGGTTTTGGTTGTTCTGTGGAATTTTGCTGTTTGAGTGTTTTGGGTTGTTGGGGTAATCTTGTTGTGTTGGTGTGTGGCCTTCCCTATAGTTTTGCTTTGGTCTTTTTGTTGGCCTGCTGTGCTGGTTTTTCTTTTCTGTACCTGCTTAGCAGGAGTGTAACTTGTTGTGCTCCCCTATGTGTTTCTTGTACATAGGTGTTGAGCTTCTTAATATATATATATATATTTTGCTGTTTCAAATAAAAATAAGAACATGATTTTTTTTTTGTCTCATTCGAATGGATAATTCCACTATATATGAGCAACTTTTTAAAGAATTATGTAGTGAGGAAAAAAACTCCCTCCCAAGTCGGACAAATCCAAATGAAGGAATTATGATTACTAACTCAAACAGAGGCATCATTCATGTGTTCATTTGAAATTATTGATAGAAGTTCAAACTTCAATACAACTTTAATATGATCGATATAAAGTATTTTCATAAACAATCATATTATTTTAAAATTCAAAAGTAAAATAAAATTAAAAGAGACTTTTTTATATATCAAGCACATACTCCAACACAAACATTTATACGCATCGACACTGCTAATATAAAAAACAAAAGATGTCGATACCACTCCACTATATATTTATAAAAAAATTAAATTTGAGAATCAAAATATATACATGTGCATCTAAGTTGAACAAGATACTTCATTAAAAAAATAATTTGAATTTGAACAATATATTTCATTAAAATAATAATTATAACACAAGATAAAATAATATTTGACATTTTTCATCCATCTACTATGGAAAAACTTAAAAATATTGCGATCAAAATGTAATGTCTTTAATATCATATTGATCAATATTGTTATTTCGGTACATCTGTAACCACCTGTAGATATGTCTGATACGTGTCATACAATTATCTTACGAGTGTCAAACATCAATTCAAAGAGTGTTGAAATAAAAGAAAAAATGATTTCTTTTGGACACGCTATTCGACAACACGTGTTATACGAGTGTCAGACATTAACGCGCGTCAAATACCGCGAGGTAAGTACACCTAAAAAAACACCACCCGCGCCAAAAATCAGTGTCGGATAGAGAAATACATCATGGAGAATGTTAACTTGTGCCCTTAAGGCACATGTTAAGGAAGTAAAAATAGAAATTATTAAATGCTAATTTGTGCATTTTGACTTTTGAAGCATTAAATTTTTTGTATCATTAAATGATGAATTTCTATTTTGGTATATCTTAACATGTGCCCTTAGGGCACATGTTAACAAGACCCCTAAAATTCACTCGCTTCTCCGTCACTCTCAATTCTCAAAAACCACCACCCCCGCCAAAAATCTGCACACTTTCAATTCCCTCCACTTTACACCAAATTCAATTTAATTTAAAAATCAACACTATAACCTAAACAAAAATAAATTCAAAACCTTATCACATTATCATTCTTTGAATTTCAATTTCTATGGCGGAATTTGAAGCTCCATCATTCTCTTTAGGTCTCGATCTCGACAGCACACCTCCACATTCTCCACTCAACCACGGCCCGATTCCTCAAGTTCCCGACTCCGATCCAGAATCCCAACCCGATCCCCCAATCCGTATCCTCAAACGACTCCGTCGTGGTCCTCCTTCCTCCTCCTCCGTTCACCACCAAACGGAACTGCCGCCTCCGTGCATCAATGCCGACGATGATATCGAGGAGTTCTCATCGGAAGATGAACCCGTTCAAGGTTAAATTATTTATTTTTATCTTTTTTACTATTAAAAATACCAAATTTATAAAATGAATGATGAATTAATTAGGGTTTAATAGAGTTAGAATTGAATCTTATAGAAATAGGATATGCTTATTGTCAATTTTTGATTTTTTAATTAAAAAAAAATATTATTTCATGCTAAAAAATTATAAGAAATAGATTGGTTGATTGATTGATTCTGAAGTGTATTCATTTTGTGATATTACTAGTATTTAGAAATTCCTCGGTTGGGAATCGTTCTGTATGTGGCAGCTCAAAAGTCTCATTGAAAGGTGTTGGAGTTTTGACTCCTCATTCATGTAGCAATTCTAGGGAGAGAAAAAGAAAGCAGGATTCGGATATTCCAGCTTCGGTTGGGTTGGAGATGGGTCAGAGTGGGTTTGTGTTTCCCAAGTTAGCGGCTAGTCCTGTTCGTAGGTTTCAATTGCTCGATTCTGACGACGACGATGATCTGTTTAGTGAGGATGTTAATTTTAGTGGTGTTGATAAAGTTGGGCCTTCCTTGTCAGCGGGGCCAATGTGTAACCGAAGCACTCCTTTGGAACACGATAGAAAGACTCAATTTGGTGTGAACCAAAATCAGGATTTATGGAAAGATCTTTCTCCGGTGAAGAATTTTTCCATTCCTACACCTGCCTTCAATGAGGTGTGTGAAGAGTACTTTTGTTCTGCCAAGAACATGGAAGTGCCGAAATCAGGGATTGGTATATCTGAAAATCACAATGAGACATATCGCGGGGTTAATTCTGGATGCCAACAGGATGAACAGGTATGGGAAGCGGCAGGTCCTCTTCCTCCTGCTCATTGTTATTATTTCCATGAGGATCCAAGAATTCAGCAGTTGGTTCGCAGTCGCTTGTGTAATTTTTCTCCATTAGGTGTCAACAGCATGAATCAGCAACAAAATGTCTCGCATATCGATTACATGTAAGATTTAACCTACTAGTATATTTTTTCCTTTACCAATTTTAGTTTTGGATAACAGTTAAGAACTCTAACCAACCTATGTTTTTCTTTGTTTTTTGTTTTGATTTCAGGGGACAATTCGACAATGGAGGAGCTTCTAGAATGCCGGGAGTTCAGAAAGAACGTGTTAATGGCACAACAAGCAGAAGAAGCAAATCAAATACTTTGAATGTTGAGGAAACCTTTAATGCTTCAGAAGGTTGGGTGGATCCCAAAAGCATTTCTCCTTTCGGCAGTGGAACATCTAGTAGAAAGAAAGCAACAAGGAGAAACAGCACTAAAAGCAGTGTGTCAAGAAGTAAAAATCAACAATCCAAATTAAACCCTTCAAATGTTTCGGGAAATTGGGTGGAACCCAAGAGTTGCACCAGTATGCCGAAAGATGCAGGGAGAAGGCGTGTACAAGCAAGTAGTCAACCTGCTGGTCATTGGTATACAGGTTCTGATGGAAGAAAGGTATGTGAAAATTTCTGAAGAATGTTTAATGTTATTAGCTGGTTGAATTTATTTACTCTTATAGCTAGATGTCGGTCATAAAAAGTTGAGAACTGATGTGTTATATTGTTAACAAAAGATTACCGAAAACACCCAGGTAGTATATTATTTAAGTGTTATCAGATGCAGATGAAATTTAAATTATCACCAATTTTGTATTGCCATTTTTCTTCTGAAGAAATATGAAAATGTTTGGTAGACACCCCACATGGGTGTATACACCTTGAGAGAGAAAGAGATATAGAGACTGATGTGAATCGTGTGATAGGTTGGTGATGTGATAGTGTGAAAGATAGAGATAAAATGAGGTGTTGAATGGGTTTTGGGGAATATGGGGTGTCCAAATATCATTGCTGGAAGAAATATTGTTGTATTATTCGATCCCCAAGTTTTCATCTTTCTAACGTGTCGCCTGATACTTATTATTTTTATTTCAAAATGAACATCGCAAGCCATCAAGATGATTAGTTAAGGTACTTATCTGATATCAGTCATAGTACAAACATCTGTCATACTCTCAAACTATTGTATTATGTCATTGTATTCCATATTATTCTAGAATCTAGACACTGCAACAAATTCAATGCAGAAATTATTGTTTTACATCTCATGGTAGAAATCAAGGATTTAAAGCTGTTATTGGTATGCCTGGATGTGTTTTTGTTTTGTAGTGAACTTTCTCATAACCTAAATGTGAAGTTTTTGGTTTTAATTGATCCAGCAAATGACAATTCATTCCCAAAATCTTCTTATCTTTTGTTAACAATATAACACATCAGTTCTGCATAATGTGTTTTTTGTTAACAATATAACACATCAAGACAATATACTACATGGGTCTCTTGGCATAATGTGTTTTTTGTTAACAATATAACACATCAGTTCTCATCTTTTGTTAACAATATAACACATCATATATTGCAATGTGTTTTTTAAAACTATGATTGTCTTGAACCTAATGTTAGTTGGCAAAAACACATTTCTGCATATTGTATCAATTGATCATAATCTCAATCTTTATCTTCACATTGTAGGTTTATGTCAGCAAAAATGGACAGGAGTTGACTGGCCGAAATGCTTATAGACATTATCGGAAGGTGCATACCTTTGCAAATTGTTTTGATATTTTATGGTCTTTCTAGATGGGATATGACACTGAATTCCTTTGATGCTTACAGGAGAGTGGATCAGGTTTCAAGAAATCCAAAAAGAAGACTAGTGCTAAGAAGGCAAATGCCAAGAGAAATTAAACATTTGGTGCAACATATTGTTCCCTGCCATGTCCACATTAAATTACTTTTGGACAGACAGCATCATGTAAATTACTTGTTGGTCTTATGACTAGTATTACCCAGTAGGTTTGATTTGTGTTCAATTGACAAACTTAAAAATTGCATAATTTATTTGCATAAGCTCAAAAATAAGCTATTTTTTAACTTTAAGCTAAAAGTAATTTACAGGTTAAATAAAAGTCAAGTCAAACGCAACCTTACTCTATTATTCAAAAAGTGTAGTAAAATGTAAATACAGATATTAAACACAAGACTTGAACCGCGACCTTCTCAAAATGTCAAATACAAGACTTGAAGAAAGTTTGTATACATAATTATTAATGGAAAGTGGCTATTATTTTATATAAATTCTTTTTTTTTAAACAACAAAAAGGGGAATATTATCTTTATTATTGTTTAGTGACACGGCTAGGGGTGTTCGCGGTGCAGTTTGATTCGGTTTTGAGCATAAAAGTCATCCTAACCGTGAGATAAAAATGCATGCGATTCGGTTTGGTTTGGTTGGTTTTTAAAAAGTCATCCAAGCCAAACCAAACCAATGCACTTAGGGTTGGTTCGGTTGTGTGGTTTATCACAATATAAAAAATATGACAATATTTTCAACTTGTTATAAAATAAACATAGGAAATTTTAATTTATTTTACTACTTACTTGATACAATATGCATATATAGAAATTGCATATACATAATAACATATTTTTAATACCAATAGTATAGTTCTAGATCGCGTGAAATGATATGTTTTGACAACCTATTTTCTTATGAACTCAATTTGGGTTGATTGCTAATAGTTGATAGAGCTAAATTAAGTATTGCGGTTTGGTTTGGTTCGGTTTTCTAAAATGAAAATCACAAACCAAACCAAACCGTGCGATTTGGAAGAAAAATGATCCGTGCGGTTAAAACTAAGTGCGATTTTTGCGGTTTCGGTTGGATTGGTTCGGTTTGTGATTTTACTTTTGGATTGGTTCGGATACGATCACCCCTAGACACGGTCGTCTCCGATTATTTAAAGGTCCTAAGTAAATAATAAAAATGGGCCCCCTTATAAAAACATAATTTTTAAAATAAAAATAAGGAATGTTTAAATTGTTAACAATTTCAATAAAATCAAAATAATCATTCATTCTTGTTAAGTAGCGCTCCTGATGTTCATGTTTGCACCCAAAACTTTAAAAAATACTCCCTCATTGCTTAAGTAGCGAAATTAGAATGCATTCTCGGATGCGAACCTTATAAAATCTAATATTTTTGTATTTCTCGCCCATTATTTGCCCCTATTTTATAAGGTTTGCATCCTACGTTGCGAGGGGGGTAGAATTGGAATTTGCGAACTGTTTTTTTTCCTTCCAATTATTGTTATTTACACACTCGAATCCTACATTGCAATGGGGATAGAAGGAATGAAAGACCCGGGGACGCGAAAAGAAGAATGCTACTATTTTGCTTCGGTAATTTGATGCATTAATATTCTAGTTGCATCATGTATAATTGAGGAATCTGAATGTCTTATGCATGTGCAGGTCATGGCTTGTTCTGTTTCATAGATGTTTTGTCCTTGAGAACTAAATAGTTCTTCAGATACTATGCACATAATGCCTTTACAAATGTGGCACAACACTGAAAATTACATTACACACCTTGACATGAATAATGCTCCTATATAATCTAGAGATTTATTTAAATATTCAATAAAGTTTCAATTGCATCAACCTCTTTGTCCTTAAAAAACTGCAATTCTTGTAGTGCCAAATTTCTTGCCTCATTCACTTCTTTATCTTCCTTAAATCCCCTTTTAATCATTCCTTGATAATCCCAATATAAAACCCAAAATTCCTCAATCTCTCAATTTCCTCTTAACACCCCCTCCCAACACACCTTCACATACAATACAACTTTATGTCTCCAGCTAATAAAATGGAGGAAAGTGTTTTTGTTTCTAGTCTAAAACATTAATGGGACATGGTGGTTATGACTGTTTAATGGTTGAAAAATTATTACTATATTTCCAATCTGAGTCTTTAGCTAATCAAATCAAAGATTATTTGAATACTACATATATGGTTCATGAACTTCAATATCATGTTCACAAACTCATCATGACAGGTTCATGAGCTTTGAAATCCATCCTAATAAATTGCATGACTAAACCACATTTTCATCAGATTCATGAGCTTTGAAATCCATCCTAATAAATTGCATGACTAAACCACATTTTCACATAATAAATAGGAGCAGAGAACAAGGTTCCATCAACATTTAACCAACTCACAACTTGCTATATTAATATCACACACATACAAACAACACTTCATCAGGGTCCAGCAATGTGGAATAAATTAACCTACACACCCTGTCCAAACTCAGAACGGTCTGTAGCAGCATTAATACTTCTAGAGAGTTGTGCCCGAAGAATTTGTTTGTTTCTTATCTACAGGGAAAAAATAGTAGTTCTTAGCATAATCTTGAAATCAATACTATTCAACTGCCTTGTAGAAAACAGCAACCAGTTCAAAACATAAACCATCTATAACTACCTGTTTAGCAGTGTATGTGCTGCTGATCTAAAAACCGGCTCCCCCACAATGCCTTGCATAAGCGGTAGAAAACTTGACGCCGGTATCTCACCTCTCTAGAATAAATGACACAAAAAAGTTAGTAATATGGCAACGCATTGCACCCACAAACTTAGCACAGAAGTGAGTGAAAATGAAATGATGGTGAAACCAGTTAAGGGTAACAGACCTGGTATTTATCACCTAAAAAGTAAAGGTCAATGCTTTCGTCTAGGCCAATTTGGGGAGCCAAGATACGGTACATATCGTAAAATGTCGCCACCGGTTTACCAGAATTGATTTGGGTTCCAGGTTGTTCATTGACTGTGACTTGTAGATTGCTTTTCTACAAGCAAAAAAGAAATAAATAACAGTTCTTAGCATAACCTTGAAATAAATATTCAACTGCCTTATAGAAAAATCATCAGCAACACTGCATAAACCATCTACTCTACCTGTTGTTCTTGCATTTGTGCCAATGCTGATGAAACCAGCTGCACGCCCACAATGTCTATCATAAGCAGGAAAAAAGTAGCCTTGGGTATTTCATCTCTCTAGAACAAATGACACAAAAAAAGTTAGTAATATCGCAAAGCCTTGCACCACAAACTTAAATAATTTTTAACACAGAAGAGATGGAAAAAGAAATGATAGTGAAACCGGTTTGGGGGTAAAGAGACCTTATATTTGTCGAACAAAGTGTGAAGTTCATTTGCTTTGTCTGGGTGAATATGGGGAATCAAGAAAGGGAACATCCGGTCATATGGCACCACAGGTATACTAGGAAAATTGATTTGGGTTCTAGGCTGTTCATTGACTGTGTCTGTGATTTGTAGATCACTCATCTGTTGCACTGTAGATGGGTCCATAGTCTTTTCAACCAACTGCACTTCAGATATTAACATAAAAAAAGCATCTGAAGTTAAATGTTGCCATCAATATATGCATTTGGTAATTGGCATGAATTCATTTCAGGATCATTTGTTCCAAGTCTAAAACCCTATGAAGCACAGACACAGACAGGGACACCGATACGTCGATACCGATTATAATTTGAAAAAATGATATATGATATAATTCAATGTAATCGCAAGTGTGAGTGTCATGTCGGTGACGTACACCGATGCATGTTTGACACCTGGACACGCATAATCCAAGGAGTGTCAGTGCTTCATAGTCTAAAACATTTAGAACATCCACATAATTAATAGAATTCAAATAATTTCATAGCAAAGATGAGGATTCCATAAATCAAATTAGGATGGTGAACAAGTCTGCTTAATGACCAAGCCATTGGTTAATCTATAAACCATGACATTAAACAAATTGAATGAGAAAATAATGCTTAGGGTTAGGGTAAAACGAAAAAAACAGAGAAAATGAAATGATAATAATAAACATGAGCATTGAAAAACATTAAACATAAATTGATATTAAATTCATTCATAAACCAGAAGAAATTGCTGCTGAAACAAACAGAATGCATGAAAATTGAAAACATATAGGAAAGTAACAACGAAACTAGAGCTACCAGCGATGAGGATAATAATAATGCGATTTTGAAAGAGATGACGAGACAAAACCGCCAGAGGTCGAAAGTATGAGAGGAAGTTGAGACTCTAAAGGCAGGTGCAGTTTTTCATACCATATGATCATACCAAAACATAATATTCAAATGCTTAAATAAGTTGTTAGAGTAACCGACTTTGCTCAGTTGGTAGGGACATTGCATTATATATACAGAAGGATGAGGTTCGAACCCAGTCATCTACTTCTCCACATAATCTAGTCATTAAACTACTGAATAAAAAAATTAATGTTTAATATGCGATAAGATATAATTAGGATAATAATTATCATATCATGTGTATAGTGCACACATGATAACAATATTTCGAAATAAAAAATGGGTGATTTCATAATAAAAATGACCTAAAACATCTCTAGATAGATGAATGGAAAAGAGAGACCAGAGAGATGCGAAGATGAAGTTTCTCTCACAAAAAAACTATGGCCGGCTAATCGCATGATTAGGTTGAACACAAGAGAAAGAAGGGAAAAATAATATTTTCCTCTTAAGTCTTAATCAACTTCTTTATTTTTAAGCAAATGTTGTGCAGAAGGATCTGCAACACCCTAAATAGAATTATAATAAATAGGAAAGAAAGAAGAAAGCGACATAGATAATAGCAAGTCACAATTTATTCACAAATGGACGTGTGATCTTATTTGCTTCCATGAGATTGTATCCTCATAAGAGATGAAGATGTAAGCTTTTTTTGTTAACAAAGTCACAGACTGCGTTAACGGTGGGGGTTAAGCGACTAAGAGAGGTCATTGATCAATTAAAAATTAGAAGGGAGGTATATTGGATTTAACTAAGACTCAAGGGAGAGGTGAATGTAGTTTTTCTACTGCATGAGACAGTTACAACAGAGTGGTTCTACATTTTCTTGAGCACTTTATTAATACAATAGAACTGTGGCGCAGCACAAATAATGTTTAGGCACTTGTATTTAGTAACTATTGGCTAGACTCGCACAATATAAATGTAGATAAGTGAAGAAACTAAAATTTGAATCACGACCCCTGTAATAATATCCCTAGTAACTAATTCTTATGGGACATGATTAATTAAACACACTTTGAGAAATTAATATCCAAGAAAAGAATAAATACGCTAGGAAGATCACAAAAAGATTATTTTAACACTACATACTAGTATATGGTTCATGAACTTGAATATCAGGTTCACAAACTTATAGATAGTCCATTCTAATACATCACATAAAGTTGCTTTTGAAATTCTGGATACGTTAGGAAGATCACAAAAAGATTTATTGTTTATAGATAGTCCATTTAGAATTTCTACAACATTTATTGATTCTAGTAAGGTCCTCTTATTGACTCTGTGACAAGTAACTCAAACGCTTAACATTAATGAATCTGGTAAACATGGATGCATGATTTAGAATTCAATTATGTAAAGATTATTTGAATACTAAATATATATGGTTCATGAACTTCAATATCAGGTTCACAAACTCATGACATATAAACGAATCAGGTTCATGAACTTTGAAATCCATTCTAATAAATTGCATGACTAAATCACATTTTAACATAATAGAGAATGGTTTATAGCAGCATTTGGACTTAAGAGAGATGTGCCAGAAGAACCTGCATTGATTATTTTCTACAAGGGAAAAAAAATACCAGTTCTTAGCATATAAACCATCTACTTTACCAACCTGTTGTTTCAGTTTTGCTGTTGCTAATATAAGCATCTGCTCCCCCAAAATGCCTTTCATAAGCGATTCAAAAGTATGCTCAGCTATTTCACCTGTCTAGAACAAAGGACATAAAAAAGTTATTAATATGGCAAAGCCTTGCACCACAAACTTAAATAGTTTTTAGCATATAAGAGAGGGAAAAATGACAGTGAAACTGGTTTGGGGGGGGGGGGGGGGGGGGGGGGGGGGTGGGTGGGTGGGTGTAACTGACCTTATATTTGTCAAAAAAACCTTCAAGTTCAATGGCTTTGTCTGGGTCAATATAGGAAATCAAGAAAGGGAACAGCTGGTAAAATGGCAACACCAGTTCACTGGAATTGATTTCGGTTCTAGGCTGTTTGTTGACTGGGACCAGCAGATTTCTTTTCTACAAGGGAAAAATTATAGTTCTTAACATAACCTTGAAATCTATATTGAATTGCCTTATAGAAAAATCATCAGCAACGCTGCATAAACCATCCAATCTACCTACCGGTTGTTTCACTTTTGCTGTTGCTGATCTAAGCATCTGGTCCCCCAAAATGCCTTTCATTAAAGGAACAAAAGTGTGCTCGCTTATTTCACCTCTCTAGAACAAATGACACAAAAAGTTAGTATTATGGCAAAGCCTTGCACCACAAACTTAAATAGTTTTTAGCATAGAAGATAGGGAAAACAAAATGACAGTGAAACTGGTTTGGGGGGTAACAGACCTTATATTTGTCAAATAAAGTTTGAAGTCCAATGGCTTTGTCCGGGTCAATATGGGAAATCAAGAAAGGAAACAGCTGGTCAAATGGCAACACCCGTTCACTGGAATCGATTTGGACTCTAGGCTGTTCGTTGACTGGGACCAGCAGATTTGTTTTCTACAAGGGAAAAAATATAATTCTTAACATATTAACATAACCTTGAAATCAATATTGAATTTCCTTATAGAAAAATCACCAGTAACGAGGCATAAACCATCTACTCTACCTACCTGTTGTTTCAGTTTTGCTTCTACTGATCTAAGCTTCTCCTCCCCCACAATGCCTTTCATAAACGATACAAAATCATACTTGGGTATTTCACCTCTCTAGAACAAATGACACAAAAGAATTAGTAATATGGCAAAGCCTTGCTCCACAAACTCATATAATTTTTAACACAGAAGAGAGGGAAAGCGAAATGATAGTGAAACCGGTTTGCAGGTAACAGACCTTATATTTTTCGAATAAAGCTTGAATTTCATTGGCTTTGTCTTTGTGAATTTCGGGAAACAAGAAAGGGAACATCTGGTCAAATGGCACCACAGGTAACCTAAAACTGATTTGCGTTCTAAAAAGTTCATTGACCTGTTGCAGTTTTTCTGATGCTGATAAAAGCAGCTCCTCCCCCACAATGTCTTTCATAAGCGAGTAAAAAGTATTTCTGGGTATTTCATCTCTCTAGAACAAATGACACAAAAGAGTTAGTAATATGGCAAAGCCTTGCACCACAAACTTAAATAATTTTTAACACAGAAAAGTGGGGAAAACACATTATAGTGAAACCGATTTGGGGGTAACATACCTTATATTTTTCAAATAAATCGTTAAGTTCACCGGCTTTGTCTTGGTCAATTTCGTGAAACAAGAAAGGGAACAACTGATCATATGGCACCACAGGCATCGTAAAATTGATTCGGGTTCTAGGCTGTTCATTGTCTGTGACTAGTAGATATCTTTTCTGCAAAGGGAAAAAGTGGTTCTTAACATAAACATGAAATATATATTCAACTGTCTTATAGAAAAATCATTAGCAACACTGCATAAACCATCTACTCGACCGACCTTTTGTTTCAGTTTTGCTTCTGCTGATCTAAGCTTCTCCTCTCCCGCAATGCCTTTCATAAGCGATACAAAATCAGACTCGGGTATTTCACCTCTCTAGAACAAATGAGACAAAAAAGTTAGTAATATGGCAAAGCCTTGCACCACAAACTTAAAATGATTTTTAACAAAGAAGAGAGGGGAAAGAAATGATAGTGAAACCGGTTTGGGGGTAACAGACCTTATATTTGTTGAATAAAGCTTGAATTTCATCGGCTTTGTCTTTGTGAATTTTGGGAAACAAGAAAGGGAACATCTGGTCATATGACACCACAGGCATCGTAAAATTGAGTTGGGTTCTAGACTGTTCAATGACTGTGACCGGTAGAATTCTTTTCTACAAGGGAAAAAAGCGGTTCTTAACATAAACATGAAATGAATATTTAACTGCCTTATAGAAAAATCATCAGCAACACTGCTTAAACCATGTACTCAGTACTCTACCTTTTGCATTTGTATTGCTGCAGATAAAACTAGTTGATAATCGCCCACAATCTCTTGCAAAAGCCTAAACAAATCATTGGGTATTTCATCTCTCTGGAACAAATGACACAAAAAAGTTGGTAATATGGCAAAGCCTTGCACCACAAACTTAAATAGTTTTCAACACAAAAGAGAGGAAAAAAGAAATGAGAGTGAAACCGGTTTGGGGGTAACAGACCTTATATTTGTCGAATAAAGCTTGAAGTTCACTGGCTTTGTCTGGGCGATTGTAAATCAAGTAAGGGAACATCTGGTCATATGGCACCCTAGGTATCCTAGATTTGAGGCGGTCCATAGTCTTTTAAACCAACTGCAATTGAGATATTAAATGGTGCCATCAACATATGCATTTGGCTATAGGCATGAATTCATTTCAGTATTATTCGATCCAAGTCTAAAACATTTAGAACCACATATATGTCTAAGAAAAGTAGAAGCAAAGACATATGTGTGTCATACGAGTGTCTTACACTTACGGGTGTTGGACACTGCAGGAGTGTCAGAGTAAGGGAATTTTTTTTGGGACACCTATATGAGTTGTCCAACATGTGTGGTACGAGTGTCATCAGAGTTTCGGACACTGCGACACACAGTGTCTGTGCAAAATAGGTTGCGTGTCAGAATTCGAACAAATAGCTAACCATACCATGATTTTTATTATTTTTTTGAATGGCAAATTGCTACTATATTACAATATTATGTTAGTTTTTCTCCTTGCTAGGACTTGAACCATTTGAGCTAATCATACCATGATATGATTGATATTGAATGAGAAATTTGGTGCATGAAGACCAGAAATCACATGCCATGAATGAATGAATGAAAATAACAAATTGTTTGTTTCTGGTATACACGCTAATAATTCTGTGACAATAATTTAGCTTTTTGCATAACAAAACCAATGCTTAGGGTAAAATTAAATGGAAATATACAAAACGTAAATAGAAATTCAGAAAATAGAAATTGCTGAAGAATCAAACGAAACTCACATAAGAACCGCGAGAAGCCAAACGTGATCACTGAGACGAAACGAAACCGTCAGGTCGAAAATATTAGAGGAGACTTGCGATTGCGAAACCTTGTCTTCTTCCGGATTTAAATTTAAAAAATTAACTTTTAATTTTTATAAACTTTGGATTTTGAACTTTAACTTTTATAATATTTTTTATTTTAGTCCCTAAAAGAAAAAAGTTTGATTTTAGTCCTGCAAAATACCAAAATTTTTAAAAAAGGTCGTTGAGATGAATTTTTGGTTGACATGTCAAGTAGTTGATGATTTGACAGATACTGACGAGAATTTTTTATGACGTGAAATTAACAGTTAATTTTTATTTAAAATTTAAAAAATGGAAAATAACATGATTTAAAAATAACAAAATAAAGTGAAAAATAGAAATAGAAAATTACAATACACTTACAAAAAAAAAGTTAATATATTATTAGATTTAAAAATATATTAGATTTTTGGTTCAAAAAAAATATATATATATATATTAGATTTTAATATCAAAATAGAAGAAAGAAATCATGCAAAGAAGAAAAACACGGTTTCTGTTCATCTTCTTCAAACCGATAGGGGCTAATTTTTTTTTTACGGTGAGGTTAATTGAAATTGAAAGTTAGGATAAGAAATAGTTTTTGTTCATCCCCTTAAAGTTGTAGGAGGAGTGCTAGCAACACACTCTTTAACAAACACATTTCAACACACTCTCTTTTATTGGTTGAAATTCACATAGGTCCCATAAAATTTATATGGGTCCACATTTTTTTATGGGACCCATGTGAATTTCAACCAATAAAAGAGAGTATGTTGGAGTGTGTTTGTTAAAGAGTGTGTTGCTAGCATTATTCAAGTTGTAGAGTTCTTCTTCGTGAGTTCTTCTACTGTTTGTTGTTGTTCATCTTCCTCAATTTTGTTTTTGTAATTTTGTTTTCTACTATTGGTTTTATACATCATCATGGGTAATTGACACCCACACATAGGAAGTTTTTCTACTGAAGAAGATGAACCACCTTTGCTACTCCACATCTTTCTTGTTTGCGTGATTTATCCTTCAATAGCATCTTTGATTCACGAACCCTAATTTTTGCCCCTTCTTTGTGTGATTTCTTTCTTCTATTTTGATAATTTATTTACTGTCAAAAAAAAATTGATAATTTTTTTTTAAATATAATATATTTTTGAATCTAATATATTAACTTTTTTTTGTAAGTATATTAATTTTCTATTTTTATTTTTCAATGTATTTTTTTTTATTCTGACATGTTATTTTTTATTTTTTAATTTTTAAATAAAAATGATATGTTAATTCCACGTCATCAAAAATCCTAGTCAGCATCTGCCAAATCATCAACTACTTGACATGTCAGCTAAAAATTCACCTCAAGGACCTTTTTAAAAGTTTTGTTATTTTGCAGGGACTAAAATCAAAACAGGCCGTAATTGCAGGGACCATTTTCATATTTAAGCCTATTTTTAATTTCTAATTTTAGCCCTTTTGAAAAAAGATCGTCTTCAATGATTTGGACCGAGTCAATGCACATGTGGCATGTGACAACTGGCAAGACACTCTGATGTAACATATAAGTCAATGTCCATGTGTGTTAACTTGGTCAAAATCAGTGGGAACCACCATTTTGCAAAATGTTTTGAAGTTAGAGCAAAAGTGCAATTATAAAAGTTAGGGGAACAAAAATCGCAAATTTGTGAAAGTTATGCTCTAAAAGTGCAATTTAGTTAAAAATTATTTATTTAAAAAATTTCATACATTTTAATAAAAATTACTACTCACCGACTATATAAGATTATCAATTACTACATTTTAAGAAAAGCAGTCTTCAAGAAATGTCTTGGGTCTACTCATTAGCATTTCTCAATTAGATAGTAGTTACAACTCACCGACTATATAAGATTATCAATTAAGTATATAATTTTATGAATATTTCAAAAAGAAAATCCGATGCTATTAAAACCTACTAAGTTTCTCAAAGATGTGACCAATCCATTTGTTGTAAAACTAATAAAATGCACATTCCCTCCTCACAATCATCGCCATGACCATGTTTCCAACTACATTTTGGCCTCAACTTCCTCCTCTCCCTTGCCCTTCTACAGGAGAATTTCCTTCTAGTGTGACATCCGAACATACCACCGAATATATCCATGTGAGGAATCTGAATGTCTTATGCATGTGCAGGTCATTTCTTGTTGAGAACTAAATATTTCTTCAGATACTATATGCACATAATAATGCCTTTACATTACACACCTTGACATGAATAATACTCCTATATAATCTTGAGATTTAATTAAATATTCAATAAAGTTTTAACTGCATCAACTTCTTTATCTTCCTTAAATCCCCTTTTTATCATTCCTTGAATAATCCTAACATAAAACCCAAATTTCTTCAATCTCTCAATTTCCTCTTCACACCACCCTCCCAACACACCTCCACATACAATTTTATGTCTGCAACTAATGAAATGGAGGAAAGTGTTTTTGTTTCTAGTCTAAAACATTAATGGGACATGGTGGTTATGACTGTTTAATGGATGAAAAATTATTACTATATTTCCAATCTGAGTCTTTAGCTAATCAATTCAAAGTTGATGGTTTCAATAACCCGGAGTATGCAGCTGTTTCAGAATGCAACAATGATTCAAAAACTATAACAACCAAGAAAAAAAGAACACTGAAGATTTATTGATTATTGATTATTGATTATAGAAATATTTTGAATTTCTACAACATTTATTTGATTCTAGTAATGTCCTCTTATTGCATGTGTGATATGCAGGGGCGTCTCCGAGTTTTAGGAGACTCTGTGCAAAATATAAAAGTGACCCCATATAATTTTTTTTTAAAAAAATTGTCGATTTAAATTGCAAATCATTATTGTAAACATATAAATTATCAATATTAAATCAATTGCATTAAATTAAATGGAACAAGAAATATAAAATAATTATCTTTGTATATAACGTCACAAAAAGGAACATCCTAATCTAAGATTAAATTGTATGAAAAGATTAAAATGGACTAGAAATATATTTACGAGTATAGATAACTAATCTATTGATACTCATATGATATTTTAAGAACATTAACAATATATAACTATTATTTTAGGGTCTAAAAATTAATCTAGTAATATACATCTGATATTTTATAGGTATAGATAATATATAAGTAATATTATAGGACCTCAAAATTTTGAGGTCCGATGCTATCGCACACCTCGCACATGTGTGCAAGACGGCTCCGATGATATGTAACTTACATGCTTAACATAAATAAATGAATCTTGTAAACATGGTTGCATTGATTTAGAATTCAATTATGTAAGATTATTTTAATACTATGTATAACTATATATGGCTTTGGCTAATATGAACAAGTAGATTATGCTTTTCATGATGCACGTATAATGATATAATTATAACCAATAAGAATTATATTGATAGTTTATATGTTTTTAATGATGCACAAGGTATAATGATATAATTATAACCAAAAATGTTCTTCATAAGGTTCGTATAGGACCATCTCTTAGCACGAATTTCAATTTTATTTTTTTCGTAGTGCTGTTTGAATTAGAAAAAAAAATTCGAAAAAAAAATATACAAACTAAAAAGATTATGATTATATGAAGCTTGTGATTCTTCAAAGTTATACCGAGTGGAGAGTTACTCATGGTGAAAAGAATGTTGGGAAACTTAGTCAAAGAGGAAGAAACTACTCAAAGAGAAAGCTTTTTCCACACAAGATGTCTAGTTCAAGGGAAGGTATGTTCCTTAATTATTGATAGTGGGAGTTGTACTGATGTTGCTAGTTGCTTAGTGTCAAAACTTGATTTGGAAACAAAACCTCACCCTAAGCCATATAATCACTAGTCAGAAAGGAGTTTTAACTACTGGCGAAATTGACTTTCCACGTCGGTTGGTGACCCGTCGTAAACACCATCGTCGTTGTAAATCTGGGGATTCCACGTCGGGTCGTTTAATACCCGACGTGGTATCCTGATTTTTGCAGTAACTTTTATTAAAAATCATGGGGATTCCACGTCGGGTTTTCCAATTACTCGTAGTGGTATGTATGGTTTTCACGTCGGTTATAATGAATATCAGTAGTGGTATGTATGGCTTCAAATTTTTTAATTTAAATCATGGGGATTCCACGTCGGTTTTACTGAAAACCAGTAGTGGTATGTATGGTTTTCACGACTGTTAAACTGAATATCAGTAGTGGTATGTTTGATTTTTTTTTCATTTTTTGCTTCCAGTTGCATTTTTAGGCATCACAAACAGACCATATGTATTGGTACCTCTTTTTATGCTTCTTGTAATAACTAGACTTTGGCACTCAAAGTAACCAAATTGAGAAGATCTATTAACACTAAAAACATTATACACTAACATGATTCAAGACAATGTGTGTCTACACAGAAATGAATACTTTGTTCATATGGCTAAAATTGCAACAGTCTTATACAAAAATCTACCATCGGAAGGGCTATCATTAACACTGTATATTGCCCCCTGGAACAAAAAAAAACAATTAATACCTCAATTAGTGGTAAAAGTAATGTGATTTCTTGCTCGCTGATCATACAGATTTTAGCTCAATTTGATGGCAAAGCACGCCAACTATCAGCTAGAAGCATGGCATGATTGCGTGAAGCAGCAGAAAGCCGGTGAACAATTACATTCTTAACATGAGGAGCACCCTTTTCACCAGCACGACTAGCAAGTTCCAAGTAAACCAAAGCCTTGATCATGTCTCCCTCCTGTGCAGATATAATTTAATACCTCAATTAGAAAGACATTATAATCTAACATTAAATAGTGAAGTCTCAGTTATTGTCCACCAGATCAAACTTGTTATTAGAACCTTTTAGTTATTAATAATCATTGTCAATTTACCATAACTTTTAGTTATTGCTGACAGCTATTCCATTAGTATAAACGAATTCCGGATAAGATAGTCAGAATATATTCAACCCAACAGCAAATGTGAGGCAACTGATCGCAAAACTTTGAAGGACAAATGTCAGAATACAACCTCAAATAAATATGCAATACAGGTGAAAATTGCATTATGCACGAGTTGGCGTGTATGCCTATAGCAATTGAAAACTACCTTAACAGAGGTCTGGAACATAGAGATCAATGTAACCAAGAAACATTGAGTAGAACCAGAGCAGATGTGATGCAAAAGTCATACAAAAAATGACTAGAATAAGACCTCAATTTTGAATTAACAAGCTTCAAAACAACAAGTGTGGCAAGAATATTGATTAAAAAGAAGTGCAATGATGACCAGTTTTCATAAAGGGATAAACACTTACAGAATAAAGAGCAAGTCCATGCTCAAATTGAGTTTTACTATGACCACGATCTGCAGCCCGCTTCATCCACTTTCTTGCTACTTGATGATTGCGTGACAGTCCTTCCCCAAATGAGTAGCATAAGGATATATTGTACATAGCACGCACATACCCGCCTTCTGCTGCTTTCATATATTGTACTTGAGCAATTGCTTAAAAAAAAGTACTTGGAACAGAACCAATATCCAGATACCATCCTCTACAACATGATTTTATATAAGCAAAAACGTAAAAGAATAAAATAAGCTGCAAAAAAAATGAAAATTTGAGGAGGAAAAAACCTTGAAGATACGAAATTCCCAAATTACACAGAGCAGAAGAATTTCCAAGTTGAGCAGCCATAAGATACAAATCAAGAGCCTTAACCTTCTCACCTCTCTCCCAATAAATAAGCCCAGCATCCACCATAGCAAGAGTAGAACCACGAGCAGCAGCTTTGGTAAACATATCAAGCACTTTCTCTATATTCTGACGAACACCTCGTTTATCGTGCTTGAACCGTTTCCCCCACATAAGCATCATCATCGCTTCCCTTAATGGTCGTAACGCCTCCGACCATGACCGACATACCAGAGAAGCTGATTGGAGATTCGGCTGGTCGAAGGAGGATGCGATTTTGTTGAGAACGTCGTAAGGGAGGGAGGAGAAATCGGTTTGTTCGGGAGGTTTAGAAGACTCTAAATTGACTTACAGTGAAAGACGATTTAGGGATTTAGGGTTTCAAAGAGAAGAATTTTATGTGTTTGCTGTGATTTGGGATTTAGGGATTTGGTATTTAGGGATTTCAAAGAGTTTTATGCTATGATTTGGGATTTCGAAGTCTAACGATTTGGGATTTGTGGGACGAAGAAGACACACTGCGTTTGGGAGAATTGAATGAACACTGCCTATGGGAATGAATTGAATGAACAAAAGAACACACTAGCGTATAATTCTAAGTTAAGGGATTTAACTACCGTGGAAATCACATATCAGTAGTGAAATCCAATTAAAACAAATTTCAACGTAATTACAACATTGCCATCGTGTCTACCTTTCACTACTGATTTAAGAAAATCAGTAGTGAAATCCCTTATCTATGAACTTTTCACTACTGGTATTCAAATATCCGTAGTGGAATCCTTTGGTCAATTGTGTTTCACTACTGGTATTCACATATCAGTAGTGGAATCCCTTAACCAAAAGCCTTTTTTCTACTAGTAATCTTCAATAGCTTAATGAAAGTGTTGAAATGATTGTTAATAGACAAGTTGAGGTTTGTCTTAAAATTGAGAAATATGAGGATGTTGTGTTGTGTGATGTAGTACCTATGGAGGCTAGTCATTTGTTGTTAGGAAGACCTTGGCAATTTGATAGGAAGGTTAGTCATGAAGGGTATTCCAACAAATACTCTTTTGTGCATCATGGCCTATTGTTCTTGTACCATTGAGTCTTAGTGAGGTGAGAAAAGATCAAAAGAAAATGAGAGAAAAAAATGAGCAAGAAACAAAAGAAAAAGAAAAGAATGAAAAAGAAGAAAGTCATGAGGTAGAAGCGGAGGAGAAGGGAAAGAAAGAGACAATTGAGGTCAATGAAAGGGAGAAAACTGTTACGAAGATATGGCCTACTACTACTACAAGAATACCTTCTTTTAAATTGGTTTGTGTGGTTATGTGTTGGGATTCTTCTAATCATATTGATTTCTCTAAAATTTCTCGTTTATGTCATGAAGGGAACAAAGTAAATGAAAAAGCATTTTCTCAACGAGTGGAAAGAAATTATGATTTTTTGAAATATGATTATATCCATGAATCACAAAGAAAAGAAAAGAAAAGCACACAAATTTTTTAAATGCAAATGAAAAGTTTTCAAAAGTGGAAGTGTGGTTATATGTCATGGATTTTTCAAATTTATTTTTGATCCAGAAGGTATTCAAGCTACAAATTCGAGGTCAAATTCTCTTGAAGAGGGAGGGAATAATGTGATCCTAAAATTCTATCCCTTAACAAGAAGAATTATTTTGTTCATGGAATAAAATGAACTAATTAATTTTGGTTGAAATTGTGATTTTTGTAGTTTTATATATGTTTGTTTTAATTTTCGTGCAAATAAGGTGTTGAAGCAAAGGAATTACAAAAGTGATCATGAGCATCCAAAAGGAGAGAGAAAATTGCGCTGCCTATCATCAAAGGAAATAAAATTCATTTATTCAGCTATTTTCAATGAGGAATTAATAGTGTAATCTTCCATGCATCAGCCACCTTTCATTCTTTATGTAACCATTTCATGCATTTATTCAGCATTAGGCAATTATGTTAGTTTATTGGCTGAATTTATGATTTTTTTTTTTTACAAGAGAAAACTTAATTCATTTCATTTAACAAAAGATTATCAATACAACGAGGAATCAACTCGAAAATTTTTATGACTTTTTCATGGCCTAATCTTGTAATCACGTGATATCCTATTCCTTTTTATAAGTAGAATTTGGATTAAGTATACACTTTGTGTGTTTTTTTGAGCTTTGCTCATTGGTTATGGATTGAATCATCTATCCATCTTATCAAGAAACTACGTTTCTTGTGGCGATCTTCACTTGGTTAATCACTATTCTTGGATTAGAATTGTGATTGCCTTCATTTCTGTCTATTTCCATCCATTCTCTTTATTTTTATTTAATTACCAAAAATGTTCTTCATCATTTTATATCATAAAAAAAAATAACAGTTCTCAGCAATTCGAACTCGAGTTCTCACAAATAATTTTTCTTAAAGGAACTCATTAACAGATTAAACTCAATTACTTATTTATTTATATAATTAAATCTATTCATAAGAAAAATCTAAGATATTCAATCATGTATAGAGATATATATCCACTAAATCTATATATATAATTCCTAAATAGTTCTCCTAACCCTAATTCACTTAGACCAATCAAATTGTTTCATTTAGCCACATCATCTATATTATTATTATTATTATTATGATTATTATTATTATTAGTTATTATTATAATTATTATTGTCATCTTTATACTTTTCATATTCTACATTTATATACTTATGCCTTTTTAATATACACTCACTCAAGCTTTTACTTAGCCTTTACTTTTTTTTGGTGAATATAATAATTTTTGCTTACTATATTATAATAAGGAGAATACAAAAATACACACTAATTAACTTTGTAACTCTCGATAATATATTTTTCATCTCTTAAGTCACAATTCAATTTTCATCCCTTGGACTCTTCTACCAATATTTTAATATATAGCTTACAACTGTTTTAATTTGTATCCTATTCATATTTTCCTAACTAACCATTACGAATGTTAGAAACAAATATTTTCATCCCCTGGTGCTCAATCATGTGCTTCATAAGATTACCATTTGTTTTTCCGGTTGAATGTGAGAATAGATTTTTTCATATCTTATAATGTGCAATTTCTCTTTCCATTATTTTGCCTCTTCATCTTTTGTGCATCAGGTATAAATACTTATGTTATTTTCTAAAACCATGATTTGTTGTAGTTATTTTATTTTTTGCAAAAATTAACTTTTTGCATAACAAATAAAATTAAGAGAATTTGACATTTTTTGTTTCTTGCAGATCATACATTCAACTTTTGTGTTGCACATCATTTATAGGTTTAGTTAATTGTTACTGTATATGTGTATTTATATTCTATTATGATACAAATTAAATAATATATACTTTATTTTTAATTGAATTATGTAATAGTTGTTTTACTTTCCTTTTCTTTACTTTTTTATTTATTCATTTTTTTCATTGATATACTTATTTTTATAATTTTTGATTTTAGGCTTTGGGTCATCATCTCTTACTCAAACGAACTGAACTGTGAGGTTGATGCTCTTCACATATGTCCCTTTGGAATATTTTTAAAAGGTATGTACCCTTTAATTTTATTTGTTTTATTTGAGTTTTTCTAATTCTGTCACTATTTATATGTCAATTGTGTGACTTAGATTTTGTCACATATCTTTTTCATCCAATCCTTTGTGTGTTTTGAAATAGATTTATATGTTGTGCGGAGATATATCATATTACTCCTGTATATATAAATTTTAGATAGTCATTATGTTACTCATGTAAAGTAAACCATAATCCTTAAACCAATAATATTTCTTCATTTAACCACTCACTTACAATGCCACGCCACTTCTCCTTAGAAAATAAATCTTTTGAATTTCGGATTCTATATTTTATTATTATTATTATTTTGATAATATGTAATGTTTCAGTTTTATGCAATTGTAAAATAAAAATAATTACATCACACCCGTGCATCGCACGGGTAAGGGTCTAGTTGAATACAAATAAAAGAATGATAACTCTGCGCCAACTAAATAATTGAATCAAAGACAGTAAATTTTCTTTTTTTTTATATAATAAGAAGCAAATCCAACGGTTAATCACTGGCAGTAGAGATGTCACTAGGCATAGATGCCGCTGAAGATCATTGTAACGGTTAAATGGATTTTATGGACGTACCGAAAAATCCAATTCTCAAGAGTAGGGATTCTAAGGATTTAGAATAGAATCCAATACAATCAAGAAAGATTATGCAAGCATAATATTAAATTGGGAGTTGTTTTTGAGAGAAGAAGATATTTGTTCATTCATTGATTGATTACTTTTCAAAGTGAGGCACAATACCTTTAAATACAACCATAAAGGATAACAATGTAAAATGACATAAAATAAAATATTATTTAAAATAAACTATTAATTGATACTTAATTCCTGTCACAATCCTAATCGCTATATTAATATCACACACATACCAACAACACTTTATCAGGGTCCAGCAATGTGGAATAAATTAATCTATTCACACAATCCCTACCCTTATGAGAACGGTCTGTAGCAGCACTCATACTTCGAGAGATATTTTTTGAACAAGTACTTCTAGAGAGATGTGCCAGAAGAACCTATGTTGGTTCTTACCTACAGGGAAAAAATAGTAGTTCTTAGCATAACCATGAAATCAATACGATTCAACTGCCCTATAAAAAACAGCAACCAGTTCTTATCACAAACCATCTATAACTACCTGTCTTAGCAGTGTATGTACTGCTGATCTATAAGCAGGCTCCCGCACAATGCCTTTCATAAGCGGTATAAAATCAGACTTGGGTATCTTACCTCTCTAGAACAAATTACACAAAAAAGTTAGTAATATGGCAACGCTTTGCACAAACTTAAATAGTTTTTAGCACAGAAATGAGGGAAAGAAAAAGAAATGATGGTGAAACTGGTTTAGGGTAACAGACCTGGTATTTGTCAACCAAAAAGTGAAGGTCAGTGGTTTTGTCTAGGCCAATTTGGGGAGCCAAGAGACGGTACATCTGGTTAAATGTCAGCACCGGTTTACCAGAATTGATTTGAGTTTTAGGTTGTTCATTGACTGTGACATGTAGACTGCTTTTCTACAAGGAAAAAAAAAATAACAATTCTTAGCATAACCTTGAAATCAATATTCAACTGCCTTATAGGAAACAGCAGCCAGTTCTTAACATAAACCATCTATACCTACCTGTCCTAGCAGTGTTGCTGCTGCTGATTTAAAAGCTGGCTCCCCTACAATGCCTTTCATAAGCGGTATAATATTGCACTTGGGTATCTCGCCTCTCTAGAACAAATGCCACAAAAAAGTTAGTAATATGGCAAAGCCTTGCGCCACAAACTTAAATAGATTTTAGAAGTGAGGGAAAAGAAATCATGGTGAAACTGGTTTGGGATAACAGACCTGGTACTTTTCACCTAAAAAGTAAAGGTCAATTGTTTTGTCTAGGCCAATTTGGGGAGCCAAGAGACGGAACAGCTGGTTAAATCTCACCACCGGTTTACTAGAATTGATTTGGGATCTAGGTCGTTCATTGACTGTGACTTGTAGATTGCTTTTCTTCAAGGAAAAAAGAAATAACAGTTCTTAGCATTACCTTGAAATCAATATCCAACTACTTTAAAGAAAAATTATGAGCAACGCTGCATAAACCATCTACTCTAACTACCAGTTGTTTCACTTTTGCTGATGCTGATTTAAATATCTGCTCCCCCAAAATGCCTGTCATAACTGGTACAAAAGTATTCTTGGGTATTTCACATCTCTAGAACAAATGACACAAAAAAGTTAGTAATATGGCAAAGCCTTGCACCACAAACTTAGATAGTATTTAGCACTGAAGAGAGGAAAAAAGATATATTGGGGTAACATACCCTATATTTGTCAAATAAAACTTTAAGTTCAATGACTTTGTCTGGGTCAGGTATATGAGGAATCAAGAAAGGATACAGCAGGTCAAATGGCAACTCCAGGTCACTGGAATGGATCTGGGTTATAGGCTGTTCATTTACAGCAACCTGACGATTAAAAATAGTAGTTCTTAACATAAACATGAAATCAATACTAGTCAACTGCCTTATGGAAAACAACAACCAGTTCTTAACATAAACCATCTATACCTACCTGTCCTAGCAGTGTTTCTACTGCTAATTTAAAAGCCGGCATCCCCACAATGCCTTTCATAAGCGGTATAAGATCAGACTTGGGTATCTCACCTCTCTAGAACAAATGACACAAAAAAGTTAGTAATATGGCAACGCTTTGCACCCACAAACTTAAATAGTTTTTAGCACACAAGTGAGGAATAAAGAAATGATGGTGAAACTGGTTTAGGGTAACAGACCTTGCATTTTTCACCTAAAAAGTAAAGGTTGATGGTTTTCTCTAAGCCAATTTGGGGAGCCAAGACATTGAACAGCTGGTAAAATGTTATCCTCGGGTTACTAGAATTGATTTGGGTTCCAGGTTGTTCATTGGCTTGTAGATTGCTTTTCTAAAAGGGTGAAAAAGAAAGAAAAAAACAGTTCTTAGCATAACCTTGAAATCAATATCCAAGTGCTTTATAAAAAAATCATAAGTAACGCTGCATAAACCATCTACTCTAACTACCAGTTGTTTCACTTTTGCTGATGCTGATTTAAATATCTGCTCCCCCAAAATGCCTGTCATAACCGGTACAAAAGTATCCTTGGGTATTTCACATCTCTAGAACAAATGACACAAAAAAGTTAGTAATATGGCAAAGCCTTGCACCACAAACTTAGATAGTATTTAGCACTGAAGAGAGGAAAAAAGATATATTGGGGCAACATACGCTATATTTGTCAAATAAAATTTTAAGTTCAATGACTTTGACTGGGTCAGGTATATGGGGAATCAAGAAAGGATACAACTCGTCAAATGGCAACTCCATGTCACTGGAATCGATCCGGGTTCTAGGTTGTTCATTGACTGGGATCTGCCGATTTATTTTCTACAAGGGGAAAAAACATAGTTTTAACATAAACATGAAATGAATATTCAACTGCCTTATAGAAAAATCATCAGCAACACTGCATAAACCATCTACTCTACCTGTTGTTCATGCATTTGCATTGTTGCTGAATAAACCAGCTGCATCCCCACAATGTCTCTCATAAGCGGGAAAAAACTAGTCTTGGGTATTTCTTCTCTCTAGAACAAATGACAAAAAAACAGTTAGTAATATCACAAAGCCTTGCCACCACAAACTTAAATAATTTTTAACACAGAAGAGATGGAAAAAGAAATGATGGTAAAACTGGTTTGGGGGTAAGAGACCTTATATTTGTCGAACAAAGCTTGAATTTCATCGGCTTTGTCTTGGTCAATATGGGGAAACAAGAAAGGGAACATCCGGTCATATGGCACCACAGGTATAGCAGGAAATCTTTCATTGACTGTGTCTGTGATTTGTAGATTACTCATCTGCTGCTCTGTAGATGGGTCCATAGTCTTTGAAACCAACTGCAATAGTAGATAAATGGAAGCATCTAAAGTTAAATGGTGCCATCAACATATGCATTTGGTTATAGGCATGAATTGATTTCAGGATCATTTGTTCCAAGTCTAAAACCTATGAATCACATAGGCTGACACGCCAAGGTCATGGACACATCGATACCGATAATAGTTTGAAAAAACAACATGATTAAATGTAATCATAAGTGTCGGTGTTGTGTCGGACACTGACGCATGTCGGACACCAGGAAACGCCTAATCCAAAGTGTGTATGTGCTTCATAGTCTAAAACATTTAGAATCCAAATAATTTCATAGCAAAGATCACAAATAATCCGTTAAACATGGTGTGAGAATATTTAAGCTTTTCTTCCGTAACACTTAGGGTTAGGGTAAAACGAAAAACACACCCAAAATGAAATCAATAGTCAAAATCAAAATACAATAATAAACATGAGCATTGAAAAACAATAAACCTAGAACAAAAACATAAAATTGATATCAAATCCAGGAAAAAAAAATTGAAGGCATGAAAACATATAGGAAGGTAAGAACGAAGTCACTCACATAAATTTGATAAACCGAACGCGATACAAATTGGATCTTCCAATTTCAAACAAATTGAGACTTAAGTAGGGTTGGGGTTGCTTATCAAAAAAAAAAAAAAAAAGTAGGGTTGGGGTTTTTCTTTTCTTCCGAATCTTTCTTGCGTTTCAGATAAATAAATAAATACTATGCAACACAACAATAGACACGAGACTTTTTTTTTTTAATCAGATCAGATGCACCAAAAATATAATTTATACCTATATGATATCTATACATAATCTATACCAATATCCTTAAAAAAAAAAAAAAAAAATTATATTAATAAGAAAGGGAAAATTTTTTTTTTTTTTTCTTTCACTACCAGTTTAATCTAGTTTAGATGGGTTAATTCTGACATCAATGATTTCAGCCCCCTCCCGATAAGGGAGAACCTGAATTGGTTTTGGTGCAGCCTATTTCACTTTCCAAAAATACCCTTTAATGCTATCGGTTAATTCAAAATAAATAAAAAAAATATGGAGGCTTGGAATCGTATTACTTTGTTGAAGCTTCTTTGGAACCTTAGTGGCAAATCAGATAGTCTTTGGGTGAAATGGGCCCATACATACTACATTAAAAATCAGCATATTATGGAGGCTTGTATCCCGGATAATGCATCCTGGATTATGAAGGCTATTATGCAGCATCGCGATGGTATCCATCAGAATCTTGTGTGGATAGAGATGTTGAATGCCTCGAAATTTAGCATGAAAAAGATGTACATGGCAGTTCATGATAGAGCTCAAAGTGTTCTGTGGAGAACCTTGTTCTATGGAAATGTGGCCCGGCCTAGAGCTCTTGTTAACCTTTGGCTTGCTTGTAATGAGAGGTTGGCTACTCGCGACAGATTACACAAACATGGAGCAATTGATACAACCCGATGTTGCTTCTGCAATGCTGATGAAACACAACAACACCTGATGTTTAATTGCAGTGATATTTGGAGAAAAGTCCTGCAGTGGATACAAGTTGATCACAATCCTTTGGGTTGGCGTCACGAAGTGGATTGGATTATTCAACAAAAAAAGGGAAAGGGTGGTCGTGTTAAGATCCTAGAACTTGCGTTTATTGAATGTGTTTATGAAATTTGGAGGTATAGGAATGCTGTCAGCTTTGGCAACAATGGTCTGAACCAGCTTACTGATGAAAAAATAATTGATAATATAGTGTATAGAGGTTGGACAAATAGGAAGCTAAGGACACACATAGCTAAACTAATGATGTAAATAGGCTAGTTTTTGGTTGTTTTGTCCGTTTTTGATATTTTGGGCTAAATCCTTGAGATTGTGTACTTGATGTTTTTTTGTTTAATCAAAGTTTTCCTTGATTCAAAAAAATAAAAATAAAAAAAATAAAAAATAAAAAGGTAACTGCAAGGTAATTGCGTGAACTTAGTCAATTGAGTTCGGATATTCCCATTACACATTTTTTCACATGAATTTGGATTGTATTTTCAAATAAGTGATTCACACAATCCTCACTCAATGGTTTCTTTTTCTTGACAAATATTGCAATTTTATTTATTTATGTACAAAATGTAACTTTCTGGGTTTTGATGGAAAAGGCGATGAAGAGAAAATTATGGGTACTTGCCTGTGAAGTCTCAATACTCCAAAAATGGCAAAGTATCGTGTCTGATACGTACTCGATATCGATACTCATCCGATACTTTCCGATTATATGTATCGAATAAGTATCGGCAATTAATATTATTTTTAAAATAAAATATAACCAATATTTGTCGGATACTTCTCTAATACGCGTATTGATCGAAAAAGTATTGGGCAATTAATGCGCTTTGGTGATAGAAACGTAGGAGAGGAGACAATACAATTCGTATTTTCTCTTACGTATTGAATGTTAGAGTACGATGTTACCAACTATGTCTTTATTAGTTTTTCTCTTTGTCATGACTTGAACTCTGGACATCCAACTCCTTAACCCTTAGCTCAACTAGCTTAAGGTAGTACTTAAGTTAATATATGTAATTGTCACTTGTTTTCTTATTTTGAGTAATTTGAATGTTAATTTTTATCACTATCAATTTTAGTTATGTTTATATATTGTGCATTTATATATTTAATTTTAAATTTAATTTTTAAATAACGTATCTCTGACGTATCGAATCGGAAATTTTGAAATTTTTCCCGTATCGCCGAATCGGTGTCGTATCGTATCGGTATCGTGTCACGTATCAGAGCTTTATAGGTACTTGCATTAGAAGAAATGGTCAAGCAGTTGAATGATGAAGAGAGTTTCGATGAGGAAAGGGTGTTGCAGAAGGAGGTACCACGAGTAACTGACAGACACCTTCTTCTGGTGGTCAATGGAGTGCGGTTGCAAATTATTCCGCGGCCGTTTATCGCAGGAATCTGGAAGCAGGTGATGGCACCACACAACGACCCCATTTCTCACTCTCACTGACCCGTCTTCTTTCTCTCTTATATTTGTTTTTTTTTTTTTAAATTATTTTTTAACATTTTTTTCTTAATTAGAGATTAATTTTCAAAGTAGAGTTTATATTATTGTAACTAGTGGCCCATGCCCATCTGCCTGATATGTTTTTTATTATGCTAATTTGCATAAAAGATTATATTCTAAATTTTTCATATATCTCTTTAATTTTACATGTGTTGGTTCAGACGGAAATCAACACCTTATTATTATCAATTACTTAATAAGTTAACATGTGTACTTTCATTAAAAAAATACATCCAAAAGATCCTATTAGAGATGTAGTAGAACATGATAATAAAATAATACACGAGGAACTAAAATTTATTAATGGCACATCAAGATGTCAATGAATAAAAAACCTTGAATAAAAAGTGAAAATCCACCTTGACCAAAAAAAAAAATCCACCATCAACATAACACTCCAATCAAGATAAATATAAAGCATAGAGAGATATACATCCACAAAAAACAATAAGATCTTTAATGATGTTGCTTAACAGAAAGGTCAGACATGAAATCTGAACTATAAGTATTTTTCATTTCACAGCATATATATTTCATTGAAATAATTTTTATCGGTCGTTATAAAAAATACGAAGTTGGATAAAAAAGAATATATATTTTACTAGTAAAAGGAATGTTGAGTTGCTCATAAGCAAGTATTGTGATGATGTGGCATGTTTTAGAGAGCTTCTCATATCTATTTAAAATTTGTCCCACAATTTATTTTGTGTGTCCATTCATCCTCCAAAGTAATTATCTATATGTTACAATAATAATGACTCCCAATAATAATGAAAGAAAGAAAAGAAAAAAAAGATCAAATTACAAAAGAACAATGAATATATATATATGCTCTTTCATATTTTACACTCTACCAAACATAAAATATAAATCATGCATGCGTAAATATGATTTGCAATTTGCAAAATTTTACTTTAAATAAATAAACCAAATAAAAAAATTACTCCTCAAAAAAATTTCATGCTTGACAAAATAAATAAATAAATTTTATGAACAAAAATACTTTAGTTATATTGTTTATTAATTAATTACTATTGTGCTATTATTTTTTTAAAAAAAATTAACTTTGTCACACCAACTTTTAAACTACCATTCTTCTATATTCCTTAACTCTTATTCCTTAACTATGACAAATAAATTTATCATACAATCCTTTAAACCTTCATCTTTCCCATCCCTAACCATTGTGTATATAAATATATGATTTTGTGCACAAATGCTAAATGTTAATTTCTAGTGCAAATTTGAGTTTTTATCATCACTTTTCCCTAATCAACTATTGGATGACAGCTCTTTAATAGATTCTTCATCTCTTCACAATTTATTAGTTTCTATATATATAACAACTTATTAATTATGTTACTCTTACATATTGTGTGAAAATTTTAGACATCCTTATTTTTATTGATATAATGTTTGTTTTCTAACTTTTTTCTTATTTTTTATTTTTTTTTATTTCTTAACGTAGATATGACAATTTTTTCATGTGAATTAGGATAAAAGAATAAAAGAGAAACTTCTATTTTTGTCTTTGTTGCATCTTTGATGCTCAAGAAAGTCGTCGAAAAGCGACAATTTATGTGAGTATATATATCTTTGAGTGCATTTCCACTATGTTATGTTATTATTCATAATACCATTTTTTTGGTACATTTCATAATACCATATTTATATGTACTAAATTTTTTTTTTACAAACTAATTTTTTTTTGTTATTCATCTGTAGTAGAGTATCAAACAAGTTTGAATACAATTTTTACTTACTACCCTACAACAATATCACTTATTTTTTCAAGGAAAATATCACTAAAATTATTAAAACAACAAAATCATCATTTTAATTGTAACAGAAAAAAAAAAAAACCATTATAATTTTGATATTACCTACTCTTTGTGATAGAGCAATTATTCATTTATATTCAATTAAATTTGTCTTTTGAAGTACCGTGAAAATAAAACCACAAATCCACCTTAATTCATTTGTAAATTAGTTACAATAAGAAAAATGAATGTATGAGAAGATCAAGTTTCTTATAAAGATAATAAATCATTAAAAAATTTGTGGTAAAAATTACTCTATAAGTATAAATTAGTCTACCAACTCTTAACATTTTATACTAATTATATATGTATTTCTTTTTATTTTGTGTGCTCATTCTCCATTGTTAAATATAAGGATTTATATATTAGTAATTGATGGTTATTATTGATTTGCACTAACAATGGTGAGGTTGATTGATGAAATATATATATTCCTTGGTAATTTGATGATTATTATTGAATTACACTAACAAATTTCTTCGTAATTATTTAAACAATCCACACTTCAATTACATAAACAAAATTGGACAGAGGTAAACCTCACAAAGAAAAAAAAAACTAAAGAAAAAAAGAATTAAACAATTAAAAAAAGGTAAACTGGACAATAAACTAAAAAATCCTCACAAATAAAAGTTGAGATAAAATTTCACCAAGTAAAAGTTTGAGAGGAAAAAAAGTTAATATATCAACACAAAAATTATATTATTGTTAAATATAAGTTATGTTTAATTACATACAGTAGAATAAGTGCGCGGCTATGTTATTTGGTACATACTTTCAAAGAATGTGATCAAATGATGAAAAAGGAAAAACTAATATCTATGAATCACATTATATTCTATAATTGAAACTTATTTCAATCTTTCTCACGAGCAATATTGTTAGCAAACCGCCTCTAACTCTTTTTGAAAATAATAAGAAATACACCGTAGTAAAAAAGTAAAGCAACTTACGACTGCTCCACTACGATCCATAAAAAGAAAATATGAGGCATCTCTTCAAACTTATGAGATATATTAGTTTTTCTTTTTATTTATTATTTTATACGAACACACTTAAATTTTTAATTTTATTTTATACGATTACACTATTAGAATAAAATATGATACATCTCTTCAAACTTATGAGATATTATAAGAGACTCGCTAAAAATTATATTCATTGTGTCCTTAATCTACAATATAAAATCTCATTTTCCTAAACAACTTTCTTATTTTTAATATAACAAAATGACAACTAAATCATGTTACTATGATTTAAATATATATGTCATTATACTTATCATAATTATTATTTTTCATTTGTAATAATATATTTTAAGTATGTTCTAATCAAACCTGCATGCATTCATTTACAATTTCTTTGGTAGTTAAAATAAACTCCGCCAAGTGAAAGTTTGACGTAAAATTTTAAAAGAAGTCAATATATCAGCATAAGAATTTTATTTTCATAAAATATAAGAAAACATAAATTGGATGGAATATAATAAGTCGTTTTGCTATTTTATATATAATAATTTCATGGAATATGAGCAAAAGATGAAAAAGACAAAACTAGCTACTATATATATATATATATATATATATATATATATATATATATATATATATATATATATATATATATATATATATATATAAAGCACATTCTATAAGTTGAGTTTGGTTTTTTCTTTCTCATAAACAATATTTTTAGCAAGGATGACTGCAGCTGTAATTCTTATTGAAAAGAATAAAAAATATAACAAAATAAAAAAACAAAACAACTTGTGAGTGCACTAATGAGACCCATAAAAAAATTAAATTAAAATTACACAATTAATATACAATATAATACATCTTTTCACACTTATAAATAATATAAGAGATCATTTTTTTTACGGAATATTATAAGAGATCGTTAAAACTATATTAATTATCTTTAAAATATATTTTTGAGCAAAAATATATATAAAAATAAAAAATCAATTATATAAACCAATACAAAATTTCATATTTCTAAATAACCCTCTTATTTTTAATATAAATTAATATTAAACCTATCTATTTCACTATATTTTAAAATATTATCAATCATTTAATTATATATAATGATACTTATCATAATTATTATTTTTCATTTATGAAAATATTTTAAATGTGTATTTTAATCGAGCCCATGATTAAATTGTGGGTTGATATATTTTCCTGAAAATCGAGACTAATAAAATCGGGATAAAATTTCACCAAGTGAATAATTGATAAGAAACTTCAAGAGAACGAGAGGGAGGTAAGTAGATAAGTTATTTGACATATTAAATTGTATAGAAGGGAGTAAGCAGTAATGTTGTTATTTGATAGGTAATTTTCAGAACACGAGATTACGTGATAAAAAATGTCAAAACCACCATACTTCTTAGTTCAACATTACTCATGAGCAATATTTTCACCAAGTATAGGTATGTATGACCTCCAACTCTTATTGAAAATAAATAAATAAGGGATACATTAAAAATAAAAAAGCAAAGTGATTAGTGACTAAAATTGCAATTTGCAACTCATATAATGAAAACTAAGATTTTATACGATGACACAATTAAAATAAAATATGATACATCATTTCAATAAAAATTATTTTAATTCTGAACAACTTTTTTTGTTTTTACACATATAAAATATTGAATATAACCATATCGTAAAAAGTGTTTAACAATGTATTTTAATCGAATGTGTGATTATACTTATCACAATTATTATTTTTAATTTATAAAAATATTTTAATTATGTATTTTAAAATAGAAAAACAAAGGAATTAGAAATGAGCAAAAACAAAAATTAAACTAATCAGAGAAAATAGAAAAAAAAAATCACAGCATTTATACATCACTCACACTCAGACACAAAGCCAACCTTACCAAAAAAACACACATAAAGCAACCATGCACTCAAACTTCAAAAATCAAATGATATGTTTTTGTGATTATCTCCGTTTTAACTCTTGCTTGTTGAATGTTTTCCTTTGATGCCATATTTCTTTTAGGTTATGAATTTATGATTTTAGAACCTGAATTTGCAATTTTTTAAAAGTTCATTGGGGTCAATTCAAATTTTGTGAAACATATGAAAAAAAGTGATTTCAAGTTTCTAATTTTTTTTGAATAAAAAATTTGTTAAATTTTCATCATTTTAAAAATTCTCCAAAGCAATTGTACAAACAAAAAAAAAAAAATTGAATTTGCTAAAAAATTACATACCTCAAAAACATTTACTCATTCAAACACACTCTAGATAAAATTGTAATTCTTCCTCTTGTCTTTTCCAATGCCCCACAACACACATTATTCCTACCAGCACATTGACGTGTTAGCCCACTTTTTTAACTTGTTGGGTTGGGCCCTGCATGATTCTTGTGTGGTGTTTTCTCTTCGGGCCCCCCGTGTTTCTTTTATACCCCTCAATATTCCAATTTTGCCCTTGCAGAAAAATTCGGTTCGCAGAAACCGAATTTTTACTAGTGCAAATTCAGAGTAAATTTCGGTTTTTAGAAACCGAAATTTGTTTTCAAGGCAAAAAAAACTTCGGTTTCTACGAACCGAAGTTTTTTCAAGGGCAAAATTGGAAATTCAGGGGGGATAAAAGATTCATGGGGGGTGGGGAGAGAAAACATCTTCTTGTGTGTGTATGTGTATAAAGAGAAGTTTTGTATCTACTAACAAAACATAAAACCTTAATTTCTCCCGGGATTCGACTTATTTTTTAGCTTATGAAAATAGTTTATGCACATAAATAAAGTTTTATGTTAATTTATAAGTTTTTACTTGTTTTCTCATAAACTTATTGGTATAGCGGAAATACCATAAGGACATATACTGTTCCACCTGGGCAATTTCTTTTTACATGTCCAGACATTTCATATCTCTTGTCTAATCCTTATTGTATCAGCACACCATTGACTTGATTTTCCACAAGTCAAACATGATTCTTCTATCAATTTTCTCTAGCATAAACTTCATAGCGGAACTCCCTCCTCCTTGAATCAAACCAAAAGCTCCAATGCAAGTTTTCGGTCGTGTAGCATACATGCATATTAGTGATCAAGGTAGAAATAAACTTGATCCCAAATCTAAGAAATGCACTTTCATCGGTTATGGTGAGGATGAGTTTGGCTATCGTCTATAAATAGGAGGTGGTGGTGAAGATTGAAATTCATTCCAACATTGGGAGAAAAACATTACAACCTTGAGAGAGTTTCAAGAGAATTAGAGAGATTTCTAGTTAGTGAAATTCTTGGGTGTAATTGGGCTTTGGGTAGTGAGAGATATTGAGTGTTTGTAAACACTTTGTGTAAATTTCCCTTTTCAATAGAAAGGTCTGCAACAGCCCGGAGACATAGGCATTGAACTCCGTTATCAATCTTTGTGTTTTATTATTCAGCATTTATCGCTTTTCATTAATCTGACTTTAGGGAAATTCGACGTAGTTTCCTAACACATGATTCATGTGTTTGGATAAAGAGAAGTTCTGTATCTGCTAACAAAACATCAAAACCTAATTGTCTCGTTTGGATTCGACTTATTTTTTATCTTGTGAAAATAGTTTATGCAAATAAATAAAGTTTTATGTTAATTTATAAGTTTTCACTTGTTTTCTCAAAACTACCTTGAAAAGTTTATGAAATCTGGCACGCAGTGAACACAATGCTGCACAAGATGCTATAGCATACGTTGCAGCAAGACAGTCGCAGAACACAGGAAATAAATAAATAAATTGCAGAATAATAAATAAGACAGATAGTTGTTAACCCAGTTCAGTGCAACGTCACCTACTCTGGGGGATACCAATCCAGGAATGAATCCACTATAATAGCTCTAGTTCAAAGCCCTCGACCAACACCCGGTACTTGACTTATCACCTAGACACTACCCGTGCAATCCTACCTAAGAACCTCTTAGATAATGAGACCCCGTCCCAAATTCCTTCTAACAACACATACCATGTTGCTGTCAATAATAATAATCAGAATGGAGACACTCTCCTAGAAACTAGACCACACTCTTGCTTAAAAGCTTATGAGTGAATCACACACACTAACTCCGTGCTTCAAAGCTTAGGAGCAGCTTACAATAAACAACACAAACCCAGTCCTAAACCTGCATCAAAACGATACAAGAAAGGCTCACAAAAGACACAAACTCTAAACCCTAAAAACTCACACTTTGTAAAGAACACGGTTTAGAATACATAAGAATAATAGCTTGAGGCTTCACATATTTATAGTCTTCAATTGTCTTGATGTCCAAGTTAGGTCTTCAGACAAATACAGCTGTAGGAATTGTGGCAAACCCTAAATTATTTTCAGAAATATAATTCATGTTGTACCAAACAAAAAAAAAACGCAAAAATATAATATAATTATATTTTTGTTTTAAATAACATTCCTTCAGCCGACTTTAATAAAACTTGCTGAGCAAGACTCGTTTTTCCCAGACGCACGTGCCTGAATATATAATTGAAGCAAATCTTGACTCATATTTGAAATAAAAATTCTGCACGAAAAACAGAGTATCAGGATGCTGTACTATAATGCTACAGCACCTCAGACCAGCATCTGGCTGGTTGGCTTTTGCAAAATGTAGCCAATCAAAACACCAACAATCTCCCCCTTTGGCAAATTTTGGCTAAAACAACCTTAGGCCAGTGCATAGAGAGATACAATCTAAACTTTCCTTCGAGTCAACATAAGCACACAACTAGGAAAGAAAGTAGAACGATGCTAAGCTATTTAGACTTTCCTTCGAGTCAACATAAGCACACAACTAAGAAAGAAAGTAAGAAATTCATCGGATGAAAAGATAGCTAGCACGTAAGCATCAGAGGCATGCAACAGCGGAACATAACACATCTTAGCCTCAAAGTACAGATAGAGAGAAATAAACTCTCACATAGTGGATTCAAGATCGGAGAAATAAACTCCTTAAAATTTAAGCAGCGCCACAGAGGATAGGAAAAATAAATTCCTATATAAGCATGCATATTAAAAGTAGTAGAAAAATAAATTCTACCTACTCCCCCTCAATATATGCATAAACTTCACTCCCCCTCAAAACATGCATGTAGACCAACATGCTATACTAGATGCTATATCATTTTTCATCACATCATGCACACAGATATTACTCCCCCTTTTTAGCCATAAATTCTGACAAATAAAGTCAGTATCACACAGTAGGAGCAGAACTTCCACAGAGTTATCAGATCATAGAGAAACATAGAGTGCAGAGAGAATCAGAGCATAAGAACTCATAAAGTGCACATTACAGACCATAAGGGCATAGAAAACCTGGAGTATCGGAGCCAACAGACATGGATTGTGCATGTTACAATCCAGAGAGCATCAGGGCGTAGCCCACAAAATTAAAATCCAAAAGGACATGCAAATAAAGCATAAGCAGGTCACATAGAAGGACTTGCGTCAGAGTCCTCCTCCTCTACCTCAGTATCACCACCTGCATTACCATCAAGAACACCGGGACTGACATTGGAGAACACCTTGAGGTCAACAATCATTTGCTTTATAGGCAAAACATCAGTTGACTGATTGACAGATGATGCAGCACAGTCTGCAGCATGTGTTACTCAAACAGTCTAAAATCAAAAGACAAATCACAACCTCTCTTATCAGTCTCAGTACAGATGCCAGGATGTTGTGTCAGAACAATATCACCCATCAGTGTAGGGAAGGCTATAGGCATCTTCACAGTACATGACTTACCATGCAGAACAGTTTTATCAAGAATATAAGAACCAAAAGCAAAAGGTGATATGGTCCCTACAACATATATAAACCTAGCCAAACCTGTAGCCACAGTATTGGAATGAGTAGTTGGAGCGCAGTTGCAGTTTTCATCAATCCAGCTGCATTAATCAAATCAACAAGCTTTTGGCATTCAATAAAAAACTTCACTTAAATTCCTTTCCACAGCAAGCTCCTCAAAAGCTTCTTCTTTGGCTCAGAGGGCCCAGTAATCTTACTCCACTGTCTTTTAAGACCATAGATTTTCTTTTCTTTGGCAGTCTTGACAGGAACATTAGAAACAGCTACACCTTTACCAGCATCGCTCCTTAACCTCCTAGTACTAGAAGCAGGAGTCCTCTCAGTAAGGTTGAGATTGTACACATAAATAACATTTGAATCTTTCTCAGCAGATTCATCAACATTCAAAGGAACAAACATAGTTTTACCACTATCATCAACATAAGGGATCACATAGATATCATGAACAAAAACATTATCAGTAGTAGTTGCTTCAGCACCCTTTTCTTTGTCAGGAACAATAACATCATCTGGAGACTCGGGTATCACGATGTTATCCAAATTTTCCCGTGCTGCAGATGTTGTAGCATCATGTGCAGCATCTTTCTCAGGAACACTCTTCTTGACATGTTCCAACACAGAGTCATTTTTGACCTCAGTTGGAGCGCTAATATCATTACCAACAAATGTTAAACACAACAGGGGAGAACACCACATAACTTTCTCTGACAAATACTTTCTCACCACAAGAAACATCCTTATCATCAACAAACACACAATTCTTACCAAATCTTCAGATGTTTCAACATTACCCATAACAGCGTGCATTACTAAATAAGTTGAATAGAAAACTGCACGCCACACTTGCAATAATTGCTATAACTCTTCAGATAGGCAAATCCCAAGTTTGCCTCGCAATTTTTCAAATTGGACCGCATCTAGAGCCTTAGTAAAAATATCAGCCAATTGTTCTTCAGTTGAAATATGCTCAAGAGTCACAATACCTTCTTCAACTAGGTCTCTAATAAAGTGGTGCCTAATATCAATATGCTTCGTCCTACTATGTTGGATAGGATTCTTTGAAATATTGATGGCACTAAGATTGTCACAGTACAATGCCATAGCATCTTGTACCACATTGTACTCCAGCAACATTTGTTTCATCCATAATAGCTGGGAGCAGCTACTACCAGCAGCTATGTACTCAGCTTCAACTGTAGATAAAGATACACAGTTCTGTTTCTTGCTGAACCAAGATATAAGATTGTTGCCTAAAAAGAAACAAGCTCCTGAGGTGCCTTTTCTATCATCTGCACAACCTGCCCAATCAACATCACAATACCCCTCTAGCATAGACTTGTTCTTGTAGACCCACTTGGTACCAATCACATTAGTATTTTCTGGTCTAGGAACTAAGTCCCAAACTTCATTCTTCTTGAACTGATTTAGCTCTTCTTGCATAGCATTTATCCAAAACTCATCAGTGAGGGCTTCCATCACATTTTTGGGTTCAAACTTAGAAACAAAACAAGCATTAGGAACTAAGTCAAGTGTCCTTCTAGTAGTAATTCCATGATTAGGATTACCAATAATCAGATCTGTAGGATGATTCTTTTGAGTACGAATGGATGACCCTTTCTTTGAAGTAGCAAAGATTGGTTCAGGTGTAGTAATCTTTGTATCATTCTTGAATTCCTCAATAGTTTCAGAATCTATGCTACCTGGGATAGATGCTGTAGCATCTTCTGTATCATCTTTCACAACTTCACTTGAAATATCATCTATTACTACATTTATAGATTCCATCATGGTTTTGGTTCTGTAGTTATATACTCTGAAGGTTCTGCTATTTGTTGAGTATCCCAAGAATATGCCTTCATCACTTTTAGGATCCATTTTAGTTCTTGGTTCTCTATCAGACAAGATATAACATTTACTTCCAAACACATGAAAGTACTTAACAGTAGGTTTTCTACCTTTCCACAATTCATACAGAGTAGATGTAGTTCCAGATCTCAAGGTGACACGATTATGAATATAACAAGCAGTGTTCATAGCTTCTGCCCAAAAACCATGAGAGAGTTTCTTTACATATAACATTACTCTTGCAGACTCTTGTATAATTCTATTCTTTCTTTCTACTACACCATTTTGTTGTGGTGTAATGAGAGATGAAAATTCATGGATGATACCTTCAGAGGCACAAAAGTCAGAGAATCTAGAGTTTTCAAACTCATTTCCATGATCACTTCTAATCCTTAACACAACATTGTTTTTCTCTCTTTGAAGTAGAATACATAGATCTTTGAATACGTCAAAGGTCTCTGATTTCTTTCCAATAAAATTTATCCAGGTATATCTAGAGATATCATTTACAACAACATAGGCATACCTTTTTCCTCCTAAGTTTTCAGTTTGCATAGGTTCCATCAAATCCATTTGTAGAAGCTCAAGAACACTGGTAGTGGTAAGATGCTGCAGCTTTGGATGTGGCTTCTTAGTTTGTTTTCCAATTTGATATTCACCACAAATGCTTCCTTCTTCGATCTGGAGATTTGGCAAGCCCTTGATGGCTTCTTCAGGTATAGCTTTCTTCATGCTTCTTAGGTTGAGATGACCAAGTTTTTGGTGCCACAATTTTATTTCATCTTTTTTCGTGATTAAGCATGTCGACACATTTGCCTCTTCTTGAGGAACCCATAAGTAGCAGTTGTCTTTTGATCTGACACCCCTCATCAAAATTTCACCCTCATCATTTGTAACCAAACATTCAGACTTGGTGAAGTTTACCTTCATCCCTTGGTCGCATAATTGACTTATGCTTATTAAATTTGCAGTCAATCCTTTTACTAACAACACATTGCTTAGTTTAGGCAAGCTATTACTGTTGAGCTCCCCTATACCAACAATTTCTCCTTTAGTACCATTACCACAAGTTACAAAACTAGTTGAGTAAGACTTTAAATCAACAAGAAATTTTCTAATTCCGGTCATGTGTCTTGAACAACCACTATCAAAATACCAGTCTTCCCTTGATGAAGCTCTAAGTGATGTGTGAGCAATCAGAGCAGTAATCTTCTTCTCAAGTTGAGTATCATCACTGGTCTTCACATTCTTACCTTTAGGTTTCCATTCTTGTTGAGTGGAGGCAGTTGTGGAAACTGGTTTAGGCTGATGATGCCTGTTAGGGTATCCAAACAATTTGTAACAAAAAGGTCTTATATGCCCTTTTCTGCCACAGTAGTGACATATCCAAGAGTGATGTTTTCTTTTGTTCTTTGACAAGGGATGCTGCTTATGATGTTGTAGCATCTGTTGAGGCATCTTTCGCTTATGAGTTTCTTTTGGATGCATGTACGTGAGATCTGGGCTGTAACCTTTGTGTTTGTTGACATTCTCATAACTAAGCCCAATATGTTTAGGCTTTAGAACATTTTTCTCTAAGATTTCTTCTAGTTGACCATCAGCTTTATGAAGTTTATCAAGATGATCATCATCTTTATACAGCATGTCAGAGAATTTTCTCAAACGCCAAATGTCAGCATTTAATTTTTCAATGACTTCCTTAGCTTCATCAAGATCAGAGGATAGATAATTTACCTTCTTCTGGAGCTCATCCATCTTTGATATATTTTCAAATTTTTCTTCCTTCAATTGATTGATGGTTACCTTTTGTTTCTCAATGACTCTGCATATTTCTCCACTCTTGAGGCAGAGTTCTCTGTAAGAATCAGCAAGTTCTTCGTAGGTTACCTCTCCATCACAAGATTCTGTATCAGATGTAATAGTACCTGTTAAGACTGAGATATGTTTGGCAGTCACAGATGCTGTATCATCTTCTGAGTCATCATCATCAGACCAACTGACAGTTAGTCCTTTCTTCGTTCTTTTCTGATATGTTGGACATTCAGGTCTGATGTGACCATATCCTTCGCATTCATGACATTGAATATTCTTGTTTAAGCTTGACTTTTCATCACTCTTAGATTTTCCTTGATTCACAATGTTGCGCATAGTGCCTGGAGCATCATTCTTAGAATTTGGTCTGGGTCTTTTGTTCATTTGTTTTAGAACTTTGTTGAACTGTTTTCCCAGCAACTCCATAGCCTCAGAAATACTCTCATTAGATTCTTCTTCATCCTCCAGTTCTTCTTCATTATTTTTAGATGAGAAGGCAATGCTCTTATTTTTCTTTTCACTTCTTCCATTTGCAACACTTTCATAAGTTTGGAGTGATCCAACCAGTTCATCCAGCTTCATCTGAGATATGTTTTTGGCTTCTTCCATAGCTGTGACTTTCATATCAAATTTCTTTGGAAGTGATCTAAGCATTTTTCTTACTAACTTTTCTTCGAGAATTTTCTCCCCCAAAGCATCAAATTGATTATCATAGTCTAGAATAATCATATGAAAATCTTGAATTGTTTCCTCATCCTTCATACGTAAATTTTCAAACTGAGTAGTAAGAATCTGTAATTTAGACATTTTTACCTGAGGAGTACCTTCATGAACAGTTTCAAGAATCCTCCAAGCTTCCTTTGCTGAGACACATTTTTTGATCAGTTTGAAGATGTGTTTGTCTACCCCATTGTATAATGCATATAATGCTTTTGAGTTTCCCAAAGCAAGCTCATCCTCTTCTTTAGACCAGTCCTCCTCAGCTTTTAGTTCAAGTGTTGGCTTTCCATCCTTGTCCATGACCACAGGGGGGTCCCATCCTTTCAGAACAGCCTTCCAAGTTTTGCTATCCATAGATTTTAGGAAAGCAATCATGCGTGATTTCCAATAATCATAGTTGGAGACACCAACGAGAAGCGGTGGTCTGCTTACAAGCCCTCCTTCTTTGTCCATGTTGCCAGACATTCTCCCTGGAGCTCACCCTATAACCAGAAAGGGTGCCTGCTCTGATGCCAATTGAAATCTGGCACGCAGTGAACACAATGCTGCACAAGATGCTATAGCATACGTTGCAGCAAGACAGTCGCAGAACACAGGAAATAAATAAATAAATTGCAGAATAATAAATAAGACAGATAGTTGTTAACCCAGTTCAGTGCAACGTCACCTACTCTGGGGGATACCAATCCAGGAATGAATCCACTATAATAGCTCTAGTTCAAAGCCCTCGACCAACACCCGGTACTTGACTTATCACCTAGACACTACCCGTGCAATCCTACCTAAGAACCTCTTAGATAATGAGACCCCGTCCCAAATTCCTTCTAACAACACATACCATGTTGCTGTCAATAATAATAATCAGAATGGAGACACTCTCCTAGAAACTAGACCACACTCTTGCTTAAAAGCTTATGAGTGAATCACACACACTAACTCCGTGCTTCAAAGCTTAGGAGCAGCTTACAATAAACAACACAAACCCAGTCCTAAACCTGCATCAAAACGATACAAGAAAGGCTCACAAAAGACACAAACTCTAAACCCTAAAAACTCACACTTTGTAAAGAACACGGTTTAGAATACATAAGAATAATAGCTTGAGGCTTCACATATTTATAGTCTTCAATTGTCTTGATGTCCAAGTTAGGTCTTCAGACAAATACAGCTGTAGGAATTGTGGCAAACCCTAAATTATTTTCAGAAATATAATTCATGTTGTACCAAACAAAAAAAAACGCAAAAATATAATATAATTATATTTTTGTTTTAAATAACATTCCTTCAGCCGACTTTAATAAAACTTGCTGAGCAAGTCTCGTTTTGCCCAGACGCACGTGCCTGAATATATAATTGAAGCAAATCTTGACTCAGATTTGAAATAAAAATTCTGCACGAAAAACAGAGTATCAGGATGCTGTACTATAATGCTACAGCACCTCAGACCAGCATCTGGCTGGTTGGCTTTTGCAAAATGTAGCCAATCAAAACACCAACAGTTTATACTAATGCATAAAACCTTATTGGTATAACGGAAATACAATAAGGACACATACTACTCCACTTGGACAATTTCTTTTTACATGTCCGGACATTCCACATCCCTTGTGTAATCCTGATTGTATAAGCACATCATTGACTTGATTTTCCACAAGCTAAACATGATTCTTCTATCAATTTTCTCTAGCCTAAACTTCACAGCAGAACTCCATCATCCTTGAATCAAACCAAAAGCTCTGATGCAAGTTTTTGAAAAAAAAAACAGGCATAGAGAAAATAAAAGAACACAATCACAACACAAGAATATAATGTGAAAATTCACGCCCCTAGTACACCCACACTCTCAAAGCAAATACCTAACCACTAAAAATAAGTTATTCAATAGGTTAAAAACCATAGTGAGAGGACCTTGGACAATTAAGAATAAGTTATTCAATAAGTTACCTGGCCACGGCTAAATTAACCTTGAATGTTGAATGATTTATAAGTAAGAGGACTCATAAACCTAACACCTTAAGGTTTTGGGTTAAAGTATGGTGTCCAACTCACTTGTGTAGTTATTCAAGGCCCGCTTGAGGGGGAGATGTTGGTATTTCAAGTGTGAGTTGAGTCTCATATCGGATGAAACAGTGAATGCTGAATGATTTATAAGTGAGAGGACCCATAAACCTAACACCTTAAGATTTTGAGTTAAAGTGTAGTGTCAAACTCACTTTTGTAGTTATTCAAGGCCCGATGTGCCGGGGACACCTCAAGACCCAACACAAAGCAATAGGAGTACATCTCCATTCTATTTTCAAATTTTAAAAAGAATGAAGATAATTGGAATCTAGATGAATTGAGCCATTTAAAAAGGGGACAATGAACATTCTTATGTGTCTTGAACAATATCATATAATAGAAGATGCTAATAAAATGATATGTTACATTGTTACGTGTTAAAAAAACAAACTAAATGATATGTCTATATAAGAGAAGTGTGTTAGTAGATTACTCTGAAGTACCTGGAAGGCAAAACGTTGTTTTCCCATCGACAATTATTCTAGTAGTTTCTCGTAGTTATAGAATAACTTCTCAATTCAACCAAATAACAACATATTAATGGGGAATGGATTCTCTCCCATGAAATTTTTTTCTAGTGAAATCTCAACCCTTTATTGTTTTCACCACTTACAATTTTAATTATTAAAAAAATTAAATTATTGGTTGGATGAGCACACTTGAGAGTATTATGTGAAAAGTACACTGGAGACAACCCTCTCCCATATTAATGTAAGAAGAATCCTAATTCTGAACAGGCTTCGGCCCAACCCATCAAAATAATAACAAATAGGGATAGAGCTAGAAGGAAGATCAACAGAGACCACGGTTCCCCAAGTTTTTGAATTTTTTTTTATACTACTATGCTACTATATATATATTTTTCTTTATATTTTATAATTGATATTGTATATTTGGTGGACTTAAACACATTTTTTTTTACTCGATATATATATTGGGCTCTAAAGACTTAAGTTTATACTATTAAAAAGCCTTTAAATATATTACCAAAAAGAAAAGAGCTTTTATTTAGGAAATAAAATACAAAACAAATATAATGATTAATTTATTGAAAACCTAATTTCTCTTTTCTTCACTATTTTGCCTATTGCATTGAGTTCTTCACTTTCCCTCTAGTTCACCGACAATCAAAATAAAGGTAATTTTCTATACTTTCATTCTAGATTTGAATTTGTTTCTTGCTTTCTTTATTATTGATACCACATCATAAAACAAATAATTGATTCCTAAGTTTATTTTTTGCTCCGTCTATTTTTAGTGTTAGAGAATTTCAAATCTATATTTAGGGTTTAGTTAACAATAGTGCCTTAGGATGTATTGTATATATATATATATGTTGCATTGTGCGCCTGATACAAATTACGAGAGGTAATTGCAATTTGCTCATTGTTCTGTTATAAATTAAAAAGTCTATGTGCAATATTATTTTTTCTCTAAATTTAAATAAAAGATCGTGTATTGTTTTAGGTGAACGATGGTTAGAAAAACAATTCACTCATTTTTTAAGAGAAAAGAGAGAAATGATGATTAAGTACAAACTGTGTGTTAGCGGTTAGCGGCCAGCAGCAGCAGACTCAGATAAGAATGTTGAAGTTGATGAATTCAAGTTTATTCAATCTCGACGAGTGCACTTTTAGGAATAAAGGTTATTTCTTTTTATATTTGTTTGACAATATTAAGTGTGGTTATATTATATCTTATAATTTTTTGTCTATGCAATGCAATGCATTTTAATTTATTAAATTATATTATTAATCTTGGCCCCCCAAGTCAAATTTTTGGCTCCGTCCCCAATAACAAAGACAATAAAATGAAATATAACAACAAAAAAAACAAAGAAAATAAAATCAATTAAATAATTGAAAACTAATAAAACATAAGAAGTGTATAGTGTATAGTGGTACTACTAGCCATCCTTGGAAATGACTTATGAAAAATATTATTGGTCAGTTTAATAAAGTTAATTATAGGTTATTGACTCTTTAAAGCATCATCGAACTCAAATATTTTTTTTTGGTTTACAATGAGCTGAGAATCGATCACAGAACTTATAACATACTACTCAAATCCCTCACCACGAGACAAAACCTAGTGGCTTATCGAACTCAAAAATTTAGAATAGCTATTGTTAGTGTATTTTTGTTTTATTTTTAATGTTGCTTTAATTACATTTATATAAGTAAATTTGTTGTAATTTTTTTGTTTGTTTATGAAATAAAGTTAATAAGTTAGTTTAAAAAAAAGTTTAATATGTTGGTCAAAAATCAAAAGTAGAAGAAAGAGAAATTGAATAAGGAAGGTCCAGAGTAATTGAAGGACGGAAAGCATGGAGAGAGAATGAGAAAAATTCTCTTTCATGTAATCATGTTAACCATGCATTACCTTTTTTTTCATTCAGAAATGTTACGGAAACACATTTTTTTTTAACAAAAGTTGGACAAATATCCTGATTTTTATTTTTTAATAATATATTTTGTTTATCGATTTGCGTGCATAACATTTTCCTTTCATATTATGATAAGATGTCGTATTTTTATCGGCCAAAATATGTTTAGATAACACAGCTCTTTTGCATTTCAAATGGCTATAAAAGCAACACTATTTTCATTTCATAACAGCAAATAGTAAGATGCCGTATTACTATTTCGTTTTTTGAAATACAGAATATAATAGGGGGTTGCTTTGGCATTATTTCGTCATGGATTTTGCTCATTTAAGAGAAAAAAAATATATTAGTTTTTCCATTATCTACACCTACCTTTTCTTATTTGCAGCTATGATTCCTCTGTATCCTTTCCTTGTAAGTTGTAAGGACAAATACCTTACCCGAATTTTAATCTAAAATTTGAAAACAGATTTATTGGTCATGTCATTTATATATACTATGCAAATTTTCTTACTGACATTTACTGTTCATGTTAGAGAATTCTATCAAGTTTCACAATAATGAGTCAAAAAAATTCTCATATTATGTATTTGCGATGTGCATATATTTCAACTTGTTAAGATACAACATTAGAGAAATTCTCAACTATTATTATTTTGTCAATTGTAATAATTTTCTATTATGATATTTGATATATTCACATGCCAGAAGAAATAAGACTTCTAATTGAATGATTGAATAATGTCCAAACTTATTTTAGCCGAAGTGTTCACATAGTTATATAGAAATGGATCAAGAATAGTAAAAATGAGATGTTTTCATGCATCCTGTAAAAATCTTCTATAGGAGGATATGGATCAAGAATATGGATCAATATAACCCTTTGCTATATAGAAATGGTGATCTTTGGCTTTCAATACCTTTGAAAATTCAAGAAATCAACAACAAAGTGCTCTGAATATGTTGGAAACTAGACAATTCCATCATGGGACAAAATGTCGTAAACAAGAAATCAACAACAAAGTGCTCTCAATAGGTTGGAAACAAAACTTGACAACTAAGTGGATATAGAACAGACTACAACTGCATAGACACAAAGATCAGTTCTACTCTCTATTGTCATCTACTTACTCACTTAAGCATTATAGTCTTGTAATGCAGATACCCTGCCACCTTGCCCCATTCTCATTATCGTTTCGTGAATTTCAACTTTCATGGCGGAATTTGAATAGTCTTTCTATCTATAGTATTTACCCAATCTGTACACCTAATCTGCAAAATAAACAGAAGAGCATAAATATTACATACTACATCAAAGCAAACCTAAAAAATACGTATAAAAGATAAAACTGCATCAATTTATTATGCAAATTAACACAAGAATCAGATATATATGTGAAAAATGTTATATTTCTACATGCCACAAAGAATGAAAACTCATATACAATGAAGAATCTATAAGAAACAAACATTGCATACAAAACATTTAGGAAGAATGCACAATATAAGAACAGGAATTTTCAAGCCAATATGTCATATTGCAAGCAATTCCCTAGTCAAAATAGATTCAAGTAATTATCGATTTCATTCTTTTTTCAGTGTTAGATGAGAAAAACTACAAGCAATGGAAACAACAAGTTTCCGGTGTAATTCGTGGCTACAAACTTCAGAAATTCATCACTGAACCAGAAATTCCAAATCGGTTTCTCACAGATGCAGATCGCACTGCAGGAATGGTGAATCCTCTCTATCAAGCATGGGAGAATCAAGACGCATTGGTCTGCACATGGCTTCTCTCTACCATGTCAGAATCTCTTCTTGCAAAGGTAGTCGATTTCACGTACTCATCACAGGTTTGGGACGAGATTCATCGTCACTTTCAGACCTTGCTCATCACCAAAGCAAGGCAACTTCGATCAGAATTGCGAACCCTAAGCAAAGGCGATCGGAATTGCTCATCACAGGTTTGTGTATTAGCTATGTAGGTTCAATGAGTTTTCCATCCAAACTCAACACTAAGATTCCACTTACTCTTAAAATCTTGCTGTTAGTTCTATCTATAACCAAAAATCTTATTAGTATCTCTAAATCTGCTCAAGATAATAATGTTTTCTTTGAGTTTCACCCAACCTTTTTGCCTTGTCAAATCACAGGCTTCTTCTGAAGTCCTTTTGCATGGCGTGGTTGGAGCTGATGGACTCTATAAGTTTGCTTCACCTTTAGACTCTATTTCTGTTTTGAACAAAACACCTAAAAAGTGTAATTCTACTTGTTTGAAATCTAGTTCTATGAATAAGTCATCTAGAGAATATGATTCTGCTTGTACAAACTCCAGTGTTTCAAATTGTTTAGCTAATTCTGCTCCTATTGTAAATACTTCTCAATATGGAATAAATGTCAATAATACTGTTTCCACACCTATTTCTCATGCTAATTACAATTTATGGAATGCTAGATTAGGCCATTCCCATCATGACTCTTAGATTAGCTCTTCAGTTATGTAACATCAATATACCATCTAAACCACAAATTGATGTATGTTCTGCTTGTTGTTTAGGCAAGAGCCATAGACTTCATGCTCCTTTGTCTAATACAACCTATAATACACCTTTTGAATTAGTGGTTTGTGACCTTTGGGGACCTGCCCCTGTCAAATCTTCCTCTGGTTTCACATACGTTCTCAATTGTGTTGATGCATACTCTAGGTTTGTGTGGGTTTATCCTTTAAAATGAAAATCTGAAACCTTATCCAAGTTTACTGATTTTAAAATATGGTGGAATTACAATTTAATTGTAAAATCAAAACTGTCCAAACTGATGGTGGTGGTGAATTTAGACCCTTCACTAAATTTGTCACAACACTTGGTGTTATACATAGACTCACCTGCCCCCATACTCATCATCAAAATGGACTTGTTGAGAGGAAACATAGGCACCGTGTGGAAACAGGCCTAACATTACTATTTCAAGCTAACATTCCCCTAACACAGCCACACAAAACTAACCATGCAACACTAAATATCAACACACAATTTTTTTAATCAAAACATAACAATAAAAGCGATGACGAGTGGGATACCTTCTTGAGTGCTTTCACCAAGTTCAGGGTCGGCATATGTTTTTTGTTGTTCCATTGGTGTCGGTGGCATACCTTCTTGAGTGCTTTCACCAAGTTCAGGGTCGACAGATGTTTTTGGTTGTTCCATTGGTGTCGGTGGCATACCTTCCTCTGCTTTTTCCGGATCGCGTAACTCAGCAACAAAGGTACCTCCAGTTTCTGCAATAAACTCATCAATGTCAAGGGCATCACCTCCCTGAGTCTGTGGCGTAACGGGAGAAACAAACAAATCTAGCTGGTCTTCAAAAGATGATGGTTGCATCATTAATACCGGATCAACGTTACCAATTTCAGCATCAAGTTCCTCAACAAGTTCATCAAAATAGAAATCATGATCAACAAACACAGGGTTAATTTGGTTAGAACCTTCAACAACATCATCAACGTTACCAATTTCAGCATCAAGTTCCTCAACAAGTTCCTCAACAAGTTCATCAAAATAGAAATCATGATCAACAAACACAGGGTTAATTTGGTTAGAACCTTCAACAACATCATCATCAACGTTACCAATTTCAGCAACAAGTTCCTCAACAAGTTCATCAAAATAGAAATCATGATCAACAAACACAGGGTTAATTTGGTTAGCACCTTCAACAACATCATCATCAACGTTACCAATTTCAGCATCAAGTTCCTCAACAAGTTCATCAAAATAGAAATCATGATCAACAAACACAGGGTTAATTTGGTTAGAACCTTCAACAACATCATCATCAACGTTATCAAAAGCTAAATCAAGGTTATCAGCGATAGATTCATAGTCAATGTTATCAACAACTATATCCTCCTCCTCCTCATGAACAATGTTGTCAACATCTAAATCAACATTATCAACAACTAAATCCTCCTCATGAAGAACTAAATCTAAATCATCAGCAGCGAAGGGTTCAAAAAAATCATTACCAGCATCCAAGTCAATCTGACCAACAACGTCGTTATCAAGAACTATGACCAACATCGGTTCAAAGGGGTTAAACAGAGGCTCTGGTGGCGGTGGCGGCGGCGGCGGTTGGTCGTCGGCATAGAGTGGCCAAATGACACGAATAAGTCTATCGTATTCAACCCTAACAATCCGAGCACTTCTGTCACGTAGATCATGTACTACAGCAGCCATCCTTTCAGCGTCAGGCAAGTGTAAATGTTGAATAATCGACGCTAAACACCGCATGTCATCATCGAAAGTCCACATGTTAGAGAAAGTTAGAGAAATAGAGTGAAACAGTTAGAAGAAGAATAAGACGACGACGACATAGGGTTTCATTTCAAATTCAATTTTTTAATATCCCTTTTATATTTTCAAATTATTTTCTTATTTGTTGTGCGCCCAATCTTCATGTCTTCTCGTGTCGTGGTGGTGAATCAATAAATTCAATACTAAATTACAGTTTTGTCCCTCACATTTCATAATTTTGCATTAAGACATGTGTCAAAGCAATTTCATGTAAACAGTTTTTTGTCAAAATAGTCAAAGAGACCAAGAAATGCAAAACGAGGCAAACCTGATGGACTAAAATCGCACGTTTGAAACTAGGGGGACTAAAATCGCACGTTTGAAACTAGGGGGACTAAAATCGCACAATTAGAAAACGTGGGGACCAAAACTGCAATTCTATATTAGCGAAACAAATGGGGGCGGGAGTCATTGCACCATTTGACTTATCTTATTAATAATTAATTAGTTTAGACACGAATCAATTGATTTTTATTCGATATTTAAGTTTATCATTATATTAAATTAGAAAATTATTCTATATTATCAAAAAAAGAAAATATTATTCTATAAATAAAAAAAAGTTAATCTTTTTTTAGAATTAAGAATAAAATATTTAATTTTTTAGGATTCTTTGGGTCTAGTTGGTTGTGGTGGACTCTTTCAAAAATCAGATGACAGATGGATTAAAGGATACTCGCGCAAAATAGGAACTTGTGACGCCCTCTTCGCTAAAATGTGGGGAATGTATTTGCTTGAAGACAAGGTTTCTACCATCTTCAAGTGGAGAGTGACTCAAAAAGTCTGGTTTACATGATCATGGGGAAACTTAAATCCAAATGGTAATCCGTCTACCTTGGGTATCGTATACAAGAGCTTTTAAAGTTGAACTGGCAAGTGCAGTTTAATCATACATGACGAGAAGGAAATAGAAGTGTTGATTGGCCGGCTAATTTCAACTTTTCTTCAAATTCTTTTAACATTCATGTTATGAAGACTTGATGTTTCGAGTCTTATTTTTATGACATTTTTGGGATTTGCATGCTTATAAATATTCATGTAACTCTATAGTTCTTTTCTTTCTTGGGCGTTAGCCCTCCTTCACTACAAAAAAAAAACAAAAACAAGAAAAGACTCGTGATTTTACAACCTCGTTCGATTAACGATATATTTCAATTTTCAAAACTGCACCCGACCATGTTTAACCGTTTTTACCCGTTATTACCACACTAACTTAATATCGGTTAGGATGAGTAGTT